>NC_037673.1:161995426-162339523 GCF_003255815.1 Theropithecus gelada
GTGTATAAGAATGCTTGTGATTTTTGCACATTAATTTTGTATCCTGAGACTTTGCTGAAGTTGCTTATCAGCTTAAGGAGATTTTGGGCTGAGACAATGGGATTTTCTAAATATACAATCATGTCATCTGCAAACAGGGACAATTTGACTTCTTCTTTTCCTAACTGAATACCCTTGATTTCTTTCTCTTGCCTAATTGCCCTAGCCAGAACTTCCAACACTATGTTGAATAGGAGTGGTGAGAGAGGGCATCCCTGTCTTGTGCCAGTTTTCAAAGGGAATTTTTCCAGTTTTTGCCCATTCAGTATGATATTGGCTGTGGGTTTGTCATAAATAGCTCTTATTATTTTGAGGTACGTTCCATCAATACCGAATTTATTGAGCGTTTTTAGCATGAAGGGCTGTTGAATTTTGTCAAAAGCCTTTTCTGCATCTATTGAGATAATCATGTGGTTCTTGTCTTTGGTTCTGTTTATATGCTGGATTATGTTTATTGATTTGTGAATGTTGAACCAGCCTTGCATCCCAGGGATGAAGCCCACTTGATCATGGTGGATAAGCTTTTTGATGTGCTGCTGAATCCGATTTGCCAGTATTTTATTGAGGATTTTTGCATCGATGTTCATCAGGGATATTGGTCTAAAATTCTCTTTGTTTGTTGTGTCTCTGCCAGGCTTTGGTATCAGGATGATGTTGGCCTCATAAAATGAGTTAGGGAGGATTCCCTCTTTTTCTATTGATTGGAATAGTTTCAGAAGGAATGGTACCAGCTCCTCCTTGTACCTCTGGTAGAATTCAGCTGTGAATCCATCTGGTCCTGGACTTTTTTTGGTTGGTAGGCTATTAATTATTGCTTCAATTTCAGAGCCTGCTATTGGTCTATTCAGGGATTCAACTTCTTCCTGGTTTAGTCTTGGAAGAGTGTAAGTGTCCAGGAAATTATCCATTTCTTCTAGATTTTCTAGTTTATTTGCGTAGAGGTGTTTATAGTATTCTCTGATGGTAGTTTGTATTTCTGTGGGGTCGGTGGTGATATCCCCTTTATCATTTTTTATTGCATCGATTTGATTCTTCTCTCTTTTCTTCTTTATTAGTCTTGCTAGCGGTCTGTCAATTTTGTTGATCTTTTCAAAAAACCAACTCCTGGATTCATTGATTTTTTGGAGGGTTTTTTGTGTCTCTATCTCCTTCAGTTCTGCTCTGATCTTAGTTATTTCTTGCCTTCTGCTAGCTTTGGAATGTGTTTGCTCTTGCTTCTCTAGTTCTTTTAATTGTGATGTTAGAGTGTCAATTTTAGATCTTTCCGGCTTTCTCTTGTGGGCATTTAGTGCTATAAATTTCCCTCTACACACTGCTTTCAATGTGTCCCAGAGATTCTGATATGTTGTATCTTTGTTCTCATTGGTTTCAAAGAACATCTTTATTTCTGCCTTCATTTCGTTATGTACCCAGTAGTCATTCAGGAGCAGGTTGTTCAGTTTCCATGTAGTTGAGCGGTTTTGATTGAGTTTCTTAGTCCTGAGTTCTAGTTTGATTGCACTGTGGTCTGAGAGACAGTTTGTTATAATTTCTGTTCTTGTACATTTGCTGAGGAGTGCTTTACTTCCAATTATGTGGTCAATTTTGGAATAAGTGCCATGTGGTGCTGAGAAGAATGTATATTCTGTTGATTTGGGGTGGAGAGTTCTATAGATGTCTATTAGGTCTGCTTGCTGCAGAGATGAGTTCAATTCCTGGATATCCTTGTTCACTTTCTGTCTCGTTGATCTGTCTAATGTTGACAGTGGAGTGTTGAAGTCTCCCATTATTACTGTATGGGAGTCTAAGTCTCTTTGTAAGTCTCTAAGGACTTGCTTTATGAATCTGGGTGCTCCTGTATTGGGTGCATATATATTTAGGATAGTTAGCTCTTCCTGTTGAATTGATCCTTTTACCATTATGTAATGGCCTTCTTTGTCTCTTTTGATCTTTGATGGTTTAAAGTCTGTTTTATCAGAGACTAGTATTGCAACCCCTGCTTTTTTTTGTTCTCCATTTGCTTGGTAAATCTTCCTCCATCCCTTTATTTTGAGCCTATGTATGTCTCTGCGTGTGAGATGGGTCTCCTGAATACAGCAGACTGATGGGTCTTGACTCTTTATCCAGTTTGCCAGTCTGTGTCTTTTAATTGGAGCATTTAGTCCATTTACATTTAAGGTTAATATTGTTATTATGTGTGAACTTGATCCTGCCATTACGATATTAACTGGTTATTTTGCTCGTTAGTTGATGCAGTTTCTTCCTAGCCTAAATGGTCTTTACATTTTGGCATGTTTTTGCAATGGCTGGTACCGGTTGTTCCTTTCCATGTTTAGTGCTTCCTTCAGGGTCTCTTGTAAGGCAGGCCTAGTAGTGACAAAATCTCTAAGCATTTGCTTATCTGTAAAGGATTTTATTTCTCCTTCACTTATGAAACTTAGTTTGGCTGGATATGAAATTCTGGGTTTAAAATTCTTTTCTTTAAGAATGTTGAATATTGGCCCCCACTCTCTTCTGGCTTGGAGAGTTTCTGCCGAGAGATCTGCTGTTAGTCTGATGGGCTTCCCTTTGTGAGTAACCCGACCTTTCTCTCTGGCTGCCCTTAAGATTTTTTCCTTCATTTCAACTTTGGTGAATCTGGCAATTATGTGTCTTGGAGTTGCTCTTCTCGAGGAGTATCTTTGTGGCGTTCTCTGTATTTCCTGGATTTGAATGTTGGCCTGCCCTACTAGGTTGGGGAAGTTCTCCTGGATGATATCCTGAAGAGTGTTTTCCAACTTGGTTCCATTTTCCCCCTCACTTTCAGGCACCCCAATCAGACGTAGATTTGGTCTTTTTACATAATCCCATACTTCTTGCAGGCTTTGTTCATTTCTTTTTCTTCTTTTTTCTTTTGGTTTCTCTTCTCGCTTCATTTCATTCATTTGATCCTCAATTGCTGATACTCTTTCTTCCAGTTGATCGAGTCGGTTACTGAAGCTTGTGCATTTGTCACGTATTTCTCGTGTCATGGTTTTCATCTCTTTCATTTCGTTTATGACCTTCTCTGCATTAATTACTCTAGCCATCAATTCTTCCACTTTTTTTTCAAGATTTTTAGTTTCTTTGCGCTGGGTACATAATTCCTCCTTTAGCTCTGAGAAGTTTGATGGACTGAAGCCTTCTTCTCTCATCTCGTCAAAGTCATTCTCCATCAAGCTTTGATCCATTGCTGGCGATGAGCTGCGCTCCTTTGCCGGGGGAGATGCGCTCTTATTTTTTGAATTTCCAGCTTTTCTGCCCTGCTTTTTCCCCATCTTTGTGGTTTTATCTGCTGCTGGTCTTTGATGATGATGGTGACCTACTGATGGGGTTTTGGTGTAGGTGTCCTTCCTGTTTGATAGTTTTCCTTCTAACAGTCAGGACCCTCAGCTGTAGGTCTGTTGGAGATTGCTTGAGGTCCACTCCAGACCCTGTTTGCCTGGGTGTCAGCAGCAGAGGCTGCAGAAGATAGAATATTTCTGAACAGCGATTGTTCCTGTCTGATTCTTGCTTTGGAGGCTTCCTCTCAGGGGTGTACTCCACCCTGTGAGGTGTGGGGTGTCAGACTGCCCCTAGTGGGGGATGTCTCCCAGTTAGGCTACTCAGGGGTCAGGGATCCACTTGAGCAGGCAGTCTGTCCCTTCTCAGATCTCAACCTCCATGTTGGGAGATCCACTGCACTCTTCAAAGCTGTCAGACAGAGTCATTTGCGTCTGCAGAGGTTTCTGCTGCTTTTGTTGTTTACTGTGCCCTGTCCCCAGAGGTGGAGTCTACAGAGACAGGCAGGTTTCCTTGAGCTGCTGTGAGCTCCACCCAGTTCGAGCTTCCCAGCAGCTTTGTTTACCTACTTAAGCCTCAGCAATGGCGGGCGCCCCCTCCCAGCCTCGCTGCTGTCTTGCCGGTAGATCACAGACTGCTGTGCTAGCAATGAGGGAGGCTCCGTGGGTGTGGGACCCTCCCAGCCAGGTGTGGGATTTAATCTCCTGGTGTGCCTGTTTGCTTAAAGCACAGTATTGGGGTGGGAGTTACCCGATTTTCCAGGTGTTGTGTGTCTCAGTTCCCCTGGCTAGGAAAAGGGATTCCCTTCCCCCTTGCGCTTCCCAGGTGAGGCGATGCCTCGCCCTGCTTCAGCTCTCGCTGGTCGGGCTGCAGCAGCTGACCAGCACCGATTGTGTGGCACTCCCTAGTGAGATGAACCCAGTACCTCAGTTGAAAATGCAGAAATCACCAGCCTTCTGTGTCACTCGCGCTGGGAGTTGGAGACTGGAGCTGTTCCTATTCGGCCATCTTGCTCCGCCGCCCCCCCCCCCGCTGAATTTCTGTCTTTTGATTGGATAATTTAATCCATTTATATTTAAATTAATTACTAATAAGGGGGAACTTCTGTCTTTTATGTACTTGTTTTTATATTCCTCATTTTTTGTGTGTGCTTTTGCGTTATTTGTTGCCTTATCATGTTCTTATGTGTTAGTCGATTTCTTTGTGTATATACCGTTGCTATTTTTTGTGTGTGTGGTTGACATGGAGACTACATTTAACATCCGAAAGTTCTAACACTGTAATTTGAATTTACACCAGCTTAAATTTAATAATATATGGAAACTGTGTCCTCACTCCTTTCAGTTCTTCATGATATACAATTACATATTTACATATTCTGTATCCCAAGATATAAACTGAGAATTTTTTAATGCATTACTCACTTAAATTATGTATAAAACACAATGTTTCTACATTTTAAAAAGTTATAATACTAAATTTTAGATTAATCGTTGTTTTCTTTATATTGTTCTCTTAAATCATGTAGAAAACAACAAGTGGTGTTACATACGATTGTTACAAAAATACCAGCTCTCATAATTGCCCATGTATTTGCCTTTACTGAGATATCTATTTCTTCATATGGCTTCAAGTCACTGTCTAGTGTCTTTACATTTTAATCTGTCGGACTTCCTTGAATATTTATTGCATGCCAAGTATAGAAATATCCCTCGGTTTTTGTTTATCTGAGAATATCTTAATTATTCTTTCAAATTTGAATGACATTTTGGCCAGTTATGGGACTCTTAGTTGACATTTTTCCCTGTTTTAGCATTTTGAATACATTAACCTACTGTCTTTAGGCCTCCGAAGCTCACATGACAAGTCTGCTGGTATTATATTGAAGATTCCTCATATGAGATGAGTTGCATTTCTTTTACTGCTTCCAAAATTCTCTTTGTCTTCACTTTCAGTAGTTTGCTTTTAATTTGTCTTGGCTTGCACCTCTGTTTACCTTACTCCAAGTTCTATTGAGTTTCATGGATATTTATATTCTGATATTGTATTAAATTTGAACAGTTTTTAATCATTATTCTTTTTTAAAATCTGTCTCTTTTTTTATCCTCTAGGACCACCACAATGTGTGTGTTAATTGGCTTCATGATGTTCCAGAAATCCCTTAGGCTTTGTTACTTTTCTTCGTTCTTTTTTTTTTTTTTTTCCTGTGTTCCTAAGACTCCATTATGTCCATTGCTATATCTTCAAGTTCTCTGATTCTTCTGCTTGATCAAATCTGCCTTTGAATCCCTCTAATGAGGTTTTTCATTTTCATTATTGTAATTTTTGGCTTCAGGATTTATTTTTTCTTTTTAGGTTTTCTATCTCTTTATTGCTATTTCCATTTTGTCCATTTATCATTTTCTGACTTTCTCCATGTTCTTCTTTAGTTCTCTGAGCATCGTTAGAACATTTTTGAAACCTTTTTCTAACAAATCTGCCATCAGGTCTTTCTCAAGGATGGTTTTTGTTGGTTTGCTTTTGTTGTTTGTTTGTTTGAATGGCCTTAACTTTCCTGCATTCTTTGTGATTTTCTTGGTTGAAAACTGAGCATTTAAATCCAATAACACAGTAGCTCTTGAAACCAGATTATCTGTCTTCACCTGAATTTGTTGTTGGTGGTTTTTGTTTTCTGGATTGTTGTAGGCCGTGTCTATGCCAACAATCAGTCTAAGGTGTAAACTTAAGGTCTTTTTTTTTCAGTTCTAACCTTGCACCTTCACCTGTGTATTTGCAGTGTCTTTATAACTGTCTCCATATATAAAGAAAACTGTCTATATAACTGTCTCCTTCCAATGTCTTATTTGTAATGACTGGCTTCTAAAAGGGGAAAAAAGAGAACAATAAAAGGGAGAGGGATACTAGCCCTTTAAGTTCACTGGAAGTCACTTCACCCAGAGGGTAGGGTTACAGTAATGGTGGAGGTGCAGTGAAATGTGCACTGTCTCTTTTTCTGCACCTCTGTAACCAAAAGGATCAATCAGTGATCAGAGCACAGATGCAAGATATTAGGAAGTCAGAGTTCTTTTTCCCACTCTGACTCCTGCAAGCTGTTTGCTATGGGAATGAGAGGTGGGGGATGGGCGCCTGCTACTGTGCTAAAAGGTGAAATCCACTAAAATTAATGGAAAGTTACTGTTTACTGAAATTAACTGACAGTTACTGTCCAAGACTTCCTCTGGAAGTTGCAAGCTTTCAATAGGCTCCAATTCCAAAATAGTTACATCAGACCAATTCTGGCAGAGCAATTGTATAGGGAAGATGGCAGATTTCCAGTGGATCCTACTCTGCCACCGTCCCAGAATCCTTTCCTATTCTTAATTTCCAATATTGCCTTGGACAGTCTAGTTACTTGAATTTTAGAACTAACTTGTCAAATTTGTAAAAAGGCTTGCTGCATTTATGAAATTATTTGAATCTATAAATAATTTAGTTAAAACTCTTTTCTAATCCATAAATATGGTATATATCTCCTTTATTTAGGTCTTTTAAAATTTCTGTCACTAATGTTTTAGTTTTCACTGTAGTTTCCTGATGCTCTTATAAATGGAATACTTGTAAAGTTTATTTTTCTAATAGTATGATATTTACACATAAAAATACAATTCTTTTCTTAAGTAAATTTACATACTGTGTCTGTGCTAAATCAATTTATTAGATTTAGAAGGTGTATTGTAAATTTCTTAAGATTATATAATCATTATTTATGCATGTAGAAGCATTTATACTCTTTACTATTTATTTTTGCCTTATTATGATGGCTAGATACTTCAGTATAAAGTTGAATAGAAGTGTAAACATAGGCATTCTAAGTTGTTTCCAATCTTAGGTGAAAGCATTCAGTGTTTAACCATTAAGTCTATAAGCTGTAGAATTTTGAATACTCTTTATCAGACTGTGGAAGTGTACTTATTTTCCTGGTTTTTACTTTTTAAAAATTGTAACTTTAGTTGAATATTTCTAATACTTTTTCTATCTGTATTGAAATGATCCTACAGTTTTTCTCATTTATTGTGTTAATATGCTTAATTGCACTGATTAATGTTTAAATGTTAATTTAACCGTGCACTCTGGTTAAATCCCAGTTGGAATGATGTATCATACATATTATATATTGTGGGATTTGGTCTGGCAGTATTTTGTTTGAGACATATTAGTCTGTAATTTTTTTTTCTTTAAAATATTTCTGTAAAGTTTTGGCATTTGGGTTAGTCTGTGAAGTAATTCAGAAGAATTTCCTGCTCTATTTTCTGCAAGTTTGTATAAGCTTGGTAAGTAAATTAAAACTTTTTTTTCATTAAATGTGGTATCCAAATCAATAGTAAATCATTTGACCTTGGACTTTTCTTTGTAGGAACCTTTCAGTAAAAATTCAGTTTTTTACATACAGTGTTCAAATTTGGTTTCATCTTGTTTGTTTTAGCAAGTTGTATTTTTTAACAGGTTTCTTCCTCTTTACATAAAGGGTCGGATTCGTTGTCTTTCATTTTTTGATATTGATCATTCATGTTCTTTCTTCTTCATTCTTGCTGGGTGTTTATCAAATTTATCTTTTTAATGAAGCAATTTTGGTCTTGAAAATTATGTCTTGCTCCCTGCATTTAATTTCATTGATTTTTGTTCTTTTTTATTTTTTTACTATTTATTGTGCACTATGAGTTTAGATTATTCTTCTAATCCAATATTCTCAAAGATTAACTGTAGGTTATTGATTTTAAACCTTATTTAAATGTTTCTAATATTAAAGGTTAATGCTACAGATTTCCCTCTAATCACTGCTTTAGCTGTATCCCACACATTTTGATCTATTTTTGTAATTATTCAGTCAGATATATTTTTGAATTATCTGAGTATTTATTATTTTGCTTATTTAGAAATGCATTTTTAAATTTCTAAACATGTGGTTTTTATGCTTTAAAAATTTATTTCTAATTTAATTTTTGCCAAATAATATTTACTGTGTATTCTTCAAATTTATCGAGAGTGTTTTATGGCCTGACATATGACTTATGTTGGTTGCTTCCTTTGCACTTAAAAAGGTTGTATATTCTAATATTTATAGGTGAAGTGTCCCACAAATATCCATTAGGTCCAGTAGTTTAATAGCATTACTCAAGTCTTCTATACCTCTCCTGATTTTTGTCTAATTGCTCTCCTAATTTTTAAGAGAGGCTTGTTAAAATCTGTAACTATGATTATGGAATTATCTGTTTCTTTCTTTAGCTTTGTCAATTTATAATTTATGTATTTTGAATTTTTATTATTTGTCAAATACCAACTTATATTGTTATGTCTTTCTGGGTAACTGATTATTTGCCATTATAAAATCTTTTTATAGATTTCTGGTCATACTATTTTGCTTGAAACAATTAATGTATTCATATACCTGTGCAATGTGACAAAATATACCCTTTGTTATGCTTATCGTCTGCATTTTTTAATCTTGGAAGTCTCTACGTATTTATATAAATAATTTTTTGTACTCAGTATGTACTTAGGCTTTATTTTTTATCTATTATGAAAACCTTTGACTTTTAATTGCAGTGTTCCATTAGCATATGCTATTTTTTATGTCATTGAAAAAAGTGTACTGTTTGACAATTTGATTTTAGTTTCTCCTTTTTTCCTTGTTTCTCTGTTCTTTTCTTTTGAAAAAACTACCTTTTTTGAATTTTATTTGGATGTATTTATTTACTTGGCAAATATTTTTGGAACTGCTTTAAGGATGGAAGTACATTTTCTTCATATTTATAATCTATATAATATTAATAATGTAAAAGTATATTTAAAATATATGAACGTTTCAGATGAGTAAAAAATTTATTCTATCTTTCTAATATTTATGCTTTAATTTTATATATATCACATGTATAGACATTATAAGTAAGCCATTAATATAATATTGAATTTGTTATTTTATTATATTATTCTATTTTTGAGACAGTGTCTTGCTTTGTCACCCAGGCTGGAGTGCAGTTGCACAATTTGAGCTCACTGCAACCTCTGCCTCCCAGGCTCCAAGTGATCCTCCAGCCTCTGACTCCTAATTAGCTGGGACTACAGATGCACACCACCATACCTGGCTAATTTTTGTAGTTTTTGTAGAGACAAAACATGCATGCCACATTGCCCAGGCTGGTCTTGAACTCTTGAGCTCAAGCCATCCACTCACCTTGGTCTACCAAACTGCTGGGATTACAGGAGTGCGCTGCAGTGCTCAGACCAAATTTCTTATTTCAAATAGTCATACTTATTTTTTAAATACTTATGAAAGGAAAAAATATTACCCATGTGTCTATCATTTCTGATGTTGTATACTTTTCTGAAATACCAGTATTTCATCTGAGATCATTTCTCGTACATCTGAAGCACTTTCTATAACTTTTGTTGCAGTGCAAGTCTGCTAGGGGCAAATTATAGTAGTTTTATTTCATCAGCATAGATATTTGTTTTGATTTCGTTTTTGAGGAATATATTTTTGTATATATGATTCTCAATTAACAGTTCTTTTATTTCACTAATTTTAGATATTAATTCACTGCCTTCTTTCTGCCGCAGTCTCTTGTAAAATGTCGGCAATATTTCATTCATTGTTTTATTTTATGTAATGTTTCATTTTTCTCTCATTAATTTCAATATTTTCTTTGATTTGCATTAGTTTGACTATGGGTCTATATAGTAGTTTTTTATAGTCTTTCTGTTTGATGCTGCCTGATCGTTTTTGAATTTAAAAATGTATATCTGTAACCATATAGAAAAAAATTTTAGCCACTTTTTCTTCAACTATATTTTATGCTTCATTTTCTATTTCTTCTCCTTCTGCCAAACCATAGACATTTTGATATTATCCCATATAGCTTATATTTTTTATCTTGTTACTTTTTTTCTAAAGTATGGATATTTATTTCTATCAATCAATTATCAGGTCCACAGACTCTTACTTTCTTAAGCTTCAGTCTGCTGTTAATGCCATTCAGTGCATTAAAAAAATATATATAGCATGTTCCAGTTTCCTATTTTTTTCAGTTCTGTTTCTTAATTGTGTATTTCTATATTTTCACTAATTACAAACATATTTTAATTCATCATGTATTTTAAAAATGGACTTAAAAGTTTTGTCTCTTATTTCCAACATCTGCCATTTTGCGGGCAATCTCTTTCGATTGTCTTTTCCCCTAATGATCTGTCCTAGAATTGTTTCTTTGTATGCTACATACTTTCAGTTTATATGCTGGACACTGTGAATATGAATTGCAGAGATTATGAATTTTTTTTCTGTTTATCTGAAGAATATAGATTTTTTTAAAAAGGCAATTAGCATGACTGAACTCAAACTTCCAACTTTGTCCCTACGAAGGTGGACGGTAGATAAAAATCTCTGTTCAGTTCTTCAGGGTTCATTTAACTTCTTGCAATGTGCTCTGGGCCTACGTGGTTATTTGGCCAGTCATTGTTTTGGGCAGGCGGGGATTATCTATATTACTTAGAGCTCCTCAGCTCTGGCACTTTCCTGAGATTTCCTCACTTTCTATGTGCTGTGATTTCCCCAAATTCTCTATTACTTCAAGTTTGTAAGGCTGTAGCTTTTATGTCCCCACATTAAGCACCCCACACGATGAAAACTTGAAGCTGTTCTCAGAGTACACGTTGCACAAAATATAAAGCTCCAACCCAGCCATTTATTTCTCCCTAGTGTCAATTTCTCTTCAGTATCTTCCTGCCTCCCTGCCTTTTTTATTCACCAGCACCTTAAGTTAGGTTGTGCCTATTGTCCAAAGGCTGTAATTGTTATCTGTGGAAGAATTATTTTTAGAAGTGCCACTCACAGTTACCCGTTGTTTACCCATTGTAAAGTCTTATTTTACAGAATGGTATGTTTCTATCTGCCTGTGTGTAAACTTGAGATTATACTAAAGCTTATACTGAGGTTTTCTTGTTTTATTATTATCATTCAGCTTTATTATAGTCTTCTCTTCATCCTCATTTTTACCTTCATCATTTTTGTTACCAATATCATGAAATCCAACATTTATTTTTGTTTATTTCATTTTACACATGCTTCATATGTTAGCATACATCTTGCCATACATTATTCCTGGTAAGTATGCGGAATTTAAGTATATGTTATTGTTTTCTCAATTTTATTAAGGAGAAAACGAGCTTAAAAATCTAAAATATACTGCCTACAGCTCACAGAACATATGCTTATGTTCTATGTTACATAATACTCAAATATATCAGTCTAGTTCATATTAAATGTCCCAGTTTTGACAGTTTTAATAGTGTTTCATAGGATGGATATATCACAAGGTATTCAAATATTCACATATTGCAATGATAAAAATAAATCTTGTCAAAAGTCTATATTGATGAAAAATTGCATATGGAAGAACTAAGATATACAATTAGAAAGATAAGAACAGATCATTAAGAGCTATGAATACTATGCTAGGGACTTGTAAATTATGCTCAGGCAATAAAAAACCACCAAAAATCTCCAAGTAGAAGAATGGCATGATTACAGTGACTTGATTAGCCATTTGAATGTGAATCATAAGCTGCAGAGAGAGATGGCAGATAGACTAAGCCACTGCAAAATCTGGAAAGAAGACTGTATGTACTTGAATTAAGCAGTGGAAAGAGAGTTCTAAAAAGGATATGGATACAGGAGGTGATCTACAGAGAGAAGGAAGTAAGTTAATTTAACACATTAGCATCTTGGTGTTAAAACAAAAATAATCTATGCAAATGCCAAACAAAGTCTAGAAATAAAACCATATTACAGATAAATCAGAGTAAAACAATTGTTCTTTAAGTGGCTGGGTAATCGAGGTCCATCTGTTTTTTCTGTCTTGTGCGGAGATGTGTGTTAAGCTATGATTCTATCAATCTTTCATTTGCTTCTTTGTCAAAAGCAGTTCATGTTTACTTATAAATAATTTTAATCTTTTGTTCAGGAAAATAGCATTGCTGGAGGTGCTCAGATATACAGAACACAATTTCAACACAAAGAAGAAAGTTATCTAAATTGCCCAGAAGTTTCATAAATTACACATGTAGGTATAATATAAATCGCAATCAGCAGATTGTTTAAATTATTTCGTGTATTGTGTTGAATAAATTACGTAAAAATTATTATAAAGGCCAGTAAGAATGGGACTTATATTTTACATTTGTGTACATTTAACGGACTTTTAATGTTCCTTTCAATAATGCTTAAATCTATAGTGGTTACACAGAGAAAACCTTGAATGTTTCACATATGTTCTTCTCAGATAATGATATATGGTATTTCTGTTATGAAATGTTCTAAAATGTGCTTTATATTGATTTTTGATTAAATGGAACTACTTTTAAATGTCCGATTACTGGAGAAGACTATAAATTAAAGCCCACTGAAGATTTTAGACTGAAGATTTTACCAGTTTTTAACTTTTTCTATTTAATTTTCACATGCCCTACTTTGATTTTTGCTACAGTTGAAGTTGCCACCTCTGACTGGAAAAATATCTGTCTAGGTATTTCTTCTTTTATAGTATGTCTACTTCCATTTCTGTGTTTGTACTAAATTTCGGCTCTTTTTTTGTAAGTGATTGAACTGAAAGTTCAAACAGGTGACTCACTATCAATGAATAGGTTACTAGTTTATTAATATTTAAACATTTTCCTTAGGCAAACATTAAAGCAATTGCCATTAAGTATAGGCTTTAGGAATAACCTGCTCCTGGATACAAGATATATAATTGTTGTCTGGGACAGTAGCATTATTTTAAAAGTTTTTTAGCCAAAGTTTTTATTCCTTGTCTTTTTAGAACTTATTTGAAACATGAATCACAGATAATCGAGCTTTCTTTAAGACAGATATATTTCATTTGAAATTAAAATATTTTATATATTCCTATTTAAAAACTCGTATCAGTATAAAGTACATTCTTTGTGATGATTTTGTGGGCGGAAGAAAGGTTGCATTTTTGAAACATTAAATGAAAATTAAAATAATATCCTTTTAAAATGAGGCAAAGTCCATCATAAACATTGTTCTTACAGTTTGATTATTTAACATATTTATATAAAAAGTTGTAAATTATGTATAAATTCTTGATATTAATCACATAAGTTGTGTACATAGAACCTTTCCCTGGCACAGAAATAATAAATCAGTTAAATGCATTTATTGTGTTAAAGTATATTAGTCATGTCTCAGATAATTTTATTCTTTGTTTAATGCCATACACAAGAGTAATTTTCTCTTAGGGTGAAATGATTATTTAAATTTTATTCTGCAAACCTTGGCAGTCTCTACTACTTCAATGGAAAGTATTTTAAAAAAATCAGAGAAGTGATTAAAGACGGATCATCAACTATCAATTGAGAACGGGAGAAGCAGCCTTAAATGCTGCTTACAAAAGCGACTTACTCTACCCCATTTTACTTCCAGCTTTACTCTCATATATTTATGTTAATTTGGCCAGATTATTTATACTTTTTATGCTTCTGCTTTCCTGTCTGTGAAGTGGGGATGTTAGTGGTACCTACATTGAGGATATTTATAAGGAGTTCATGAGATAATATCTATATAGCACTTAGCCTTATGACTACCATGCTATCACTTAGAAGGCAGTAAAGAGAGTTTGGTTAAGACAGCTATTTATTCTATATTATTTCATATCTGAAAGATATTTTATAAGTTGATTGAAAAGCTGTAGGTTGATATGTAGAAAATCTTAATGTTAGGGAGTTTTTATTTTTTATTCCCCAAATCTACTGTGCTTCATTTCTTATATTTGCAAGGCTGATATCTTTTATAGGTCAAGCCTATGAAATTTTTCAGACTATTCAAAATTAAAGCTGTTCCTTTGCTTCTCGATTATCAATTAAGTTTTACTTGACATATTTTCAATCAGAGTATAGCTAACTTCTACCATAAAAGCCTGCTAGTATTATTAACCAACATGAATTAAACACATATTTGTTGAACATCTACTCCCTACTCAGTAGGCTGCTTGTGATAGATGCTGCAAAGAACAAGACAGCCAAAATTAAATTTCGGGCAAAATCCAGCAGAGGATTATTTCAGCCTGGTCCCCCTAGGAACCTCTGAAGTTATTCTTAAGCCCAGTGTTACACTAATATGGATTAAGGGCACTGGCCTTTTATAGTCTTCAAAGCCACACACATTGACTAACAATTTCCCTTGGAGGAAAATAATTCCCAAGAACTGCTTATTGGGATGCAGAGTGGCTCCAGTTTCCTGAGGGCTGACCACTAAAGAAAAGTCACAGGTAAAAGTTGTTGAATACAAACCCACATTAAACTGGCCAGGAAAAAAAAAAAAAAAAAAAAAGGAGGCAGAGATGGTGGGGAAGGGGACTAGGAAACTTAAAAAAAAAAAAACAATGACATGATGTGAATGAAGCACCAGATGTTTCTAGTACACATTTTTAGCATATATATTACAATGATTAAATAAAACTATCCACATAAAACATTTAGCAGAGCTCCTGGCACAGTAAGAACTGACTGCTATCAGTTATGATAGCATTAAGGATAAGTGTAGGGTTTTCTGGCATTACAGGTGGGTGCGTGTCAAACCTAGCTTTAGTGGAAGGTAGGAGTGGTGGGTGGTTAATGGATATCAGAAAAGTCTTCCTAGAGGACTTAGCATGCATGCTATGTCTCAAAGTGTGGTGAACCCATTAAGGAGAGCTACAGGGACTACAGAAGTGTGACTGTAGAGAAGAATGAACAGGAGCGTAAAAGGAAGTGAGAGCAGCAGGTATAAAAGTCCGAGACAAGAAAAGTCATTCAGGGAATGTGTGTATTTTTGTGCAACTTGAGCAAAGTATTAAGATAAATGAATTTGGGATGTCAATGGACCATGTTAAAGTGGCATTACTTTGGCATTCATTCATTCACCCAAACAATATTTACTGAGAGGTTTTTCCATGCCAGGACCTTTCTGGGAAGTGAATAAAATATATATCAGTGAACAACAAAAAAGTGGCTTGTATTTTTTTAAAAAGCAGACAACAAGCAAGTAACAAAATATGTAATTAAAGCAGAGAAGATGTTAGAGGATGATAAATGCTTAAACTTTTGTTTTAAAGTAATGCAAAGTAAGGATGTTAGAGACAGCCGGGGTGGGCGTAGGAAGGCTACAGTTAAAGAGAGTAGTCATAGTAGGCATCATCAAGCAGGTGACATCTGAGTAAAGGCTTGAAAACACTTTACTGATCAATTGACATAGCTGACATTAGGGAAAGAACCAGGGGGCTGATGTTGCTGAAAAGAGCAAGTACATAAATGAATAGTAATAAGTGATGTCAAAGAGGTAATGGGAATCAAGATCTTGTAGGGTCTTGTAGGCCATTGAAGACATTTTGTATCTTACTCTGGGTGAAACTGGGATAAAGGAGATGATCTCTGTACTGATTTTAAAAGATTACCCTGGTAATGACATTGAGAACTGATGAGAGAAGCAGAGCTAGTATATGTAATCAAACTGATTAGGAGTCCGCTGCAATAAACTAGGTGAAAGATTATGGTGGCTTGTAAATAAATGGTAAGAAGTGGTAAATTCTAAATATATTTTGAAGCTTCAGCCAAGATTTCTTGGTGAATTGGACCCTGATGTATGAGAGAGATGAGTCAAGAATGACTCAAATTTCGGCTGTGAACAACTGAAGTAATGGAGTTGTTGATATTTAAAATATGAAGGCTATAACAAGTTGGAGTGGCCAATTCAGTTTGAGAAAAGGAGATAAAAGGCATCCAAAATGGAAAGGAAGACATTAAATGATCTCTGATTGCAGATGACATGATTTTATATATACAAAACCCTAGAGACTCTATCAAAATGTGTCATTATTAATAAATTCAGTAAGTTGCAGGATGCAAAATCAACATAAAAAATCAATTGTGTTTATGTACACTAACAATGAACTAGCTGAGAGAGAACTTAAGAAACAGTCCCATTTACCATAACATGAACAATATTAATATTAAAATACTTAGTAATAAATTTAACCAAGAAGGTGAAAGATCTGTAATTCAAAGATATTGATGAAAGAAATTATAGAAGACACAAAGATATCCTATGTTCATGGAAGAATTAATATTGTTAAAATGTTGATGATACTCAAAGCAATCTACAGATTGAATGCAATCCCTATCAAAATTTCAGTGGCACTTTTCAGAAAAATAGAAAAAGAATCATAAAATTCGTATGGAATCACATAAGACCCCAAATAGTCAAAGCAATCATGAGAAAGAACAAAACTATAGAGATCAGTTGGGATTGAGATATTCTATTAAGCATGCAAGTGGCAATTTCAAGTAGGTAGTAGGATGTGTATTTTGATTTTTGGAACAAAGTTGAAAATATAAATTGGGAAGTTCTTGACATATAGATGGTATTTAAAGCCATAAGCCTAAATGTAATCACCAAGAGAGTGAGTCTAGTTAGAAAAGAGAGGACAAGAAGTGTTTTATCCAACATTATAACAAATTGGTTGGTATTTAAAAATGTTCTCTCTGGTGGCACAGAGAGAGTGGTTAGACCTTTTCCCAGTCCTGATTTTTAAATCTTTAACAGGTAAATCAGAAAACAGACATCAGTAACCTTTTTCCTGAGATTGTTTGGCAAATTTTTCAGAAGGACTACTTAAGATTTATATTTCTGATCAGAATCTATATTAATTGTCTATTGCTGCATAAAAAGTTACCCCAATACTCAGTAGCTTCAGACAGCAGATATTTGTTATCTCACAATTTCTATGGGTCAAACTTAGCTGAGTCCATTGCTCCAGGGAATCCCACAAAGCTGTAATTATGGAATCAGCCAAGGTTCTCACTGGAAGACTCAAATAAGCAAGAATCTTCCAATTTCCTCCACATGGTTGTTGGCAGGAATTAGTTCCTCAAAGGTAATTGAATTGAGGGACTTCTGTCTTCCCTGGTGGTTATCCAGGGGTTATTTTCAGTTCCTTGTCATGCAGGCTTCTTCAGCTTGCGTCATCAGAGCAAGCATGTGAGAAGAGGGAGAGAGAGAGTGGAGAGAAAGTCACAGAGAAGCAATAGTGTTTTTTGTAATTGAACCTGGGAAGTGTTATGCCATTACTTTTGGCATAGTCTAGTCATTAGAAGCAAATAAATGGGCCCAGCCTACAATCAAGGGAGACGATTGCATAGAACATGAATTCCAAGAAATGAGATCACTGCAGGCCGTGTCATAAGCTACCTGCCACGCAACCCATATTATTAAATAGTTAGAGCAACTGGGCATGATGGCTCACATCTGTAATCCCAGCACTTTGGGAGGCTGAGGCGAGAGGATTGCTTAAGTCCAGGAGTTTGAGACAAACCTGGCAACATAGTGAGACCCCATCTTTACCAAAATAAAAGAAAAAAAAATTAGCTGGGTGTGCTGGTCCATTCCTGTAGCCTCCACTACTTGGGAGACTGAGGTGGGAATATTGCTTAAGCCAAGGAGATTAAAGCTTCAGTGAGCTGTGATTGAGTCACTATACTCCAGCCTGGGTGACCCTGTCTCAAAATAAATATTATTACTAAATATAATTAATAAATATTATGTTTACTAACAGTTTAAATATCTTCATTGATTTTCCTTTTATATTCCTGGAAAGATCATCTTTCCTTTCCATAAATGATTCACTTGCTTCTTGACTAGTAAAGAGTCATAATATTTGTATACTACTGAGCAGTCTAGTTGAAAGTGTTAGTTAATGTAGGATTTACTATAGGTACTAATAACTTCTTATTCATGGAAGCCTATTATTTCAAGCTATATGAAGAACAACCATGTGTAATCATTTTTTTAAATGACTCATTTGGGGATTCTGCCATCTTTGAAATAAATGACCATACCTATATGAACTCAAGTAAAGGAAAGTAGAAAATTATCTGGAGGTTCTGGATTTAAAAAAAAAATATATCATCTGTGATTATTTATCAAGGATTCTTTTCTCATTTTATTTTCCTCCTTCTCCCTTCCTCTATCTCACACATTGCAACATGCATTTACATACAGACAACTGTATGTCTACTCTTTCTCAAGAAGTGTTAAAAAAAAAACCTCAGAAGAACTTAAGTTACTGTAAGTAATAGACTTTGCCAATAAAAGCTCTGTTCTTCAACACAGAGTCCCAAAGATCAGTTTCATTTTACAGCACTGCTCTTTTCTCTTGATCTCTTAGTTATCTTCTGTGCTTATTTCTATTTGTCACTTTCCTGATGTCCCCTTGTTTCAGGCTTCCACTGCCAACAGCTGAGATTGTCTCCTCCCATCCCCAACCAAACTTTACCCCGGTTCCTGCCACCAAACTTTACCCCTGTGCAATAGTCAAATACAGATGTGGGTCTAATGATCTCTAATTACCAGGCCTGGTATGCATTTGCGTCCCAGTTGGGGACAGTTAGAGAAAAATTTGAAGAAAATACCTACATTTGTATGCTGGTTTTCATGTCTATTTTAAATAAGTACCTTTTAAACTCTAAAGTTGGTTGCTATTCTTTAATCATTGTGTGACACTAAACACTACATAGAGGGATTTATAACAGTTTTCCCTAAGAACATTAGGTAGGCAGTTTTCAAATCATCAATATATTGTAAATTAAGTATATAATAATTAACATTTAAAAATTATGTAGGAGGGTAATTATAGAATTATAGAGCTTGGATCGTTCTTACTTTGATGATAGAGCAAGGAAACATTACAGTGCTATGCACTGTAACTTGAAAACGCAATTTGCTTTACTGGCGTATGCTAGTATTAATCATTTTTAAAGGATTTTTTTTTTTTCAAATGACATCTAAATTTAGGTTCCCACCTCCCTTATCACTGTCCCAAAAACGAAACAGTTCCCCAACACATGTCATTGGCTCTTCTTAAATACATCTTAGCTATTTTGTGTTGGTATGTCTAAGGCTTGAGAATATTGTATGCCAACTTTCTTCTTTTTTATTATTTTATTTTAAGGTCCTGGGTATAGGTACAGGATGTGCATGTTTGTTACATAGATAAACGTGCTCCATGGTGGTTTGCTGTACCTATCAACTCATCCCCTAAGTACTAATCCCAGCATGCATTAACTATTTTTCCTGATGATCTCCCTCCCCCTTCACACCCCAACTCTGGACAGGCCCCAGTGTGTGCTGTTCCCCTCCTTCTATCCGTGTGTTTTCATTATTCAGTTCCCACTTATGAGTGAGAACATGTGGTGTTTGGTTTTTTGTTCCTGCATTAATTTGCTAAGAATCCTGGCTTGCAGTTCCATCCATGTCCCTGCGAAGGACATGATCTCATTCCTTTCTATGACTGCAGAGTATTCCATAGTATATATGTATCACATTTTATTTATCCAATCTATCATTGATGAGCATTTGGGTTGATTCCATATCTTTACTATTGTGAATAGTGCTGCAGTGAACATAGGCGTGCATGTCTCTTTAAATAGAATGATTCATATTCCTTTGGCGATATACTCCTTAATGTGATTGTTGGCTCAAATAATATTTCTGGTTTTAGATCTTTGAGGAATCTATACACTCTCTTCCACAATTGCTTAACTAATTTACATTCCCATCAACAGTGTAAAAGCTTTCCTATCTCTGCACAGCCTCACCAGCATCTGTTGTTTCTTGACTTTTTAATACTAGGCACTCTGACTGGTATAAGATGGTATCTCACTGTAGTTTTGATTTGCATATTTCTAATGATCAGTGATGTTGAGCTTTTTTTTTTCACATGTTTGTTGGCTGCATAAATGTCTTCCTTTGAGAAGTGTCTGTCCATAGGCTTTGCCCACTTTTTAGTGGGCTTTTCTTTTTTTTGTAAATTTGTTTAAGTTCCTTGTAGACTGTGGATATTAGACCTTTGTCAGATGGATTTGCAAAACTTTTCTCCCATTCTGTAGGTTGTCTGTTTGCTCTACTGGTAGTTCATTTTGCTGTGCAGAAGCTCTTTTGTTTAATTATATACCATTTGTCAATTTTTGCTTTTGTTGCAATTGCTTTTGACATTTTCATCATGAAATCCTTGCCTGTACCTATGTCCTGAATGGTGTTGCCTAGATTTTCTTCTAGGATTTCTATAGTTTGGGATTTTACATTTAAGTCTCCAATACTTTGTTGTATAGACTTTAATTCCTTCACTTTCATGTACTCTACCTCTTGTTTGCATTGCCAGTTCCCACTTTATCCAACTTTTCTTCTTTACCTCTTTTTTTTCCTAACTGATGTTGTTTAATGGTTATGACCAGAGATTTTGGAGCCAGATAAAATGTGTATTTATCCTGACGCCAATACTTATAGATAATTTTTAAGTTTGGGCAAGTTACTTAAACTTCTGAAACCACAAACTCCTAATCTGTGTGATGGGGTAACAATACCTTTGGCATGTGACTCTGGTTTACCATTGAATTAAATGATGAAAATGCACAGAGTAGAGGCTGGTACATGATAAGTAGTCAATAAATAGTAACTATCAAGAAGCTGATAACGAGCTACTATGATGAAGACGATGATGAAGAGAAAGACAAGGATGAAACCCAACAGAATGAAGGAGCTGTTTTTCACTATAAGCAAAATGTTCCTTTTTTTTTTTTTTTTTTTAAATGGAGTCTTGCTCTGTTTTCTAGCTGGAGTGCAGTTAGAGTGCAATAAGCCACAATCTTGGCTTATCGAAACCTCTGCCTCCTGGGTTCAAGTGATTCTCCTGCCTCAGCTCCTAAATAACTGGGATTACAGGCACATGCAACCACGCCTGGCTAATTTTTTGTATTTTTAGTAGAGACAGGCTTTCACCATGTTAGCCAGGATGGTCTCAATCTGCTGACCTTGTGATCCGCCAGTCTCAGCCTCCCAAAGTGCTGGATTAAAATGTTCCCTTAAAAAAAAAAAGAAAGAAAGAAAGAAAGAAAGAAAGAAAGAAAGAAAGAAATACAATGAAAAACAATGGAGCATGTACTAAACTACTAAATGGATGCTTACATGAAATAATGTAATCACTTGATTGAAGTGATTGGGATCTAAATATAAAAATATCCATTGAACTAACATTTAAGATTAGTGTACTTGTTACATTAAAGTATATGTTACATCTCAAAAATGTTAAAAAAAGATAATATGTTATTGATATCATCACTAAATAAAGCTATGGACACAGAAATACCTTGATAAACTTGGTTTAAAAAGGATCTTCTTCACAAAGCCATAAACTTGTGTCTGTGACCTAGGCTCTTCTCAGTCTCTAACAGTTCCTATTCCTAATTTAAAGTAAACAATTGATATTTGTTAAGTTAGTGAAAATGTATCTTTATTACCATGTGCCTATCTTGAGATTAATCTCTGCTCCTTTCCATTTATTTCCTAAGTCTCTTACATGTCCCTGTCATGCACTTGCTTTCATAAATTTGGCTGACAGTTATCACTAAACAGAGAATCCTGGAAGTTGGCTTTTGACTTGTTGGAAAATTCTGGAATAGAAAATTCTGGAATAGAGACAAAGTAAGACCATTATTTTATTATTTTTCAGTTACTGACTTGGAGGCAGTATGGCATCCAGATTAATAGTATCATCGCTAGATTCAGATAACTACTATAAAATAGCAAATTTTTGTAGTGCCTACTGTGTGCCAAACACTGGTGTAGTGCTTTACAAATATTAACTTATCCCATCTTTATGACAATCCTGTAAGATATTCAGACAGCATCCCAAGGTGATTAAGAGCACACACTTAGAAGTCATTTGTCCAGGGTTCAAATCCTAGCTCAAAACACTAATCTATCCAGTGACTGTGGACATATCACTTAAACTTGCGGAACCTCAGTTTTTTGTTTTTGTTTTTTTTTTTCTCTGCTGCTCAAGTCATTTCCACTAAGGCTTGGTTAGAGAAATAGAACAATTCTGAGTAAGAGAGAATAAAGGACTTACAGGAATTAGATCTTATCATTTTGAGAATAGCCTATGTAAGAATGTTGCCTCCAGTTTTGGATCTGAAGTCAGCTGGGCAGACAGTTACAAACAACGTTTAGACCCCACAGGAATGAAGTGAAACCCATGAGAATAAACTAGAATACATTTGGTCAATTGCTACCAGCATTGATCTCTCACCACCCTAAGACTCAATAATGTGGTTGATTTTCTGGGTAATTGTTCCTGTCAGCATATCACTGCACACACACACCTTGCTGAGGACTCAGAAAAGCCGAAGGAGATTGGTGGGACCTGGATTAGCTGTATACTCCAGATACTGCCCTATGTCAACAAGGTTAGCCAGCAGATCAATGAAAACATGCATGAGATACCAGAGTGCACAGCCCCACACATAATTCTGGAGTGTGAAAGTGGTTGTAGCTTAACTTCCACCTTCTAAAGCTTACATATTTACTTTAGCCAATTCTAGCCCAATACCAGATAGAGAATTTAAGAGATGTTGATAATACCTTCTCTTACAGTATTTTTCTGAGGATAGTGAGAATTCATGAATATATAGTCCTTAGTACAGTGCTTGACATAGGATAAATACTCAATGACTTTGATGCTATTCTGAGACAAAATATAATGATCAGGAAAAGTGGCTTTATAAAACCAAAATGCACTGTACTTTCAGGCAAAGGCAATGTTTATCTTCAAGATGAAATTTTTAAGACGACCCTTTAAAGGTCTTTGGTTTCAGAAGGTAAAAGTTCCTGGTCAGTTTCGGGACTGGAAGGATGAAGCAAAGAAACAATACAATATTGCTGTACATAATAAAATAATTGAAATATTTAGTTCATATGGAGACCATATGGAATGGAGGTTGAGGACCCCTGGAAGAGAAAAAAGAGACATATTCTAGAGAATTGAAAGGACACAAAAATACTCCTAGATGGTGGAACTTTCTAGACATATTGATGCCTAATATGAGATTTTAAATTGTTTTTTAAAATCTGTTTTTAATAAACTTCTATGCCTTAATATCACAAAAATTCTCCTACTTAAGAACATGCGTCATTATTATTCTAGAAGGAATAAAGAAAGGAGTATATTTCTATCATATCCCTGAAACAGTTCAGAAACAGTCAAGGAACCAAGGAACCATGTAAGACAGATAAAGCCAGGTGCAATGACCAACCTGTCGGGCATGGACTGATCAGGGAGAAACATAACCATTAACAAAATCTGACTGGTTACTACCACCAATCTCATCAACATCATTAATAGTATTATATTATCATTCAGATGCCAGGTTAATCTTTTTACATATTAAGAATCTTTTTTCATATTAATGAAGAAAACTCTTTTCTCTCTCACCAAGGCCAATGGCTCCCTAATGACACAAACAAGGAATTCAGGATATGTTTTGTAAATTACTCCAAAGTTGTAACTATGAAAAATGACAAAAATATTATTTAGTAGTAGTAGCTAATACTCATAAAGTACTTTGCATCAGTCACTGTTGTAAGATGATAAGTACACACTCTTAAATAATCCTGTCCTTACCTCCTACCTTCTTTGTTGCTAACTAGAAAGGGTAATGACTGAAGCCACTAGGGAAGCCATGTGTTGAAGATGATGTCAAAATTATTCCCTGCCTGGAGCTCTGAATGGCTTTGTGGAGCAGAGGTCACCTCCTGATCATGGACTCCTACATGAGACAGAAGTAAACCACTATCTCCTTTGAGATACTACATTTTTTAATCATATTGCAATAGCAACTTAACATTATTTGCCCCCATCTGACACCCAAAGGCATTAAGTAGTTGAACCAGAATGAGAATTCAAGTATATTTAATGCAAAACAAACCATATTCATAAACATCTTATCCTACCTCTCCAGCTTTTGCATGCTAGGTAGAGAAGCTTTCTGGATGAGAGCCTCCTTCTTTAATTTCTGACTGATAGGAATGAAAGAGAAAGAGGTAGGATATTTTAAGGGCAGCAAAGACAATTAAAATTTCTAGATGACTTACTTTCGCTCTTCAAAGAGGTAAGACCTTTAAATGGAGCAGGCAATGCTCTGTTTAACTTTTTATATCCAGAATGAAAAATGGAAATAGGGTTCCCATTAACAGCTGTGAGTCTCTTGGCCACTGTGTTTGCATTTAGATATGTCAGCAGTGTTTTCTGTTATTCCATAGTGAGGATCTCTGCCATGCAAATATCATCCCCTAGTAACATGTAAGATACCCAAGAAAATGCATTAATATTGCTAGCTCACTAGGGCACTATCGAGAATGCTGTAGAGGTAACTTACTGCCAGAATGTGATGCCAACACAGAGCACTAGGACCCCGTCTAAGTCTTCACACAAATACACAGGGCAGTCAGACTCTGAGCGCAATGGGGTTCATCATTTTAATATCCCTGACTTGCAATTACTCATTGTTTTTCTTTAATAAAAAGAACGAAATATGAGACAACAATGTGAAATGGTAACTTTAGAGAATGAATGTATACAGAGGTTGTAGAGCAGACAAATATAAAGAGATATTCAGTCAAAACCTGATAAATGGCAGCACTGGAGACCTTCTAGTAGAAAGGAAAGAAGTGAAGACTTTGAATTTAAGCTCTGCTTCTAATTTATTTAAAATAAGAGGGCTTTTTTAAACATCTGCCTTCTCTCCCTAACCCTAAGTTTTAAGAATTCCTGATAACAACATGTATATTCTATTTCTTATAGACACACATGATATAAACCGAAGTTCGGTTAACTTGCAAACAGTTTTTGGTTCCTAGTTCAAGGATTACTTTCTTACTCTGGTTTCTGTTCTAATTTAAGTCATAATTCTTCTTTCTGCTATGGTTATGAAAAAAGAGAAAGTCTGTTACAGTATATTTGGTAAATTAAGAACATTTGTTTTTTGTACAGATTTTCAGCTTAAAATATGATTTTTTTGAGACTTTTGAGACAGAGGCTCACACAGTCCCCCAGGCTGGAGTGCAGTACCAAGATTTCAGCTCACTGCAATCTCCACCTCCTGGGTTCAAGCCATTTTCTTGCTTCAGCCTCCTGGGTAACTGGGACTACAGGCATATGCCACATGCCTGGCTAATTTTTGTATTTTTGGTGGCGACAGGGTTTCACCATGTTGGCCAGGCTGGTCTCAAGCTTCTGACCTCAAGTGATCCCCCTGCCTTGGCCTCTCAAAGTACTGAGAGGTAAAATATGGTTTTAAAGAAAAAAAATGTGAGATTTCTAGATAATTTAACATGAATCAGTAGCAATAACCAATTAATTGCTGTGATGACTTATCTTCTTCACAATGTTGAGATCCTCAGAGGGGCCTGCCAAGTATACTAAGTAACTCAAATATTTTATTACTTGATAATGATTAATACATAAGAACATTGTGTCTATTTCACTCTCCAAAAAAACTGACGTATTTTAAGTGAAATAGCTCATCTTATTTGGATTTTTAAAGGGCATATTGTATATTATTTCTTGAAATATCCACTTTATTATTTCAAACAATGGAACAATTCCCACGATGGATTATCTTTCCTGCTAATATATCCGGGCTTCCTAACACACACATTCAGTCTTTTTAGAATAGCCTGTCAGAAAAACATATATATATTATTTATTTACATGATTTGTTAGTGAAGTGTAATTATTAGTAACTGGTATGATAACATTGGACACATACGTTAACTGTTGCAGAAAGAATTTTATCCCAATACTATTTATTCAATAGAAACCAGTTTTATTCTTATGGTTTAGTTTATATTGAAGATAGTCTCCTTCAATATAATATAGTTTACTTCTAATGGAAAGACAGTATTTGTGTGCCTGGGATAGATCATACATCATACAGAAGAATGCAGAATGTTTATGGAAATACAGTATTTGTATACTTATCTTTAGCAAAATCGTAGAGATGGATGGTTCTTTATTTTGTAAAAACATACCATTATGGATAGCGAGGTATTATGCTTAAGATGTATTTTGCCATAAAATTGAAGCAAAAGCCTCAATTTGGATGTAAGTAAAAAACAAAATCATTTTAAATGCAACAATGAAGATAATTAAACGTTTTCAATTGTTTTATACCATTTCAACAAAATGTGGCCTTTTAAATATTTTACTTCAGTCAAAAATATCTCTACATCTTCCCTGATCCCCTAGAATAAAAGGCAGTTCTGCATCTTTTATGTTACCCTGTGACACTCCTTTATTGTCTTAATCATAGTTGTAATTTTACATTTATTTTAATGGTTACTTAATGCCAGCATCCCACACTAGACTGTAAGTTCTGTAAGGGCAAGCATGTTGCCTTTTTAACTGATGATGTAGTCTTGTGTTTCTAACCCACACTGAAACACGTAGCAAAAATAAATAGTTATTTAATAATTTATCTAACCCTGCTATTTTACTCTATTGTTTTACTTCCTGACATTTTATGTCTTCTTAGAAGCCACATCAAATGATTGAATCAAGGCGGATATTATGAACCCAGACCTATAAGAAAATTGGTCAGCCTTCTATTTGATGAATTAAAGCACAGTGACCTAAAGCCCTAGTGAGACAGTGAAAAGAACTACCTTCTACAGTTCTAGTCCAGCCAGGTAACTGGTCTTCATTCCCCTTGGCAAGTCACTGAGGTACATTGGAAATCTGTTTTTGTAATTTAGCCCAGGGAGGCTGAGATGGATTCTTAATTTTCAAGACAAATTCCAGGATATTTTTTTGGTGGTTCCCACAAAGTGAACTGCCTGAGGGGGCAGGGTTCTGCCCCTTACCTTAAACCAGAGTGACTTCATTCTTCTCTGATTTAGCTCTAAAATACTAACTGTATATAGAAATATCTGTGGAGTGACATTTTCTAGGCTCTGAGAATGGAAAAAATGGTCTCGTGTTCACCCTTATCACCTTGAATGTGATAAACATAACACAGTAGGATTTTACTCTTTTCTGTAACTTCTGTTCTAACATCAAAAATAATTGAACATTTGCAATTGAAAACATACACTTGGAATTTATGTGGATATTATGTAAACTCTCCTAAAGTGTAAAAACCATTCTGAAAAGAATATTAAAACCGTAATTTTTCAATCAGAGGGGAGGGCATTGAACTATAAAACCCTAGGGAAGCAAAGGGCAAAAGACAGCTTATTCCTTCTAGCTTCATTCATTTAACACTTATTCTAAAAGGGATATAAAGGTTAACAAGTGATTATATATCATTTATACATAATATGGACATACATATTCATACCTTGGTCTTAATATTCGGCATTGCTTGGTAATATCCCTTAAGGACATCAAAGGATCAGCATTTAAAGTCATTTTGATATCTAAAAATACGCAGT
Source organism: Theropithecus gelada (assembly GCF_003255815.1). Taxonomy (NCBI): domain Eukaryota; kingdom Metazoa; phylum Chordata; class Mammalia; order Primates; family Cercopithecidae; genus Theropithecus; species Theropithecus gelada. Next base: position 162,023,097 of record NC_037673.1, read on the forward strand.
TTGTGCCTGATTAATGTATACAGGAGGCACAGGCAAAACTAGAGGTGGTGCCCAGGCTCTGACATGCTGAAGGGGAGGTACATGCTACTTTTGATGAAGGTGAAGTTCCTGAGGGGTCCAGGAAAAACATACTACCCATCGATGTTTCTGAAAGTCAGGTAATCCTAATTGTCTAAGCTGTTTTAACTTCCGGTGGGAAGGTTCATTGAAATATATATATCCAAGGAAAAACAAAGGCTGTATTTCCATCCTGTTTCTGTTACCTGCTATTACTTCAAACAGGCTCAATTTTAAATAACAAAATATTCTATTACTACATTGACTTGGGCAGAAAGAAAAAGAAACGTGTGTTGACACTAGTCTTCCAAGGAACACGGATGTCATCTGGAGAGAAATAACTCAGTCAAAAGGAATCTAAGGATGGTGAAAGCTCTAGTTGATACTATGTTTGAATTTTGACAGTCCCAACACTTGCAATCTTTGTAAGTGATGGAGAGAGAAACACATAATGTAAAATTCATTACTAGGTGATTCTATAGGGACTTGGGAGTCCTGTGTCCCTTTGGTCAAAGCTGAATAAAATGGTGGTGCCCAAAGTCAAGGAAATGTATCACAGAAAACAACTAAGACAGGTGTAGCAGGAAGTAAGTTCACTTAAACAGTTTTGGGATCAAAATTCAGGGAACTGAGACAGTAAGAAGTAGCAGAATGTTGAGAATAGAACCTTGATTTTCTAAATAAAACATAAAAATTTTAATCTCAACTCTGGCACCTGCTAGATATGTGATCTTGAGAATGGTTTTTACCTCTCCTAACTGGGTTCATCAGCGGTGAATAGGGACACAGGATCTTACCTTGCCTGGTGGGGAGAAGATCTCATATGTTAAAGGGCCAAATATGCTTCCTGGACCTTTTATTTCTTTATTATTACATAAAACACTTATGTTGTCTATGTAGTAGGTGCTAGGATCTAATGGCAAGACAACACAAAGTCCCAATTTTAATCGAATTTAAATTCTAATCGGGAGATAAATATTAAGTAACAATCACAAGGAAAAATATAGCAGTTAAATTTAGATAGGATATTTATGGAAAAGTCCAGGAGAGTTGACAGAATAATAGACATTTTAGTGCCATAAAGAGAATGTGCAGAATTCTGGGAAAGCAATAAAATGACTAGGGGCTGAGGGCAGAGCAGGGGCGAAGCGAGGAGGAAAGATTCTCTGAGGTGGCATTGAGTTGGAATCTGAAGAGTTAACTTTTTATAAAAAGTGCTTGGAAGTTGGAAAAGAGCAGCACAGGCCTAAATAGAGAAGAGAGGACTGAGCAGGTGTTGAGGCCCGGGGCAGGAGGTCAGTGCCATCTCCAAACTGGCGAGGAAGTCAATGTGATTAGGGTGTGGGGAGTGTGAGTAGACGGAGGATGAAGAGGAGCATGAGGATGTAGATAAGGTCCTGTAGGCAAAGTATAGAATCTTTATTATTTTGACATAAATGATCTAAAATATCGAAATGTAAAAATCTTTGTTTATTGATGTAGCAATGGGGTACAATAGCAGGCTTTCATCACGACAGTTGCATTATCAGTTAGAGTTGGAAAGATTCTGCCAAAAATGCTTGGGAGGTGACAAGAATAGATGTGGGAGACCTGATAGGATTGAATTATAGGGGTTCCCTCTGAGGGAGGATGGTAGCAGAGCTAGTAGGGAAAGAACAGGGAAAAGGGAACTTGCCAAGGTAGATTAGTATGTAGTAGTTCCAACTCAGTGAGTGTGGAGAGGGTCATGATGATTTAAGAGACCTTTACTCTCCCATATCCCATAGTGCACAGACTCCAGTGTTTGTAATTTGACATTCATATTGATATAGTCTTTGGACAAACACCCCAGAGAGAACTATATAGCATAACAAGTCTATCACACTGTGTGCACTGATTTTGCCAAATTATTTAATTTACTGAAAAGCTTTGAGTTTATTGGGATGAAAGTGGAAGCAAAAATTGGGGGGTGGGATATTAAACTTAGAATAAGAAATCAACTCTTTTAGACTTTCTTACAGTTAATTATGCCAAAAGGGAATACGAAGGAATAAGATTGCTGTTTATGTAGTTGATATTTAAATGATACCATGTGAGGTTAAATATGAAGTGCAATGATTTGTTTAAAAAGCGAATTAGGGCAAGTAGTAGCATACTCTTCTTTAAACACTTTGTTACTATGAAATCAGAATAAGTAACATTTTAGACTACTTGCTATGCTCCAGGTCTCATAATAAATGTATCACAAGCATGATTTCATGGGTTCTGACACAACCTCCAGTGACTTGTCCACGAATTATCCCATTTTACAGGTAAGGAAACAGGTTTCAAAGTTAAGGACTGACCCAGGAACTTAGCTGACACTCATGGAAACAGGACTTCTGGATAGTGTAAATTCAGAGCATCTGTTTTTTCACTTCCATGTCACACTACTTGTTTAAATGTAAATGTACTTTTATTAAACCTATCCTTTAAATATCACAGATGATCAGGTGTGTTGACTTAGTCTAGCTTTCTGCTTTCTTTCTCTACTTTCACTTCAAAGCTCTCCCATGCTTCTTCCTTCTTTTCTCTCTTGCTCTTTTCAATCCCCTCCTGTTTTGTTGTTGTTGTTGTTTTGTTTTTTGTTTTTTCCTGCTTATTAAGGCTGATAAATTTAAAGCCTTCATTTCTTTTTTGTAGGGCTCCTTTTTGCACCTCATTTCATCCACCTCTCCTGATCTAACTCACCTTCTCTGATTATACTCCCATCATCTCTGGATTGACTTTCTAAGCTAGATCCTTCAATCATAGGACTTTCCACTGATGATCACCTTCAGAAATCTTTCTGTGGCCACAGTAGTTGCAGACAAGATTTATTTCATCTTTGACCTGAATCAGTATCATAAAATCTAGCCACCTTTATGGATATCCTTGACAAGTGGGGTCAGGAATGGAAACAAAACCCCAGGTTTCAAAAATAGATTTTAAGCATAGATTTAAATAAAATGGAAAATACCAATTTACAACTACTTATTTTTATTATTCCCAGTGAAATGAACTCAGTATAGTTCCTTCTTTTGTAAGTCAAAAACTTAAATTAGAATCAAAATATTGTTTTTTAAATTACAGGAAGAGACTTATATATGCAAACTGGGAAAGCACTATATTGTGAAATTGGAAGATAATCCTAAGTGGTCAGTAGTGAAGGTTCTTACCTTTTCTTCTTTCACGAAATACGTGGTAAGAAGTGATGTTAACAAAGTCGCTTTACAAGCACCTAGCTAATTCACCCTGAGGGAAAAGTAAAATCATTATTCAAGTACTCTTCTTACAAAGTACGAGAGTTTTACTATCTGTTTCCCCCCCATTCAAGATGGATGCAGGTGATTCCAAGAAAAAAATTGAAAATTGTAATGTACAAATGAACAAAAAATGTTAAGAATAATTAAATTAAGAGATCCCACCATCCATAAACTTGGTGCCACCTCATTTGACAACTTTAGAGTTTTCAGTGCAAAAACAATACTAGCAAAAAGGGAATGTGAACTGAATCACAAACTCTGAGAGTTCAAGTATGGCTTGGCAATGTGTGTGTAATCAGTCTTTATCAGCCCCTCAAGGATTTGTAAATGTGTGTGTAAAAGGAGAAGTCTGTTATCTTCTATATGATTAGCAAATTTCCTGCTAGAATCATTTGTTTGTTGGCATCGTTTTATATTGATACTTTTCTTTATGAAAATTAAAATGAAAAGACTTAAAAAGAAGTCTTCATCTTTATGCTGTATTTGAGATTCATATTAGAGGGAAGTGTAAGCAAAAGAAAACACGGCTAAGGTAAGGAGATGGAGGAACACTAGATAAATGGTAAGATAGCGGAAAAAAATAGGAAACTAACAAGACTAATATCAAATAGCTCTGCTAAAGGTGCATGGAAATATGAATTGATGCAGAGCCCTGATGCATGGACCTTCTCCTTGCCTCCTGTGCCTGCAATAGCTTCTTGAATTTGAATGTAGTAGCCAGATTCTATTCTTCAGTGCTTTGCATGCTCTTTTGGTCTGGAATGCTCTTGTCCTTGAATATTATTTGACTGACTTCTCCACTGTCTCCAGATCTTTACTTAAATATCACCTTCTCACTGTTGCCCTCCGTATTCACCCGATTCAAAACTATAACCTATGTACCCTCATTTCTTCCTCCTCATCCTTGAACCTGTCAAAATTCTGAGATATTTATTTTATGCTGTTTTTATTATAGTCCCTTTTGTCTATCAGATCATTTACCTATGTAAATTAGGAGGTTAAAAATGTTCAGAAATGAATGAAAAAAATAAAAATTGATGTAATAAGGACAGTGGCCATTTATGTGAAGAAGGAAGGATAAAAGGAAAGAAAGACAAGTTATTTTGTCTTTATATTTGAAAAAAAACAACAACAAATACAAAAACATGGGAACATAAAAAGTATTGTACTGAGGGAATTTTATTTTGAGATTATAAAGAGGATATAGCTAAAAGGATACTTGCTATCGCTTCCTAATGAACCAGAGGATAGCTGTGGGTAAACAATGTCTGTTAGGGAAAGTGTTTTGTCTATTTTCTGAAAATGTAGAGAGCATCAAGGTTTGTTATCTCTCACAATCTCTGTGTTTAATTCAGGAAAAATTAACTGTAGTTCCAAGGATCTGAACAGATGGTTCCCGGCTGAATCTCACCACCCGATGTGTGTTATTAGGCGATGATAGCAATTTTAAATTTATAAAATGTGGGAGACTTGAGCTGAGCTATCAGCCCTCCACCCACTTGCCATTGTCCTAACCTGACCTGTGCACGTTACCTATAGAAGCTCTCAATGGATCTGGATCTGTTACCCCAGATTTATCCTTTGGGTATTGTAGGACTTCCTTGCTTAAGATCAAAACACAACTACAGAGAGAGACAAAACTCCAAATATTGAGTATAATTCCTATGTTTTATTTATTCAGATTAAATAAAAAAGGCAGCTGGAGAATTATTGGTTCTGTAAGAGTCCAGGGAAGATTCTGCAGTTTACAAACAGAATAAATTCAGAAGATTGTTAATTTTCTGAATAGATACAAACATCAGTATCACAGGCTCCTCTCTTGAACTGCTGTATGATCATGTTGGGAGTTTCCGACAGAATCCACCAGATCCTGTGAGCTTTGGATCTCACGGAAACCCCATTCTTCTATCTTCGAAGAAATACCTTGAGAGAAAAAATGTATTGGAGGAAATCAGCGTATTTTAAAGTTTTCCCAAATTGGGCACTTTTATGATTTGATTTTTCTATTAACATTGTGACAGATGAGAACATATACAACTATTTATTTTCTCACAATCTTTCACAAATAGACATCTCATGTAATTTTCACTTCCAAATACGTACATAATTCTGCTAATTTCCCTTCTTAATCCTCTACAAACCTTTGCTGCCCACATGTTTAGGAAAAGGTGCCACTAGATAGGAACATTTGAATGTGGTCTTTTCCGAACCAGTTTGGGAGCATGTCCTGGTTTCCTGGTTTCTAGTGACAATTCATAATTGTTTGAAAGCAGACTATCTCCTACATTTATAATTTATGTCAAAATGACCATCCCCACCTCAAGATGCAACCCTATAAATACAGCATGCTTCATGTGTCTCAAAATAATTATTTGCCTTTCGCTGGGGAAAAAAAAATTCTTTATACTTATACATAAATGAATTTCAGAGGAAAAGAAAATTATAGTTAGGAAATTTAGGTACTGATAACACAGGTAGAGAAGAAACCTTGCAGAGAGCCAAAAGTTTACATTTTGACAGAAGTTTAGATGAATCATTTTAAATGTCATTCTGTAGAATGTCACTGGAATGCGTAAACAAGTTAATTAGTTTAGTTTTCTTTGTTTCTTCTTTTGCTAAATCCAGGCGAGCAAAATGGGATTCCTAAAGCAGAAATAAAGAAAAAAAGCTGTTTATCCCCCTTAATCCCAAGATTCCTGATTTGGGGTCTTTCAGTGTTTCGATGCTTCTGGTAACGTGTTCATTCAAATATAAATGTGATCGGCATCAAAGGCTTAACATTCAGATTAACCACTTTTTGGCATCTCACCTCTTTTTAGTTTGAACTTGGAATCTCCTCCATGTACAGACCACTAATGAGAAAATCCTTGCTTATGAATTCGGTTCAGAATGGGAGCAGTTTTCCCCCTCTCTCCTTTTGCATAATGTCTGCTTTGAAGTCAGGCAGTCCAAGAAAGTGATTGATCTCACCCACGTTCATAACTTTTTCAAAGTACTGCCGATATCATTAAATTTTAATTAACCCTTTGAGCTCCTTCTATGATGTAAAGATGAGGGAACATCAAAGGCTCATGTGTTGGAACAGCAGTGGCATCTTTTGTGCTCACATAGCTTTTTAGAAGATCTCTAAGATGCAAATATTTCAGTGGGGCCTTCAGCTTATTTTTTTGTGTGTATGACATTGTTATGCTGTTGCAGGGCTAGAGCTAAAATCTATTGTTAGTCTTTCAAAGCTGGTTATTTAAGCATTGCTGTTTTAAAGACTTCGAAGTGGTATAGCCTTCCACCTCTTCCACATAAAACATTGTAATCAAGGAGTCTGTTTAAAATGTCACTCAGTTTGTAGCTTCCTGTGTTTTGTCCTTCACCAGCTCTCATTTATAATTTAATCTTTATTTCCATCTTATGACTTAATGTATAATACTTTGCATGTGGTCTTGGGAAATGATACAGTTACGTTTAAATCTGCTGGATGAAGAAACTAAGGTAGAAAGAGGAATGTGTACTGCTAGAGGTTACGGGCTTTGATGGTGCAATTATAATGTGGAAAAGAGTTTTCCTTAAAGCATTTAGCAAATATTTATTACGTGTACAGACCGTGCCAGGCATTGTTTAGGGGTATAGTCATTGCCCTCATGAAATGTACATTCTAGTAAAGCAGCATCTGCAAACCCAGGCATGTGTGTTCTGTGTGTCTTCACATCACCGACAATCACTGTCAAATGTTATGTTATGTGAATTTTACCACCATTTTCTCCAAAAAGATTTTTGAATATTGTTAATGCCTCCTAGTTCATGGATGCCTATCAGGCCACTAGGCAGTGCTAGCAAGTTCAGAGGACCAAGGATCCTGACCCCATGCACATGACAGTGGATAGACAGTGTCTCATGTGATAATTACAAATGAAGAAACTTGTGAAGGTGGATACAAGTAACTCATTCACTGATGCCTTGTTTTTCGCATACTCCTATCTATTTTCTCTTTCTTGACAAAGTTTTTTTTTTTTTTTTTTTTTTTTTCCTCGAGACGGAGTCTTGCGCTGTCGCCCAGGCTGGAGTGCAGTGGCCAGATCTCAGCTCACTGCAAGCTCCGCCCCCAGGGTTCAGGCCATTCTCCTGCCTCAGCCTCCCGAGTAGCTGGGACTACAGGCGCCCGCCACCTTGCCCGGCTAGTTTTTTGTATTTTTTAGTAGAGACAGGGTTTCACCGTGTTTAGCCAGGATAGTCTCGATCTCCTGACCTCATGATCCGCCCGTCTCGGCCTCCCAAAGTGCTGGGATTACAGGCTTGAGCCACCGCACCCGGCTGATAAAGTTTTAATTAATATACATAAATGTGTTTTGAAATATTACTGTCTTAAGGGTAGTAAGCCTATTCATTTTAAGCTTCCTAGTTAGGTGCAGGAAAATTTGACTAGAAAATATTTTCCTTCGTCGGGTGCCTTTTCCTCCTGTTGTTTCTCTTTTAATGTGAACATCCACTACCACAGTGTTCCTTCTAAAGATCTATGGGAGTAAGAAGTGATAAAAGTCTTGATTGCTTCACTTCTTCAGAAGTAATGATAAGCTCGTTCCAAAACCCAAATGCACATTTGCCCCTTTTGGGTCACTTTAATCAAGGCGTTATCACAGATGATGTGTGTCTACCAAAATGAGATTTTATGACCTTCCGAAATGAACATGATCTGGGCTTGCATTTGGGGTGTCTAACTTAATATGCTTCATGTTTATAAGACTTAAACCTGCATATATTATTAGGGAGACATTCAATAATTTTACCAATAATTTAAAAAGTAATTGATATCTTTTTTCTCTTAAATAGAGTTTGAGACCATTATAGCAAAAACACTTTAAATATTGAACTGTTAAGTACCCTAATAATTCTAGGATTCCTGAAAAAGACAAATACATACTGTAAAAATAAAGTAGAAGTCTAAATGGTGTAATTGTTGTTTTGGGCTTAGAATGTAGATTAACCCATGTGACAGATGTGTCCAATAAAAACAATATATTCTGACTACACTATACAGTTCTTTTTTTTTTTTTTCTGTTTTTCCCTATATTCGAAGAGGACACTGGATAAATTAATTTGAAAAGTCTGTATGTTCTAGAAATGGACAATAATAAAGGAAAAGTAAACCTTAAGTTTGGGTTGGTAACAGATGATATTTCATATAAAAGATGAAGTTTTTTCTTATATTTCGCAGTGAGGAATGATAGCCACCTAACAAGTCACAGTGCCATTTAATGTTTCATATTATTTCTAAGTGTAACCTGTGTTTTCTCAAATTGTTAATTACATGCAGATTCTTATACATTTGTTCACCCCAGATTTAAGAATGGTTATCATGGAGAATCAGTCCACATACTTGAGAATAATATTCGAATAATATTCGAAAAGCCATCAATAAGAAAATTGTGAAAAATGAAAGCAAAATAAACAAATTAGATTAAGAGCAATAAAAGGTTTAAAGGTTTAAAGCTATACCCCTAAAAAGTTTGTTAAAAACAAAATTTTGTAGTATAGATATATAAGATGGAAATAATTTGGGGGCATGCATGCAAAACGAGCTTAAAATAGGTTTTTTATAAATGATGAACATATGGTGATCTAGGAATGCAATGGCAAATGGGATTCACTGGATAATATGCCCATTCCTCCTTTTCTCTCCAATTTCTCTGTCGAATGAAAGCCAGAAGAGATTGTGATTACAGTTATTCTGAGGAAAAACAAAATTCTGAGTCATAGATTATAAGCCCCTACTTGCTGTCTGCTTTCCAATTTCCCCAAATCTCTGTTTCTGCTCAAAGGCAAGATGACCTTAGTGTTACCTCCAGATGCCCTTCTACCTGGTGGTGCCATGCCAGCAGGAGAAAAAGATTCACAATGACTGTAACAAAACTTAGACAGGAGACCCAGGGGAGGGTGTTGACTTTTTCTAGAGATTGCCTTCTGGTGCCCACTGTTTCCCAAAGCAAACTCCTCTGATTTTGATCATCCTTATCATTATTTTGGCATTTAATTTTTACTAATGCTGCTAAATATTGCATTTCAGAGATTGCACCAGAAACTTTGGACACATTATCTCATACACTAACAAATGACTCTAGGATATGCATGGTGTTATCCCCATGGAACCGATAAAGAAACTGAGGTTCTGAGCAGTTAAATACCTTGCCCAAGGAATAAGAATCAATAAATCCAAAGTTAAGAATTTAAACCAAGTTTTACCTGTCTCCAATTCTTTAGTTCCCTTTACTAAGTTCTACTGAATTTTGCACTATATTTGGCCATCTTTCTTTCTTTTTTTTTTTTTTTTTTTGAGGTGGCGTCTTGCTCTGTTACCAGGTTGCAGTGCAGTGGTGCAATCTTGGCTCACTGCAGTCTCCATCTCCCAGGTTCAAGTGATTTTCCTGCATCAGCCTCCCAAGTATCTGGGATTACAGGTGCACGCCACCACAGCCAGCTAATTTTTGTATTTTTAGTAGAGATGGGGTTTCACCATGTTGGCCAGGGTGGTCTTGATCTCCTGACGTCGTGATCCATCTGCCTCAGCCTCCCAAAGTGCTGGGATTACAGGCGTGAGCCACCATGCCCAGTCCATCTTTCTTAATGTTATGTAAATGAGCCAAGTTTGTTTCCCCTCTCTGCTTTTTGATTTGTTGTTCTTCCCCCCAAAAACACTCCATTCTCTTTGCTGTTAGTTCTTTGAGCCATGACACAGATTCTAAATAATGGAAACTCCAGTTTTGTCTTCTCAGCTTCCCTAACACTCATTTTCTTCCGGTCATGTAATTCAAGTGGGCTGCTACCCCAAGATCTAACAGAAGTGCTCAGAGATGCCTCCTCCCTCTGACTATAGCAATTGTTTGGAGATGAATATGCAGGTCAAACTGAATCAGTTAGAGTCCTCCTCAAGATGTTGACATCAACAGAACGACTTTTCCTTCCTAGTGAAGTAGTTTAACTTACAGACATCTTTCCTGCCTTGTAGAGCATCTCTTCTAAGAAAACATTAATTCAGGGGAAATCACAGACATATGGAAAAATATAAACCTATTCGGTTAATATTGAGACCCTGGATCTAGCTGTGCCTGAAGCAGTCTAATTTTTCCAGTGGCAGATGAAACCACCACCCCATATTTTCTATATAAATTTGTATTGTGTCTGAAACTTACATTGATTCTCACCAATATTCTTATTGATCTATCACATCTTTTCTGGTCATCTGGCTCTTTATTATGTTACATCCCTGAATAGCCACAATTCTCAGTGCTTCAAAAATGTCCCTGAACCCTCTTCTTAACATTATTTGTATCAATTCATAATCCTAATAGACTAAAACTGCTAAGGCAGTACAGACCAGGCCCTATTCTTACTCATATTCATTTATGCTACTAAGCATATAGTGTATGTGTTCCAGTACATTTAATACAACAATATAAAACACACGCTTAAGCATTATCACAGATATTGAGATTAATAAGATTGAGAACTACTTCTGAGGTACTTAAAATCATTTTGCAGAATAGGAGAAAGGCAAGGCATAAATATTGAATGAAGCAAATGACTTAAAATATGTTTTTATTATTATACTTTAAGTTCTAGGGTACATGTGCACAACATGCAGGTTTGTTACATATGTATACATGTGCCATGTTGGTGTGCTGCACCCATTAACTCGTCATTTACATTAGATTTATCCCCTCCTGCTACCCCATGACAGGCCCCAGTGTGTGATGTTCCCCACCTTGTGTCCAAGTGTTCTCATTGTTCAGTTCCCACCTATGAATGAGAACAGAAGCAAATGACTTTAATACAGGATGGAGGAAGAGTGGGGATGGAGGCAGAAGCTCGTATTTAATGAGTGCTTGTTATGTGCAAAGCACACTGAGTTAAGACCTTGGCATGCATTATCTCCAGAAATCATCAAAATCACCCACAGAGAATTTAACACATTGTAATATGGAGGAAACTGAGACTGAAGAGAGGTTGTTATCTTGACCATGTTTTCATTTCAGATGGCATGTTTTCATTCCAGATGGCAAGTGCCACTTCTGGGAGGAAATAATATGTAAGACTGAGCAAAATGTTACTTAGGTTCTCAAGCAGCAAGGTTGGTGGCTGGTGGGCAGATTCTACTTAGAGTCGAGGAGGGAAGGCAGTGTAGACAAAGTGGTGTCCAGTGAAATCATGTTAAAGGAGTAAAATGGAGCCAAAGATAGAAGGAGGATTGTGGATTCCGAATCAACTGGGGCAATACATGAGAAAATGTCAGCACGAGCAATTCATACCTAAGACTGTGGATGGGTTGTGAGTGATGACCTGATGTTCTGACTGTGAAATTCAGGGATAGTATTGGAGGCTTAAAATCATCTTGAAGGTCTGGACACACAGTCCCATAGTTAATAAGGAGGAAGCAAGGAGGATTGGCTGCAGTCCACCTCCAAACTCCTCATTCTTTTCCTCTAACCCAGGTGCCTGAAGTGTCAAAGAGAATTTTAAAGTGCTATGGGAGCTCAAAGGAAAGTGAGATATACTTAGAGATTTAGGAGGCAGCTTTAGAAATGAATTTCAAGGAATACTTCAGATTTTAACAGAAAGAAATACATAGAATAAGGAACATTTGTGGCTGAAAAAAATGGTAAGAACTTAAGTGTAAGAAGTGCATGTTTTGAGTGATCGATGAAAAAAGGATGTGAGAGTTAGTTTCAGAAAACATTCCAGGGAAGAACAATGGGGCTTGTCTTCTAAAAGCCTATGATCCAATGGGTGACTCCTGTCCAAAACCACATCTGTGGTTCTCAATCATGAGTTTTGATCTGAAAAATTATACTTTTTTTTTTTTTTTTGAGACGGAGTCTCGCTCTGTTGCCCAGGCTGGAGTGCAGTGGCGCAATCTCGGCTCACTGCAAGCTCCGCCTCCCGGGTTCACGCCATTCTCCTGCCTCAGCCTCCCGAGTAGCTGGGACTACAGGTGCCCGCCACCGTTCCTGGCTAATTTTTTCTATTTTTAGTAGAGACGGGGTTTCACCATGGTCTCGATCTCCTGACCTTGTGATCCGCCCGCCTCGGCCTCCCAAAGTGCTGAGATTACAGGTGTGAGCCACCGCGCCCGGCCAAATTATACTTTTAAAAACTCTTCAGTTTTGGTTTACTTTTTCTTTTCACATCATAAAGGATTGTTTAACTAGATCATGGTGCAGGCATACAATTAAATATCCTCAGTTTTGAAGTCACTGTTGAGAGTTCTTCCTTATTTGCAAGTCTATCATATTAGAGATAGAAGAGTGAAAAAAATATGAATTAAAAATTTGAATTGAGTTGGGATTTGGGATAAAATCACTTGGGCTGAAATCCAGACTAAATATGTAGGCACAGGAAAGCTATTTACATTGTACTTCCTTTATATCTTTGCATGATAGTCATGAAAATCATGAGAAGGCATATTCAATTGTTTAGCAGACTATTATAGAATAAGGCCTAATAATCATAAGCTATTATTCATAAATTATATAGAAAAATTAAATACTGTATCTGATTCGCATTAGAGAAACTTATTCTTCAAGAGCTAAAAAAGTAGAACTCTACTAAAAGACTTTATAACTCTGGTATTAAAATAGAGGTGGTATCCTATGCTATAGATGAGAAACTAAGACCCAAAAATATATCTATGGTTTAACAAGATAAGTCAATTTTCTTTAGTTTCACCATTATGTCACATATCATCATCTTTCCAGCCTCCAAAATTTATTGAGTTTTCTTGCCACTCACTAGCTGGCTACAAAGTCAATCCCAAGTATTTATTTATAAATTTATTATTTACAGCAATATTTCACTTTAAGGTACCAGTTTCTATATCAGTTACCTTTAATAGTGAGGTAGAAAGAACTTCCAAGTTATCTGTAGCTTTAAAACCACAATGGTTGATTTCCTCATGCATGACACATGCTGAAGCTTTGCTATGGCTCTTCTCCATGTGTCTGTTTATTCCAGGATCCGTGCTGACAAAGCAGCCCTTTGTGGGATATGATGGCCTTGTGACAGAGGGAAAAACTGTGGCCAAACACACAAGGGCTTTCAAAACTTCTGCAAAGAAATGGTAACATGTCAGTTCAGCTCCTATTTCCTTGGCCACAGCAAGTGGCATGGCCCACCTCAATAGTGACGGCCTGGAGAAGTATAAGCTTCTCACCAGGTTAGTAAATGACAGAGTCATAATACTAATGATAGGGACGGGGGGTGGAGAAATTCTAGACAGAAAAGGGTGAGTCCCCTGCAAAATCCCACTTTCAAGCTGAAAAGCCTGAAACCATGGCCCAAAGTGAGAACTTACGTCCCTGTTTTTCCACTCGAATGTTGCCTTTTCCTAAACCACCATGGCCTGCCCCACCACATCCTGTGTCTATAAAAACCCCAGATTCAGCCAGTAGATGGGACTGTGGCTGGACATCAGAGAGATGTGGCTTGACTTCAGAGGGACGGCTTGATGATGTAACTTCAGAGAAGAATCCGGCCAGAGATGGCCGGACTTCAGGGGGGAAGATTACCTATGTACCCCATCCCCTTTTAAGCTCCCCTTCCCACTGAAAGCCACTTTATTTGGTGATAAAAGCCCCCACATTTACCATCCTTCAATTCTTTCTTGCAACCCTGTTTTTCCTGGATGCTGGACAAGAGCTCAGGAGCCATGAGTGCAGATGAAACGGCTGTCATGCTTTCCTTTTGTCCTTGTGGAGTGTAGCCACCTCACGCGAAAAGGCAGAGGGCCCACTGAGCTGTTAACACTTAAGTTGTCTGCAGACAGCAGAGCTAAAAGAGCACCATAACATGCCTTCGGGAGTTGCAGGCACCCCACCTGGATGCTGCTGGAGGGCCTGCATGGAGTTCATTCCTGCTGGCGCCCGAAAGTGGCCAGCCAGTTCCAGTGCTTGTTCAGTGCTTGTTCCAGTGCTTGTTCACTCCTGCACTTGTTTGCTCAGGCAGTCCCTCCTGTGAGGAGCTGAGAGTGGCAGGCTGAGTAAGCAAGGCACCCCTGTCGTGGATCCCATGAAAGGGTCAGGAAGATATCCTGCTTCACTAATTTTACCAAGACCTTGGAGTGGGTACTTAACACTTGACAGAATGCTAAGATGTTTTCCTGGACTCTTCATCCCCTATTGATAGCCCTAAGGATTATAAGTACAGTGGATTTTACTCCCATGATCAGGTTATGTTTTATGGCACAGTTGATTTTAAGAGAGGAAGGTTATCCAAGTGGGATTGACCTAATCACATAAACCCTTTAAATCTGGGTCTAATAGTCAGAAAGAGAAAGTTAACAATTGGAAGCACAAGGGAGATTTGATGGGAGAATTCCTCAGTTCCTGGCTTGGAGGTTGTCAGGGCCACATGGAAGAAATTCAGGTGTTCTCCAGGCGCTGTGAGAGACCACTGGATCACAGCCGAAATGGGAATCTCAGTTCTACAACCACAGGAAATCAAACCTCACATGTAACTGAATTTGGCCAAGAGCACGGTGAGACAGATTCTTCCTTAGAACCAGCAAAAAGACATGCAGTCTTGCTCACACCTCAATTTCAGCCTTGTGATCCCCCAACCGTAGAACCCAGTCACTCTGGGCCCAGACTTCTGACATCCAGAACTGTGAGCTCATCAGTGGGTTAAGCTACTCCCCATATGGTAATCTGATTTACAGCAGTAGAAAACTAAATTCATGTTACTCTCCTACTTACTAGCTCTGTGTCTTCAAGCCTATGCTTTGGCTTCTCTAAGCCTTAGTTTTCTCATATTTTACAAACAAAATTTCTACTCCATATATTTCATATTGTGATAATCAAATAAGGTAAAATATGTAAAATTGATTGTAAACAAAGTGCTACACACAGGTAACAGATTGACATTGCAGTATATAACAGTAGTTTGGTCATTTACATGTATCAAGCAATAAATACAGGAATCCTTTATTTTCCTGTAATGTCTCACCAAATTCAGAAAATAGTCATGGAGAAAGAGAGACAAAATAAGCATTAGAGCTAAGCAACAAGGGTTCGGTTCCAACTCTGCCACTGGAAAAGTTATAGGAATTTGAGTAATGTACTCAATTTCACTGAGCCTGTTTCTTTAAGTGTATAACATATTTAATATCTGTGAAAGATTGGTTATTGAAGATTAGAGATAATACATATACTTCGTTCCCAGTGCAGGCACATATAAGCCCCAAATATTTATAACATTTATAATAATAAGTTAAATAACACTGTCTATATAATATTAAAAATATATATATCATATTCTATGTCCATTTACTTTCTGGCCTGTCCTGGACCAGGTCAAATTATCCATTGAGGTATAAGTTCAAAATGAAATCTAGCAGGCTATCATCCTGGGCATATTGGCTTCAGGCTTAATGTGGATGGAAACATTCTCCACTCATCACATCTTCAGCTTTCAATTATGGGTTTTACATTAAAGTTCAGTGAGCATCATAGATAAGCTCTCTTGATTGAGATCATTAAAAAATTCTTTATCTTTAGTTCAGTGGCATCTTGCCTGCAGATTTATTAGGCTGCTTTTTTGGTACACTGCCTGTTTGAGGGAGAAAATATTCCACTACTACATAAGGGCAGGATAAAGATTAAGCACAATTGCCAATTGCACATACGGAGTCTGATGTGTTCCTATTACCAAAAGGAATCTGTAGAGTCTGATAGCCAGGAATAGGAAGAAACTTCAGAATGTCCTGAAACCCAGCCTCATGCACTGAGTCAGGTCAGGTGGTGGTACCTGTTTCACATGTGGAAGCACCAGAAATGTGGGTGCTTTGTTTAGTATCTTGTAACCAGCTTGCTCTCTGATCTCAGGGGCCTGCATTCTTCCTGTCGTGCCACAAGATTCATAATGCTCTTCTCTAGAGGAGGTCTCACCCACTCACAGTCTCTTGATGGATAATAAGAAACTTTATTCTCTTGATATGTGTTTACAAAGTAGATAATTTACCAGTGAATCAAATATTTATTGAACACCTACAGGGGGTAGAGGATGTTGCCAGGCAGTAAAAAGAAACTGAGATATCCAAGATACAATTCTTGTCATGATGGAAATGATAATTTGGCTGAGCCACAAAATACTTTAATGAAATTATAAGTAACATTATCATGAAATATATAAATGTCTCGGTGAGTCCCTCGGATCACTGGAATCAAAATCAACTAGTGGTTGCTACAACCACTATATTTTGAGAATTACTTTAATATGTGCTGAGTCAATTATATGATAGCAGAAAAAAGAATGCTCTATAGAACCAGAACACAAGACCTTACTATGACAAATTAATAAGAGACCAATGAGTAGATGAATATATGAAGCAGAGATTGAACAAATATCAAAACAAACAGAGGTGATCAGGGATGGTAGTGATGAAAATATAAACAATTGACTACATTCATGACTAGCAGAGAAAGTGGCATAGAAATTCTATGGCATTAATAATAATGTTACAACAGATGGGCATTTTTAATCTTTTTATAGCCAAAATTATGGTCAAAATGGAAAGCCTGAAAGGATGGGACTTTTTTTTAAGGATTCATCGTCATAATCTTTTTTCTGTGGACATGTTAAAAAAATACTGAAGGCTAAATGATAATATGCAGTCACATTAAAATATATTTTTTCATCCAAGTGAAAAGAAACATGATGTGTTACATGGTATTCTAGGTTAACAATGTGGTTATTTCCTTGGAATGAAAGGCAAAGACATGTAATTGTCAGCAAGACAATTTCTTTGTCACTAATATATTAGGAGCCCATTTTTTAAAGTAGGTACCTCTAGAAGAATCTTTCCTTCTGATCTCAGATCTTTTATAATTTTAATTTTTTTCAGTAAATGCTTTTAACAAAAGCAATAGCAGCTCGACCCTTCCTACAAAAACCCATTGAAATTAAGAACATGTGAACTTGTTTGGTTTTTTTGTTGTGTATGTTTACATTTTGTATTTTGTCGGAATAGACTGCTACAGTTTGAAAAATGTATTAGAACTTCTCATGCACGACTGTATTGAAAAAGAATGCATTATTTGTGAGCGTGTGGTATCTGAGTTTGATTTTTATTTTTATAAGTCCATTATATCTTGATTGTAAAATAATGCATACATGTAACAAAAATTCAGGTAAAAATCTTGATTTCACCATAATCCAGTGACCCAGAGGTAAATATTGTTCATCATCATTTCATATATCAACATCTTTCTCTCTCTGTCTCTCTCTCTATATAATACACACACACAAACACATATATATTTCTTATGTAAATATATATAAACACATAAGAAATATATATGTTTATATATTTTCTATATGTGTATATTATATATTATATATTCTTATATAAATAATAGGAAGTATATATTATATAAATATATAGCACATTATATAAAATATATTAATATAAGAGGAATAAAGAGAATATATTTTTTACTTAATGTATTCATTAGGTAAAAGTGGAGTATTCAATCACTTGCTTTTTTCCTCCGAATTTGCTAATATGTATTGGATATTCTTCTAGAAATACTTTTGTCCTTCAGCAAGAACAGAGACTTGGAAAAGGGTATGAAGAGAGAAGCCTCATTACTCTATTATGAATTACACCTAAATCAGATTGGCTGGAAAACAAATGACCGGTTTGCATTCAACTGCTGTTGAACATTCCAATGATAGTTGGCTTCTTTGTATGGAATTCAGTACCGCTTCTGTGAAAACTGTGTACAACCCCAAACAGTCAATTCTAAATCTTGTTCATAGTGTTATTAAGTTGCATTATTGTAAGCTTCGTTTCAATTATTAAGAACTATCAATAGGCTTATTAAAATACTCATTCTGTTAAAATGATCCAGTACTGTTATTGTAAGAGAAGACCAGCCACCACCTTATTCTAAAATTTCCTAGTGAGAAAATTGTTTAGAATCTTACGTCATCATTATCTTACTCCTCTAAAATAAAATTTCCACGTGAAATCCATTTCCTTACCTATAGATACGATCTGGCACAGTGGTATGGTGTAGTCATTAAAGGTAGGCTTATTTTTCAATATTGCTGAAACTAAAAGCGTTTTGTATGTTCACTGCATTCTTGAAAATCTTAGATAAAAAAGAACTAACATTAGTAGGTTTATGGTTTACAATGTGCTTTCATATTATTTTCTCTTTTAATAAAGAGAATTTGGAAAAACATGAGCTAGATGTCAGCATTCCTCCCGGGCATTTCAAGAAATATTTTTATTCTTTTGCTAAACTTTTACTGAGCACTTACAAGATTCGAAACCCCATGATACAAGGTTTAATCCAGTGATTCTTAACCTTGGCTGTATATTGTAATCACCTGGAGAGGTTTAAAAAACAAAGCAAAACAAAACAAAACCGGATGCCAAGGCCACAGCACAAACCAATTATATTAAAATATTGGGGATCAGAATCTCAGCATTGATAGTTTATTCAAATTTTCCAGGCAATTCTATCATGTAGCCAAGGTCAAGAATTAGTAATTTTCAACATAAAAGCATAATATAAAGACAAAGACAATTTAATCAGCAGTTAAATGTTATACTCAAACATAAATTTAGACTGGAGTAATTAGAAATAGAGTTAAATGCATTTTTATTACACTTACAGTATAAGATCATATTTTGTTTGCTAAAATCTATAAAGTTATCTTTGCACTGCTCTTCACATCTAGAAAAATATTGAATAGGTAGGTAGGTAGGTAGGTAGATAACACTAATACAAGCACGATACCTTGAGATCTGTCTACTACTTTGTGTATCAAAACAAAGGAATCTAAATATCAAAATCCATGAAAGATATAAATCTTTACTATATGATTCCTTTAAAAGTCAGCTCAGAGGTCCATATTGCGTATCACAAAGAACGATACTCATTCTCTTTGCCTAAATCTGTCCACTCCTACAACTGCTAATGAGCTCTTTCTTTTCCGGAGGAATGGTCTCATCATGTCTCTATACTCAACTGCACCTTTCTCTAAGCAATGCTCCACCCCCGTATCAACATCATGAGGTCACTGTCATCACACAGCTCCAAAAATCTAATGATTTTCTTGCCCTTACTAATTTTGGTTATGATTAAAATGAATCCCTTTGGGATTTGGGTGAATTAGACACTTCGTGATGTGTGTAATTGACTGATGGTAAGACAGAAGACAGTTTGATAATGATAACTGAGAAGATCTATAGAAAGGAGTGAGAAGGAAGGGAGGAAGAAAAGGATGAAAAATGGAGGGAGGGGGAAGTTAGATAAACTAAACTTAAGTCCCTCTCCGCTCAAAACCAGCAATTGCTTTCCTTCAAATCACAATAAATCCCAGCCTGTATCACTGCCCACGAAACTGCAGAGATGTGGCTCTGCCTACACCTCCTTACTCTGCTTTTCCTTGCTACTTCTACTCTGGCCACCCTGGCCTCATTTCTTGAGCATGCTAAACTTATTGCCTCAAGGGCTGTGCATTTACTATTCCTTTTGTCTAGACTGGCGCTTGCCCACATTTGGCAATATGTGCAGAAATTTTTGATTGTCACAGCTAGAAACATGTTGCTAGCATCTAGTAGGTAGAGGCTGAGAAGGTTGGTAAATATGCTACAATGCCTGGATCAGCCCCACCCAACAAGAAGTTATCTGTCTTCAAATGTTAGGAGTATAGAGGATGAGAAATTCTAGTCTAAACCTCTTTTTCCAGATCCCTTCTGCTTCTGCTTTTTTTTTTTTGGGGGGGGGGTAGGGGAGGGCTCCTTAAATGTAACTTGCATAAGAAGGTATTTCCAGATTGCCTTATCTAAAATAATAGTCACTATCACACTGTCTCTATCCTGTTATGCTGCTTTCTGTTTATTTTATGGCACTTATAAATGTAGTGTTATTGATGTTAAAATGGACAGATGCATAAGACAAATGAAAAAGTATGTTCCTACTAAATGTTCAGCAAGTTCCAAGACGAATCGTACTTTCAGTAATATTAAATGATAGGAAAAAATTACCATGTATTTCAAGACTGAAGAAACACGAAGTTATCCAGACTTTACAAAGAAAACTGAGGCTTCAAGAGGATAAGGAACTTGCCCAAGATCACATAGCTCTTAAGTGGCAGAGGTAGACAGCTGATGGTTAGATTTCCTCTGTGAAGTCTTTTTGGTGGGTTAGGTTGGGGCTGGGAATAGGATGATAAAGAGGCTTCAAGGATACAAAGAAAATAAAAATAAAGGGAAGAAAATGAAGAGAGAAAGCATACAATCCAAATAAAGCAATATCATACAACAAACAATTTCCCATACTCTAGGGCATAGCATTTAGCTCATCTGTAAGAAGCACAAACTACTAGTATTGGTCAAGATGTAAAATAGCAAGGTCATTTGACACAACTACACTAAAGCAATCATAACACTTAAACCGTGAAACGCCCTGCTGTAAAACACAGCCAACATTCTACCACACTGCTAAGTATCCCCCCTGGACTAATTATTTTTAAAAGTTAGACAGAAAACCGTTATAGTTTTAGGCACTCTTGTCGACCTAGAAGTGAATAAAGCACGTTTCTGCCAACCAGAGGATGTGGTTTAAGGTGCCTGGCACTCTTTTTCTTTTTACTCATTTGATGATGTTTTCATTATGTACCAAGCCGAAGAGCTCAGTGTAACAGTACGCGGCGGCGCTAGGTGGAATAGATGTACCGTAATGGATGGTGTTGCAGATACCGTACTATAAATGATACACAAATGTACTTTCTTATTAAAGTCACAAAAGAAGGGGACAGACTTAAACATTCCTAGATTTGCTGTAAAGTAAAATATAAGTTTTGGAAGTAGAAATTGAACCCTTTAATTTATACAACTATAGATAAACTGAACAATATAACTGGCAGGGCTTCTGAAAGAAACCTCATTAGCTGGGCACGGTGGCTCACACCTGTAATCCCAACACCTTCAGAGGCGTAGGCACGTGGATTGCCTGAGCTCAGGAGTTTGAGACCAGTCTGGCCAACATGGTGAAACCCTGTCTGTACTAAAGTACAAAAAATTAGCCGAGCATGGAGGCGTGCACCTGTAATCCTAGCTACTCGGGAGGCTGAGGCAAAAGAATTGCTTGAACCCGGGAGGTGCAGGTTGCAGTGAGCTGAGATCGCGCCATTGCACTCCAGCCTGGGCAACAGAGCAAGACCCTGTCTCAAAAATAAATAACATAAAATAAAAAATAATAATAATAAAAAAAGAAATCTCATTGTTAAAAAATCACAAGATGATTTTAGGGTCTATCTACATGAAATAACCTAACCCTACTTAAAACTAATTAAAATAGTTTTAAAGGAACAAACATCCAGTCGTAAGAACAGATGAATCCCTAGGGGGTGCAGGCGCAGTACAGAGGGTCTTTAGGCGTGCTCAGGTTTGGGAAGATCCTAGCTGGTTTTGAATTCAGGTTCTGCCGGTTACTCACTGTGACCTTGGCTAGTTCCTCAACTTCTCTGTGCCTCTCGTTTCTTAACAGTAAGGTGGCATTAGAAATGTCAGCTACACAGGATTTTGGTGAGGATTCAACACATTTAAGGCACATGAGAGTCATGCTGGCACTTGATAAGCATTCACTAAATCGAGGTATGATTGCTATTGATGGCTTCCACCCACTACCTTGGGAGCACCTGAAGTGACACAGTACAGACCATAGACTTTTGGTCATCTTTGCCTGTAGATTTTCTTTCATTTTCTCCCCTTAAAAAATCACCTAAATATGAGTACTGGCCATACATAAACCGTATAAACCAATATACTTTGCAAAATTAACCCCAAATGCAAATTCTTTCATTTGTCCACCATAGAGTATGCCCCTTCTTTAGACTTGTTTATATACTTGGATTGAGAGCAGGATTCTATATATAGTGTGTGTATATATACAAATTGTTATGCTTTTTCCTCCATATACATTCAGTCCTCCCCCTCCTCTGCCTACATACAAAAGAAAGACCTCAAAAATACACAACAGCTTTTTCTTTTCCTCTGTCAGACGTAAGTTTTGAAGACTTCACAGTTTATTTTGGACAGGTGGGAAAAGACAGTTTTCTAAAATGCAAACGCTTATAAAACTACCAGTGTCTCCTCTGGCAGCACCAGCTTCAAATGATCTGCCCACTGAGAGCATCTCAGTTTGATACATACTATTTCATAAAAGCTGATTCAGGCTTTAGACTCCTACAGGGTCTTCATAAAGTAGGTATAAAATAATAAAAAAATAAAGCTAAAGCTTAAAGATTTAATCTAAAGGACATTTATTTCTGATCTCACCTCTCTCATTTTAGAAGAGGCATGTTGATTTTTTTCTTCTAAAATATGTTGTGTTTACTTTAGTAAATTTTCTTCAGATAGGATCCAAAGAAGGAATAGCTTGTTCTAGTTTGATATTTATAATTATACATATGCTTAAGCAAATAAAACATTTAGACCTAAAGTCTCAGTCAAAGGGTTAGGCATTTTATGTGTTTAGATCTACAGACGGTCCTTAGGGCCATCATTTTCTTTCCAATGCTCTTTGAGTCTGGTAGCCATAACAATAGTGCTGTTCTACAGTAATGAAGCTATATTTTCTCATAAAATGCAAATGATATTTGTTTAGATCACATATCTATGAAGCAAATATAGTGTAGACTTTGAAAATGGTCACAATCAGACATGGAATGTGTTAGGTAGTTAGGTTGGTAATTTCTAAATTTAAAGGACTGAGCAAGAATGTTGTATGTTTTTTAGTTCCTAGAAGAGTGGGCCTTAGAATTTAGCTACTCGCAATATTATACCAATTATAAATGTTTGCTTTAACAAGACATGACCAAGAAGCATAGACTGTCACAGTGGACTTAGGCTGCTTACCAAGCATAAATATATTTCTTCCACTTGATTAGGATTTCAGAATTAGAATTGCACATTTTTAGATTAAGCAATAATCTCTTCTAATCTCAAATAAAATAGTAGCTTATTGCCTCCCTTTTGCATTTACACCTACTGGTTTTTTAAGGTCATTACTTCTGTTTTTAATTCTACACAGGTTTTTGTATAGCAAAATAGATCTGCCTTTTATAGCCTTCCCTGTTTCAGTCTTAAAAGTAAATCTGGACATATTTTTCCTGTGGTGTTTATGATTTCTTGTTTTCATATTTAAAATTGGTATGCCTAAGATTATTTTCATGCATTAAGAACCTAGGAATCCAGAGTCATTATATTCCAAATGTTTAGCATTTAAAACAATAGCAATTTCTAAAAATCTAACCATTCTATCAATTTAAGTGATATGCTTATTGTTTGCTAGTTACTCATATATATATTTGGTTCCAATATCTTTATTTCTATACTGTGAGATCAGTACCCTTCTGTTTTTTTCTTTTTATTTTTTCCTCCTGGCAGGTTTATATTTCTTGCCTGTCATTTACATTTCTTTCTTTCTATTTTTTCTTTTATTTTGTAAAAATATTTTTGAATAACTCTAATTTCTAGTTTTTTGTTTTACTTGAAGTGCATTCCTACAAATTTGCAGTTACATATTAGGAATAAGTCCTAGTTTTCTATAACACTATAGGTTACTATAGTTAGCAATAATTTATTGTATATTTTCAAGTAGGTAGAAGAGAGAATTTTGAATGTTCCCAACATAAAGAAATAAAAATGAGGTGATGAATAGGCTAGTTACCCTGATTTGATTATTATACATTGTATAGATGTACTGAAATATAATACCACATAGATATGTGCAATTATGTGTCAATTTAAAATAATAGTTAAAACACATCCTAATATCATATTGTTAGTTCCTACAAATTTGGGGAGGTCTTTTAATTAGAATATTCATTGAATATAAAAATTTTTGTAGGGAAATATTAAATCTGTGCAATAATAAACCTTTCTATCAAAAAGTAAGGTGTGTTTTCTGTTTATTTGTCTTGTCCTTTGATAGAATTTTAACATTTATGTGAGCAATATATTTTCATATACCTTTTTAAAGTGTAATTACATAGGATAATTTTATAGAACTTATTTTAAAATCTACAGAAATTTGTGAAAATATTCTTTGATTCTGCTATTGCACAGCTATTAATTTACCTCACAGAAACATTTCCCAGTGTACACAAAGTTATTTGTACAATTATGTTGACTGAAGCACTGTTCGTAATATTAAAAATTGAAAGCAAGTTAAATGTATACCAGTGAGAGGTTGTCTAACACAATAGAGTTCATAATTCTATACAACAAAATGCTTGCATCTATGCAAAAGATTAAGGTAGATTTTCATGTACTGATGTGAAAGGCTTTCCAAACTACATTACTAAATGAAAACATATAAAATACAGAACAATGTATTTAGTAGGTTAACATCTCTCTAAATTTTGTGTGGCCTTTAAAAGGAAAATTACACTTCACTATGCATAATAATTTTTCTAGAAAGACATAAAGTTATTTTACTCTAAGAATATATAATAATGACTTATTTCATAGGCATTCAGTAGATTTTAGACATTGTTCTAAGTGCCTTCCACATAATAATCTAATCCTTACAGAGAATTACAATTCTCTCTGATGGCTCATGTGCTGATCAGCAGTTTATAGATGAGGAAACTGGGGTTCTGAGATGGTAAGTAATGTGATCTAGAAAATGTATCGGTGATAAGCAAAACAGCTAAGATTCAAATCCAGGAAGATCAGCTTCAGAATCAATATTCTGAACAAATGCCTGTGCTTTCCTTTAGAAGTGCTCATCTTTGGCCGGGCGCAGTGGCTCACGCCTGTAATCCCAGTACTTTGGGAGGCCAAGGTGGGCGGATCATGAGGTCAGGAGATCGAGACCATCCTGGCTAACATGGTGAAACCCTTTCTCTACTAAAAATACAAAAAATTAGCCGGGCGTGGTGGCGGGCACCTGTAGTCCCAGCTACTCAGGAGCCTGAGGCAGGAGAATGGCATGAACTGGAGCTTGCAGTGAGCCGAGATCGCACCACTGCACTCCAGCCTGGGCGACAGAGCCAGACTCTGTCTCAAAAAAAAAAAAAAAAAAAAAAAAAAAGTGCTCATCTTTGTGGGTAAGATCTAAGATGCTGAGTAAGAATCATTTCATTTTGCCTTTTGTAGCTTTTTGCTTTTATATCTACCTTCTGATTGTAATACTTTTTATTGAAAATTAAGTTTTATCCAAGTGATCTTTCCATTTTTCTTTATTGTTTTCGAATTCATACAAAACCTAGCAAATGCCATATGAACAAATTTAAGCGTAAAAGAATAATGCAGATGTCCACACAGGGAGAATATCTTAGAGAAAATATATCTTTCCCACATGAGGGGACTACTGGCAGTAAACGTCATAAGCGGAGGAACATTGTGCCAAAGGGTAGTTGGAAATGTAATGGAAGTCTTTTGCTCATGACTCTCTGATCTGAATATATTTTGATCTACTTTTGAATCGATAAGTTAGAGCAATACGTTGCAAATCACGAAGGTATGTAAAATATTTGAATTTTTAAACAGAAATATTTGACTGTTCCACAGGATTACTATCCATAGCGTGATTCATAATATTGTCAGTAGTTTTAATTTATAATTGCCTTCATATAGTGAGGAAGTGATGTAACATTGTAGAATAATGTGTAATGTGTGATATAAATATGAAATGATGGAATGGTTGGGTCTTTGCATTAAAATAAACTTTATGAGTTACATACTGCTTTAATAGTTTCTGGCTGGTATGAAACAATGCTTTAATTGGGATTGAGCCAAACAAAAATAGTACCAATGGCATGGATTCACTTCCAAAAAATCAGTGCTTTTTTCCTGCAAACTATTTATGCATCATTTAGTTTTACAAAGAAAACGTGGGGTATGTCTCCTATGTAGTCCTTCTGGAGGCTGGTGTGTGTGTGTGTGTGTGTGTGTGTACAGCTGTGTATATAACTGTGGTAATGTACATAACAGTATTTGAAATGATAAGTAAGCTGTTATTGCAAATTGCACCCTAAGATTGCAAAGCTGAAGAAGATAGGTGGCAGGATCCCACCACCTAGCTCTAAATATAGGTTCCAGATAACACAGAACTTCCTGAGAGGTGAATGGGGTTATAGTGAATGTGGGGAAGGGATGGAAGGGTAGTTATTCCTACAGAAATGTGGGAATGTAGGAAAATAAAAGGACAGCCCCATGCCAAGCTCACTTTCTTTCTGTGAGTTCTCAAGACTCTGGTCAGATCCAGGTTAAAGGAATGTAAAATTGAATTTTGGATTGAATTTTTTACTGTCTACACAGGAGAATGTCCTAGAAGTGAAAATGAGTATAAGCTATCCATTGCTGAAAATCAAAGAAAAGGGAAGTACAATGTTTAATTTTATGTGTCAACTTTGCCAAGTTGTGGTCCCAAGATAGGTCATCAAACTTTATTCTGAATGTTTTTGTGAGGATGTTTTTGGATGAACTTACCTTAAGTGTGGACTTTGAGTGATACAGATTGCCCTCCAGACTGTGGGTGGGCCCTCATCCAATTAGTCAGAGGCCTGAATACAACACAAAGACTGACCTTCCCCTAGCAAGAGTGAATTCTTCAGTAGATGGCATTTGAACTTGAACTGAAACATTGGCTTTCTCCTAGGTCTCCATTCTGATGGCCTTTAGATGCGTAACTGCTCTTCTCTGGGTCTCCAGTTTGCCGACCCACCCTGCAAATTTTTGAGTTGTTAGCTTCTAAAATCACATGAGCCAATTCATTAAAATTAATCTCTGCATATATTTGCACATTCTATCAGTTCTGTTTCTCTGTAGAACCCTGATTAATGCAGGGGACAAGGCTGCATATTTGAATGCAGTGGTGAGAGAAAAAATAAGGCTGTTTTTTGCTTGCACCCTAAGAAGTTTGTCCCATTTAAGAAACTGGCTGCACACTAGACAGCCTCTCCTCTTACAATGAAGATCAGAGAATGACACAGAAAGCTGAAGCAAAGAGAGTGAACTGGATCTCTTGTATTTCTCTTTTGCTTTGGCTCATTCCTTTTTCCTCTCATTTTCCCCTTTCAGGAAGTCTCAGAGTTGGTTCTATCCTTTGTGTAAAAGGCCTGAATTGGGCTCATCCCGTTATAGAATCTGTGGCATATTACTATCCAGAAATTCTTTTATGTCAAATAGAAGCAGCTAAACTGGTATGAAATTGTTGACAGATGAATAGCACCTCACAAGTAAGTGAAGCTTCTCCTCTTTAAACTGAATCTTGCAATTAATAGAGCATTTAAAATGACATGATTATTGAATCAACTTTCAGTAGAGTTGTAATCTTCTGCAGTGCACATTCCATCACCCATTTGTATTCATTTACAATGTCATCCAGACCCTATGAAAATAAATCACCTTGGATTCAAAATACCAAGGTCTTATATCAATGCACCTTATATTTTAATGCCTCTTGTCTAATGACATGAATACCTTAGACATGCAAATTTATAATAGTGTATATACATTTGATGATGGTCTGAAAATAGCTTCATTCTCTTCTCTTTTTTAAATTTTTGATGCCTAAAGTAGAACAAAAAGGAATAATTAGATATAATTGAAAGAAATAGATTTGGTAGTTTATTTATTCTTTGAGGCAATGGTCATTTTTCCTATAACCTACAGAATAAATTCAAAATCTCTTCCATGATCTGACTAGAACCTGCTTTTTTGTTTTTTTCTACTAAATATCTATTCTCTCCATGAGAGCACTATGGCAGAGAATGCTGTGCTCAATATCAGGTTTCACCTCTTGTCCTCAGTATACTGCATCTACCAGCCTCCTGCTGTTGAGGGAAATAATACTCCGAGTTTAGGCCAATTGGAGGCAGGTGAAAGTGGTGTAAACCACTTCTAGATATGACCTTTCTCAATTCTCACACGATCATTCATTGTACTATTATACCTTTGCTTATAATATAAGCTAATTAGATGTAGAGAATCTCGTGAAAGATTCTAAGGCCCTTGAACAGGGACAGGTGGAGTAACCACATGGATTATACCTTGATCTCTGAAGGACTGCATGGGATGGAAATCACACAGGGACCCATCTTAGACTGTGACATGAAAAAGAAATAAGTTTTATGGTGGTAAATTGTTCCGGGTTTGGGTTTACTACAGCAACTAGCATTACTGCTAGTAATATGAATAATCTAAATTTTAGCTACAGTAAATTATTTTTATACTCTGTCCATGCAGTTACTAATTCCACAGTGCCTTTCCCTGCAATACCCATCTCTGCCAACTGCGTTTCTTTTCTTTCCTTAAGACTCAATTAAAATTCTTCTATCTCCTTTATACTCATAATAAGAATGTATTATTCCCATGGAATATATTAGTTGTATTATGTCACTCTTTATGTCCTAGTACATTTAGTTTTATACAGTACCTAATGTATTTCTTCATTTCTCATCAGTTAGTACAATATCTGGCACATATAGATGTGTAAAGTAAAATAGATATGTCACATGACTCCCGTGGCTCATAGCCAGCCATAAACATATTATTATTTTATAACCTGTAACTATGCTAAATAACCATACTTGTATATGTAGCTATAAAATATCTTTATTTTAGTGCATTTTAAACCAAAATAGTTAATGGGAATAGTTGATCATTTTGAAAACGGAAGATTATAGTTGTTTAGAACAAAAACACTTAAGGAACATATGTTACATACTTAGCTGTTGTAACATACTTTGCAGGCGACTCTTCAGTGAGAAGTTAAGAAGTCTTCACATTTCAGAAATCATTAACATTTGAAGTTACAGAATCCTGAGGTCAGCAGTAAGTAGACTAAATGGTACCCATGAGGAAGTCAGCACATGTCCCCAAAAGTAAATTTCTTATCCCCTTATCACAAGAAGCAGCCTATTAAGTAGTTATGGTAGTAAATTTTAAATTCCCCTGAAGAAAAGGTTGACAAAATTGAATTATGAAGAAGAGCAAAGAAGATTAAATTACCAGGAGAAGAGCAAAGTCTTGGGAGTAACTTCTCAGCAGCCTTCAGACCCAGAAAGTTTTATTAAGTAGGTAGTAGGAAGGGTACAATAAGACAACATTGCTAAATTTGCAAATGTTTGGGCTATCTATATGTAACGTCCAACTGGTGTAAACATTGCATAGGAGGATGAAGGCAATTTGTAAAAATTTGGCATTAGGGAGTGTTAAGACCAGCATATCCTCCATCCTAGAACCATATGGCTATCAAATCTACTTCTGTCATTTCTGAGATGAGCAAACTGAATTGTAGAGAGGTTAGTTAGAGTCAGAACATCACTTCAGGTTTCAGAATATGAAAATATTTGTAAGTCCTGCACAAACATAAACTGTTATTATTGCAACTCCTCTGACTTAAAAAACAAACAAACAAACAATGTTTAGCATAGGATGATGACTTTTAGTATGTCTCTCCATGGTTAAAAGACTCTTTTGTTCAGGATTTAAAAATAAATAATAAACAATGTAGACCCAAAGAAGAAAGGCAATCTTATACCCAGGGCCTCATGTCACTCATACATTGTATGTCATTCTGGTCATACTGATAAAACTAGAGTGTATATTAAAGTTATCAAAATGTTGCTATCTTCAAGCACCTCACAATTAGAGTGCTCATTTAGCAATGATTAATGTGGTAACTTTTTCTAATTGGAAATTTGGTAGTTCTTGTGAAACATCATTACTGCCATAGAAAAGCCAAAATAATTAGATTTCAAATATCATACACATTTTTCTTTAATGCAATAAGGGGAAGAGGGCAATTGTGATCTGGTTGATATGGTAGTATTCAGCTTACCAATTATTTTATATTTAATCTCCACAGAAACACCTTTATTTTATGAGTACCAGTGATACATGAATAGACCGAGGCACACCAAGCTGAAATCTCATGAAGTCATGTAGCTTCAATCTCTTCATCCAAGAATGAATGATTCCAATTCATTAAATTTATTCATTCACACAACAAAACTAGGATGTCTAATGGTGACAACTGCTGGAAACAAAAACAAATAGGGGAGGAGAGAGAATGTCAAGGTATAGGAAGTACAGTTTTTCATAGGATAGAAAAGGAAAAGCATTGTTTAGAAATGGCATCTGAGCAATCACCCAATCTGGGGGAGAATAGTTTCAGAAAAGGGGACAGCATTGAAAATGGCCTGAATTGAGGAGCAGCAGAGTGGTCTGGGGAGGAATTAGCAGGAAATAAAGACAGAGAGCTAATGTAGAGCCAGATTACATAGAGCTTTGTGAACTACTATAAAGATTTTACCCTGACTTGACCATTACACACTCTATGCATGGAACAAAATATCACAGGTGCCCCCATAAATGTGTGCAAGTATTATGTACTAATAATGATTTTAGTGTTTTCTTAAATTGAGTGGAGAAGGTATTAGAGGGCTTTGGTAAAGCGAACTGGATGAAACGACTTGCATATTAAGAAGATAATCTGGCTGCTGAGTTGAGTGTAGACTACAGGAGAGTAGACACAGAAGGGGAAATGGAGAAGCCAAAAGTCTAGTGGAAAGGCTGCTAAAAAATCTAAATGAAGCCGGGCTCAGTGGCTCATACCTGTAATCCCAGCACTTTGGGAGGCCAAGATGAATGGATCACCTGAGGTCGGGAGTTTGAGACCAGCCTGACCAACATGGAGAAACCCTATCTCTACTAAAAATATAAAATTAGCCAGGCGTGATGGCGGGTGCCTGTAGTCCAAGCTACTCAGGAGGCTGAGGCAGGAGAATCAGTTGAACCTGGGAGGCAATAGTTGCAGTGAGCCAAGGTCATGCCATTGCACTCCAGCCTGGGCAACAGGAGCAAAACTCCATCTCAAAAAAAAAAAAAAAAAAATGTAAATGAAAAATGATGTTGGATTGGAACAGAGTGGTAACAGGGACATGCTGAGAAGGCAAAGATTTGAAAGTTAAAAAAAAAATGAGCTTTGCTAAGGAATTAATGTGAGGTGTGAGAAAGAGGAAACAAGAATGACTCCAAGGCTGTTTGGCCTGAACAGCTAGAAACTCAAGAGTAGTTATCTACTGAGATAGTGAACACTGGGGAGGAACAGGTGTAAGGAGGTAAAACCAAAAAGTTCAGTTTGGGATATGGTACATTTGAAATGCCAATTCGATTTCACAGAAATATATCAAGTGGACAGTTAGGCATGTGATTTTGAAATGCAGGGGAAAGGTTCAGGGTAGAAATATAAATGTGGAAGATTTTATAGCATAGAACACTTAGTATGCCAAAGGAACAAGTGTGTAGATAGAGATGAGGTTCACGGCCTGAGCACTGAGGGTCATGAAATTTTGGATGCTGCGGAAATGGAAAAGAATGAGCAAATGGACTGGAAAGGAGAATCCAGTTATGGAAAAAATCCAGGAATGAGTAATGTCCTGGAAGACAGTATTGTTGAAATTTCTGATACTATTTTTGTTGTTGTTGTTTACTTTACATCATCTGTACCTATCAGTTTTAAGCCCAAACTCCCAAATCATTCTCCTCATGCTTTTGTGAAGAATTATGATACTTATTAGGACTTGCAAATGTAGTAATTCAAATAACCTGTCAAGTATTTGGTAACTTCATTTTCAAATTTAGATCTCAGTAGTAATTTCATTAATTAAATCAATGAACTTCCCATGTACCTAATGAAGTTATCATTGACTTCTTAAACTTTCTTGGGGAGCTATTCCAGACACAGAAATCCGGGCAAAATCTAAACCCCACGTACAAATGGAAAATAGACCCTTAAAACTTTTTAAAAGGCTACATTCTCCTCAGGTCTCCCATTTTTAAGAGCCTAATGAGCTTGGGGTAATTGAAATATTCACGTTAATGGTAGGTGTTGAGCAAATTTCAAGAACTGAAAATAAATTACCAGTCTTTGTCTTCACCCCTCTCAGTCGCAATTAGAACAAGGTTGCAAAGTGAAAGGTGGCAAGTAGAGAGATGTATTTCTCTTTAACCTCTTCACCCAATCAATCACCTGCTTTAACTTAGCTTTCTAGTTCACCCCTCAGCATTTTCTACCTTCTTGGAGCTACCATTCTCACCTAAGCTTCATCACTTCTCTCCTACACTTAGAAATAACTTCCTAGTTGTTTACTCTGCGTCTGTTTCCTATTGTTGTTCATCATAAATGTAGTCATTAAATAGTAACATTCAAATTCACTAGGATATTGTTCTTATTTATAATTTCATTTTCATGTCTCATTTATCCTATCTCCTTCTTTTTCTTACTCAGACATGTTGATTTAGAAATGTTTTCTAAACTTTTCAGAGAGGAAAATTTTGGTTTCATTAATCAACTGAATTTCCTTTAATTTAAATTGCAATAAATAGTGTTTTCATTTTTATTAATTTCTATTATTGACTACTTTGTTTTCTTTTTGTTGTTTTTCAGCCTCTCAAGTCATAGCACTTGTTTTTCAAAGTTTAAATTCTTCTAGTGTATTATTTTGAGGCTTCAGATTTACTTCTAGATGCTACTTTGGCTGCATCTCATACAGTACTTTTATTGTCTTTTATTTGTAAAGTGTTCAAGATTATAGTGACTTTTTCTCATTTTAATTGAGTTATTTTAATGAATGATTTGAAGTTTCCACGTGGATACATTTATTTTTCACTGTTATGTTCAAGGTCATTTATTGTTAATTTCTATTTTTGTTGCATTGTTTTTAGATAATGCAGCCTTTATGATCTCTGCTCTTTGGGGCTTCTTAAAATAGTCCTTTGTGGTTTCATACACTATCCATTTGTGTGGCTCTTCCAGGTATGCTTAAAACAAGTTAGTTTAATGGTTTAAAAAACATGTTGGATAAATCTGGCTTAATAACAATAAGCCAATTGTCTATTCAAGTATGAAATATTTATTAGGTACCTACACTGTGCCACGCACTGTTCAAGGCAGTGAAGTGATTGTAATGAACAAAACAGACAGTTCCCGTTCTCATTGAGTCTAGTCAGGAATGAAACAGTAAAAAAAGAAGGCAAACACATTGTATGTCAACACATAATAATAAAGTAAATGGAGAAAACCAGGAAGGGCAGCCAGAGGCTGTTATTTTGTAAGATCAGACAGGACTTCCCTGATTCAATGACATTTGAGGCAGGATATGAAAGAAGTGGGGGGAGCCATGTGGATGTCGAGGAAACAAGTGCTCCACAGAAGGAAGGGCAATTGCAAACACTCCAAGGAAAGAGCGTTCTTCCTGTAATCCAGGAATATCCAGGGGTTTGAGGTGGCTGAGAAACTTTGAGTAAGGGAAAGTATGATCATTTAGCTGTGGTAGGCAGACCACAGGGTGGCTTGAGAGCCATGGCAGCAGCACCAGCTTTTACTCTGAGTGAGAAGGAAAACCTTTGGTGGGCTTTGAACATAAAAGTGCTATGATCTGACAGAGATTTTTATTAGAAGAATCCTTCTATCTCGCTGGGTTGAGAATAGGCTTGGTTGATGGCATGGGTAGGAGGGTGTTTGGGAGGGAAAGAGAGGAAGGGAGCAAAGACAATTCAACTAAGAGGCCAATTAGGAAGTTAGGGGAGATTTAAAGGTGGCTTAGATGAGAGTGTGGCATTCAAGGAAGTGAAAAGTGCTTGAATTTGAAGGTAGAATCAGGATTTGAAAACAGACTGGGTATGTGGTGGAAGGGAAAGAGAGAACCCTAAGATGATGTCAAAGATTTTGCCCAAACAATGGAAGGATAAAATTTTTCATGATCTGAGCTCAGAAAAATCTGTGGATAAAGCAAGTTTGTATGGGATAAATCAGAAGTTTACTTATAGACATTTTAAATTTGAGTAGCCAGTAACACATAGAGGAAGGTCAAATAGCAGTTACATAAAGGAATCCATAGCTCATGGGAGACATCTGGACTCTATAAATATTTGAGATTTTCTGGAGAGTATGAAAAAGTCCCAAGACTATACAAGATCACCTAAGAAGAGAATGCAGAAAAAGAAGAGCTGAAACTGAAAAGTAAAACTGTTAGTCACTTCTACATTTAATTGCTGGGGTAAGAAAGAGAAACCATTCAAAGAGATTGAGACAGAGTGTCCCATGAAGAAGGAGAAGAGTCAGGGTATTCTGATTTCATGGAAGGCAAGGGTTTTGAAGCAGGGAGGAATCAGCTCTAAGAAATGCACTCTGTCAAATAAAATAAGGGCTGGAAGGCTTGCATTGGATTTAGCAATGTGGAGACCTTGCTATATGGTAACATTGACAAGGGTTAACCAATGTTCATGATAGTGGTGAAAGCCTGATGGAGTGAGCTCAATAGA
Source organism: Theropithecus gelada (assembly GCF_003255815.1). Classification (NCBI taxonomy): domain Eukaryota; kingdom Metazoa; phylum Chordata; class Mammalia; order Primates; family Cercopithecidae; genus Theropithecus; species Theropithecus gelada. The sequence continues at coordinate 162,057,756 of NC_037673.1, forward strand.
AACAAAGGCATATTTATTATTCTTTCCAAGGAGTTGCTGTTAACTCCTTGAAATGAGGCCGTGTTGACAATTGAAAGTTTTTTTTTTTTTTTTCCTTCAAGTTCTGGGTTACATGGGCAGAATGTGCAGTTTTTGTTACATAGATATACACGTGTCATGGTGGTTTGCTGCACCCATCAACCCATCACCTACATTAAGTATTTCTCTTAATGTTATCCCTCCCCTAGCCCCCCAACCCCCTGCCAGGCCCTGGTGTGTGATGTTCCCCTCCCTGTGTCCATGTGTTCTCATTGTTAAATTACCACTTATGAGTGAGAACATGTGGTGGTTGGTTTTCTGATCTTGTGATCAGAAAAGGACATGAACTCACCCTTTTTTATGTCTGCATAGTATTCCATGGTGTATATGTGCCACATTTTCTTAATCCAGTCTATCATTGATGGACATGTGGGCTGGTTCCAAGTCTTTGCTATTGTGAATAGAACCGCAGTAAACATACGTGTGCATGTGTCTTTATAGTAGCATGATTTATAATCCTTTGGGTTTATGCCCAGCAATGGGATGGCTGGGTCAAATGGTATTTCTAGTTCTAGATTCTTGAGGAATCACCACACTGTCTTCCACAATGGTTGAACTAATTTACACTCCCACCAACAGTGTAAAAGCATTCCTATTTTTCCACAACCTTTCCAGCATCTGTTGTTTCCTGACTTTTTAATGATTGCCATTCTAGCTGGTGTGAGATAAAATCCTAGAAGGAAACCTGGGCAATACAATTCAGGACATAAGCATGGGCAGAGACTTCATGTCTAAAACACCAAAAGCAATGGCAACAAAAGCCAAACTTGACAAATGGGATATAATTAAACTAAAGAGCTTTTGCACAGCAAAAGAAGCTATCATCAGAGTGAACAGGCAACCTACAGAATAGAATAAAATTTTTGCAATCTATCCATCTGACAAAGGGCTAGTATCCAGAATCTACCAATAACTTAAACAAATTTATAAGAAATAAAACAATCCCATCAAAAAATAGGCAAAGGATATGAACAGACACTTCTCAAAAGAAGACATTTATGCAGCCAACAGACATATGAAAAAATGCTCATCATCATTGGTCCTTAGGGAAAGGTTTTTCAAAGATAGAATTGTGGGGCAATATCCCCGAGTAAGCTAAAGGAATGGACTTCATCCCCAAGTGGAGAGAGGTATTTAAAGAAGAGAAGACTGTTGTGTTTCAGAAGAGGCAAAGTATATTACCTTGCTATGACTGGAGAAACATTGCCTATCTTTTGCAAGAAGTAGGTTTGTGTCTTTGCAATCATGGTTTTGTTTTTTTGCTTTGTTTTGTTTTGGTTTGGTTTTTTTCCCCCCTCCCTATACCCCTATCTTATATGGAGAACAGGAAAGGCCAAAGAGATCAAAATTTAATGTCTCCTTTACTTGTTAGCAACACCTACTTTGAGACTATGTGCTTACCAATGAGGTACTCTTTTTTTTTCTCTTAAGATTTAAAGTCCCCCGACTCTTAAGTCCCTCTGACTCTATCAGTTATACTTACTACAATTAACATAACTTTGAGGTATTAATCTTTCCATTTTCAGATCTTTTGGACTCTATTTTATGATTTTGATTTTGTTCAAATATTTGAGAATCTTTGGTTTTCTATTCATTCCTCTATTTGAGAACCTCTGCTTTTATCAAAGCCATGCTCAGATGAGAACTGCTAAAAAAGATAATGTTTTGATGTTTCTAGATGGATGTGGATCCCTGCCCTGCCTGAATTCATTATTGTGTAGGACATTTCCTTGCCTCTCCTGCCCCAGTGCCAATTCTTACTGCATCACACTTGGGGCATATTTTCCATGGCTAATTCCTTTGCTTGGGACGGAGGCTCCTTGTGAAAGCTCTAATGGTGGCTCTGTGATTAGTTGCTCTTTTGTTTGTTCAGTGGTTGCCTTTGCTTCAGTGTTCACTCCCTGAGTGTGGTTCTTCCCTGTATTCAAAATAACATTTTAATTGTATACTTTGGGTAATAGTTGCCTTTGGTCATTTTGTTCTACCAATTCCACTCTCTTTCAGAAGGTCTCCAGAATTTCTCATTCATTAACATCATATTCCCATTTTCCAATTTTGTTATTCCATTCATTAATAAATTGCTTTGTAAATTTGTATGAGATGTGAGGTTGGGAAAATTTGGAAGAGTATTGGCAAATGTCAGTTTTGATTATCACCCTTTTAGTTTTGTGTTACAAACTTAAAAATCTTTGGCAGGTCTACATATTTTATATTTTAACTTTTAATGACAAAAAAAGCTTATATAAAAAATAATTTTAAAAAATGTTTATCATAAAAAGTGGAATTTTCCTTTTAATCTCACCTAATCCCACTCCCTTCTTGTCTTCTCAAAGAGTAAACCCCCCTTTATAATTTTATTATATATTTGTACAGTTATGTAAATAAATACTTTTTAATTTAATTTTTACATACATAAGTTTATATTGCACATATTATTTCAAAATTATTTCATTGGCAAATTTTCATGTCTATACATATAAATCTTTGCGGGTATTATTCCATTTTATGTAAGGATAATGAGTTTGGAAATCTGTAGTTCATTGTTAACAGATAATAAGTGATGCTAAAGAGTAAGAAGAGTAAAAAAGGTCACCAGTTAAGGGTGACTGAATCATATTTAATATGATAGGCTTAATTAAAGCCTGATTTTGAGAGCTCGCATGTGAACTTGGACAAGTTTTCTCATCTGTAAAATGGTAAAATAGTAATAATTATATTCATTTCATACTGTTGTTATAATATATGAAATAATACACATAAAATACCATGATGCTTGGCATATAGTAAATGCTCCAGGAATATCAGTTGTCATTTTTTTAAAGGCAAGAAAATAAGCTATTATATGATACTAGGCAAGAAATAAACACTGTTCTTAGGCATAATGGTATCTGGAGTAAAAGTAATATCCTAATATAACTCTTGAAATTTAGTGAAGGTGGAACATCAGGATGAGAGTAGACTAGTGTGTTCCCGCAAAGAAATTCTCACCTCTGAATACCTTTTGTTTTCCCTACCACATACTGTTCTCACTATAATTGTACTTTAAAGATGGGTAGGAAATGGGAGGCCATGAGGACCTCTAGTGGTTTGGTTTCTTTGTTTTTTTCCTTATGAGTCCACAGGCCAAAGAATCGCTACACAAACAGGTAAACAACATAAAAATGGAAGCCATAATGTTACCTCTAACAAAACCGTGGTCCTAATATTGAAAGGCGTTATATCGTACCCCTCCCTTAGCCACATTTACTTAAATTAGGCATGTCTATAAAGGAGGGATGATCAGCCTGTCACTATACGGGCAAGGCTTAGGTAAAGCAGTGCAGTAGAACTATTTTTCACAGTGCTGGCCTCAGAGGACTGGCAACATCTGCATTAAATACGAGCCCTGGAAAGTTCACCACTCAGGAGACTGGGCTGCCTCAAAGCACCAAAGAAGGTTAAAGCAACATACTTACAACTTCACTTGTTTTACAGAGTTCTCCTAAAGAAGACCAAAACCTTAAAAAATGTACTATACTAATTTTTATTGTTTTTTTCTTGGTCTACTAGAAATAACTTCCTTAATTCATGCATTAAACTTTTGTTTGCAAAAGTACAAACCTATGCAACAATAAAATACTGTGTAGCAGTAAAAAATTTAACTTTTTAAAAATAAATTCTAGAATTACCTTGCATGATAAATGTAACTTTTAAAAGATCGTATAATATACCCCTTTATAAAGTTTAAAACAACTAAAATTGAACAATTTACTTTTTAAAATATGCTATATTAGAGACCTCATGCGCATACACACACTCCCCAAAAGAATTATCAACATAAGATTCAGATTATCTCTAGTTCAGGGAGGCAGGGAAACAGGATGAAGGACTTTATGAGTTCATTTGTTATTGTCAAGGTACTAGTTTCATAATAGGTGTGGCTTTCTTGTGTTATTAAAAATAAACAGCAAACAACTAGAGAGAAAAGTATCATTTGTGTCATGAAACAAGCATCTGAAAAGAACAAGCCAGTTACAGGAGGCAATGTGAGATGAACTCAGGGCAGAAAGCCAGATGTTAGCAGGAGATTTATTTCTAGAAAAACCAAAGGAAAAAAGGCACCACTGAAGCCTTGTCATGTTATATAGGCAACAGTCTCTACTATAAACAAGTGACTTGACAATTACTTTAAATAAGTTTCAAGAAGCAAATTAAAGAAAGGTTCATTCGTATTAATACATAGAATCATCCTCAAACCCAACATTTCTAAAAGAAAACCTGCATGGCTGTAGGGGCTGTGGATTTTCTTGGTTGATCTTTTTAATTAGACAAATAAAGAGGCTATTTATTAGCAAGCATAGCAAGTACTTCAACACACGCCAAGGCTGTTAGTATCTACAGTTCAAATAGTTGATGAACAGGACTCAGGGACAGTTATTTGAGAGCTGTGGGTGGAGCATTGGTTTCCACCCATGAAGCCCATAAAGAGTGCTGAGGAGTAGCCACAGAAATGTGATGTGAACATGTGATAACCCTGTCTCCACTCTTTACAAAATTAAAGGACTTGGCTTAAGAGTGGTTAGGATGGCTGTGTGCTCCTTGGAATTCCTCAGGACCTGAGTCACTGTCTCTATTTTTTGATGATTAAATTGAGAGCTGGAGTGTTCTGTAAGCTGGGCAAGGCATGGTGGACACAGAGCCTAAGCAGTAAGCACAAAGGTAACTCTATGGGCCAAGTAGGGTTTCCCCAGCACCATAGTCTGTGTTTGGTTTTTGGCCTAACTTTATTATGCCATCTTAAGAAAAAAATGCCTCATTCAAGTCCCTATAGGACCCTATCTGTCCCTGTCTGTCCTTGTCTGTCCCTGCAAATCTCTGCTGGTCTCTACTTTTGTACCTCTTTAGGGCACTGACCTTATATTGCTAATCTTGGCTAGTCTTTATCGATCCCTATCTGTCCCTATGGTATCTGTTAGTTTCCGCAAGTTCCTACAAGTCCTTGTCTTTCCCTATCTATCTCTATTTGTCTCTACTTATCTCTTACTTATCTCATCTCTTATCTCTTACTTATCTCTATTTGCCTCTATTTATCCCTGCAGGCCTCTTCAGGTCCCTTCAGGTCTCTTCAAGTCTCTTCAAGTCTCTGTCCCTGATAGTCCCTGTTCAGGTGCCACTTGTCGCTGACTGCCACGGTTACTACTTGAGACCGTCATTACAGCGATTACTACTGTTACTGCTTGAGACCATCATTACAAGACTGAAGGAAGGGAAGAACGTAGAAATGATAACAAAAAAACAAAAGAAACTATTTTAAAGGAAAGGGTAGCATGGGGAAGAAGAAGAGAGCTTCTGCCTGCTTTTAGTGAGCAAAGGCAGCCCCCCTGAGCTTCCACAGCCCTTCTTAGTTATTGGGTAACAAGAGCTAAGAAGAGGAGGTAATGATTAGTCAGCTGCTTAATTGATCACAGGTTCATATTGTTACTAACAGGCTTCAAATGTACCTAATCACAAAAAACATTTGTGTGGCCTCCAACATCCATTGTCATTTATCTAGATCTTAGAAAAATAAACACATCATTTAAAAAGAAACGTGGCAGGGTGCGGTGGCTCACACCTGTAATCCCAGCACTTTTGGAGACCGAGGCGGGCAGATCACGAGGTCAGGAGATCAAGACCATCCTGGCTAACACGGTGAAACCCCGTCTCTACTAAAAATACAAAAAAAAATTAGCCAGGCATGGTGGCAGGCACCTGTAGTCCCAGCAACTTGGGAGGCTGAGGCAAAAGAATGGCATGAACCCAGGAGGCAGAGGTTGCAGTGAGCCGAAACCATGCCACTGCACTCCAGGCTGGGCGACAGAGTGAGACTCTGTCTCACCAAAAAAAAAAAAAAAAAAAAAAGAAAAAAGAAAGAAATGTAAAAGTTTGCAACACAGCATATCATTTGGTTTTTCCCTCTCTCCCTCTGCATCAAGAGTCAAATGAAGTACTAAATACATTTCTGCTTCTTTCAGTTCCAAGATTCTCTGACTTTTTACAAATGCCAGCAGTCACACAACTCTGGCAGAATCTTCTGATATTCACATCTATTATAATATAGAATAAAAATGCATTTTTATTCTGCCTCTTGAACTTAAAAAGCTTGTATAGTTAAAATTGCAAACCCAGGAAGCGAGGGATCATTATTTTGCATCACAAACTGCAATGATTTTATACAAGGAAATATAAGGAGTGGCTGTTGTGAGGAATACATGGTGGGAGGAGGGTGTGTGGAGAGAATGAAAGAAAGATGGGGTTAAGGTGGTATGTTATAGAAGGGCCAAAGGAAGGACAACTGATTTTATTTAGTTTAGTTTTTTTTTTTCTATTTAAGTTCCTATGTTTGAATGATTGAGTGACTCCTGGAAACTCCGCTCTCAGGGGCAGAGAAACAGATGGCCAAGATCATCCAAAGTTCACCTAATACATTTCCCTTGTCTTCAAATCATTCTGAACAATTCCCTTGCATTGCAGAAGGGTTAGATTGGATTAAAAATAAGCTTTTTCTAATTTTGTGATGTTCTTTAAAAAAAAAAAAAAGAAAGAAAGAAAAGAAAAAGAACATTTCAAACTACACCAAGACCAAGAACTCGTTTCAAATACCCATGATTATCAGTTGGGAATCTGTAACTGCAAACATTCAGTTGTGTGGGTATGGCCATTTGCTAGAGACCTCAGGGATAGCCTACACATTTTGGTAATGCAGGATCTTGCTACTAGGTAGAATCTACAAAGTCGAACTCATAGAAACAAAGAGTAGAACAATGTTGTCAGGGGCTGAGATTGGGTAAAATAGAGTTGTTTGTCAAAGGGCACAAAATTTTAGTTGACAGGTTAAAAAAAAATGTTCTGGGGATCTGATGTGTAGCATGGTGACTACAGTTAATAATACTGAATTGCAAACAAGTATTACTCTTAAGATTTGGAAGTCATTTTTAAATAGCAGTCATATAATGTGTCAGGCTTACTAAACAAATTGTAAGTATATTAAACGTGTTCACTAAAAGTCAGTGAGACTCACCCATCTGGCTATTTATCATAAACCAGTTGTGCTTTAACCAAATCAGTCAAGATATGGAAGCTTCTCAGAACTCATGTGTCTTTAGTCTCCAAGTCTTTAAGTCTACACAGGTACAGTGAAGGGTTGGTACATAACCTTTTTGACAATCCAACTGTACTTTTTCTCTTTACTATTTTGGAGCCAGCTTACCTGGGGTAAGCTGTTACAAGCAAGGTGCGTGGGCATATCAAACCCTCACCTTTCTCCTCACTTACAGTTTAGCGGGGAGAATGTGTTCAGGCTTCCCATAGCTACATTTCAGAATTTTATTGGTGTGGGAGGCTTCCCAAATGAGTATTTCAAGTGACACATGATTCTGTTGTGCCCCTTCTCCACAGCATCAATATCCACTATTCTGTGGAGGATTAACTAGAGTAAGCACCCTGCAGTCACTAGTTATGAATTGTAAATGTGTGACAATTATGGCTCTTAAGGCACAAAACACACTTTTTATAGTGATTTGTAGGGCCCATTTTTATTGAGAATGAGCATAACATTGCCAGATTCATTAGCTACTTGAGCTACACTGGTCAGATCCTTTGTGTGTTTGTGCATTAGGCTTTCTTAATCAGAGAAATAAGCTTACATAATTTCTTTTAAATTACGTGTAGTAGGGAAGGAGGTATGCAACACAGGAAGGTTTGTGAGAAAAAAAACTATAAAGTAGAAATGCCAAGAGTGGATTCACATTAAAAAATATTTAATGAGCAATAAAATGCTTCTGTTGCGATTCCAAGGGATGCTCAGCATGGTCTGGGGAAGAAGCAGTGTGTGCCAGTAATTCCTCTTGAGAATGGCACAATTTAGAGAGTCCAATTATTTTCTGCTGCTCAGGTCCCCTTGTCTGATTGTCTTTTCTTTTTTTTTTTTTTTTTTTCCTGTTCGGCGTTAGGAACAGTAAACTGATATTGATATATTTTCCAGCAAAGATGATTTTAAGGGCTGAGTGTTACCTCATCATCCGCAGAAAGAATAGAAGGAGAATCTCTGTGCATGACAAACGGAAAGACATTTTTCCTGTGAAAGGAGTATCATATACATAAGAGCAGAAAAAGCAGAAAGTATAAGCACATTCCTTCAGGACATCCCTCAAGTTTTTAAAAATTTTCATATATCCATCAAATTAATGAAGTATTTGAGTATGTGTCTGTATGTATGTGTGTATTATATTTAATGATGTGATTTTTATAGAACATATATAAAGTTATACATAGAATTATATGAATTATATAATATACAAATGAGCTGATATTTATATTAATAGGTTAATGTCATTGGCATTTACTCAACAAACTTTCATTGTGCCAGGCGTGCCCACTGGGTTTGGAGATTCAATGATAAAACCAACCCTTCACCTCCTGGAACCTGCATTCTAATCGGATTGTGAGTTGTTAATTAAATAATGACCCAAATTGTTGTATAATTAATAATTGTTCAATGAAGGAGAGGTACGTGGCATTATGAAAGTGTGTAACAAGGTTGGGTGAACTGGCCTGTTTCCTGGCTCCCATAATAAATCACATCGAATGGGCCTTTCAATTTCTGTTAGGGCATTAGTGGTTCAGCCTAATACTTCAGTGTGGTCAAGGCACGAGAACAACACTGCTCTCCACTTCGTCCATATTCACGTGCTCTTAGGACCATCCCACATGAAAAAGAAAGCTGAGGCACAGAAGAAAACTGTATGTTGTATCTGAACTCTTGTGGATGATGTCCTTCAGCTCAGGACAGAGCTTGTTCCACCATTCCCAACTTCCCTTCTTGCAGTGGTTAATTTCATGTGTTACCATGGCTAGGCTTTGCGTCCAGTTGCTTGGTCAAACACTAATCTAGATGCTGCTATGAGGGTATTTCTTAGAAGTGATTGAACAATCACAATCATTTAACCTGAAACAAAGGAGATCACCTCCATAATCTGGGTGAGCCTCATCCAATCAGTTGAAGGTCTTCAGAGCACAAAGAAGAGAACTTTCCCAGAGAAGGAGGAATTCACCCTGAAAACCATAACAGAGAAATCCTTCCTGAGTTCCCATCCTAGTGGTCTGCCTGAGGACCTTTAGATTCAGGACTGCAACAAAAACCCTTATCTGAATCTCCAGACTGCCATGCTGCCCTACAGATTTTGGACTGCCAGACTCCATAATCATGTGATCCGATTCCTTAAAATAAATCTACCTCTCTCTATATATTCCCAATTGGTTCTGTTTCTTTGGAGAACCCTGATGTTCTCATAAACTACAAAATAAACTACCTGCAGTTGGTTTCCATAAAGCGGAGACTGAGATAAAGTTTTATGTGCAAATGATCTATTGAGGAGGTACTTTAAGGAGAAATGGGTCAGGGAGGAGGCGGAGGGATAGAAGGGAGGAGGTCAGGAGAAGGCGGAGGGATAGAAGGGAGGGAGGTCAGGAGAAGGCGGAGGGATAGAAGGGAGGGAGGTCAGCAGAAGGCGGGGGGATAGAAGGGAGGGAGGTCAGGAGAAGGCGGAGGGATAGAAGGGAGGAATCCCATTCCAGCAAGGGAGCAATTCCAGATAAAGGCCTATTCTCGACCTGGTTTTATGAGGAGCTCTGGAGAGTAAATTGCACCCTAGAGTTGGTGCTACCTTGAGGAAAGGGAGCTGACCTTTTATATTCTGCAGCAGTCAGTCATTGAATAAGGGTTGGTGGGGCCCTATATACTCCTAGATAGTGCTGACTTTCTGTGCTGCTGGTACAAGTTGTTGGAAGCAAAGCACAAAGACGCTGAAGGTTGAGTGTATAAAATAGTAAGCTGGATCTTTCGGGATGTGGGTGGAGCATGGAAAGTCCCACTCTATAGACAGTTAATAAATTTGGTTGAGTTGGCCTAAGCCATGCTATGTGCCAACCACTTTAATGTGCAGTGCTAAATCACACAATGATAGATTAAACATAGAATTTAATATGACTATATATCTCTTACACAGGAAATAAATATTCCTCACTTTCCTGCTTCTGAAGAACAAGAAAAGAATTGTAGGTCAACTACCATCACCATAGTCAGACAATAGTTTCACCCTACTATGTTCCCAGCATAGTACTGGATACTGAGGTACATACACAGAAGTATTAAGACCTGTTCACTGCTCCCTAGAAGTTCAGAAATTTACAAAGGAAAATCATGTAAGTGTATTTTTAGTATCTGAATGATCTTTCAGCCTCTTCCTTATTTGTAATATGGGAATAATAGTGATATCTGTCTCATCTGTCTGATATGATAATTAAATAAATGCATTCAAAATGGTTAGCACAGAGAAAAGCACATAAATGAAAATTATATCTACTGTTTCTCTTTTGCCAGACTATAAGCTGCATGAAAGCAGAGATCTTGCTTTCCAGACTATTTCCCCCTACCCACCACCGGAGTCTAGCACAGTTCCTAGCTTGTAACAGGGATTTCATATGTATTTCAATGAATAGGAGATGTGAACTAATGAATTTTCATCTCTTTTCTGTCTCTTCTAATGTTGTAACTTTTATTTTTAAACATAGGATTCTCAAGGGCAAAGAATTAATGCTAGTTATAAGTTATGTACAGTTGGCACTTAATGTTAAGTAATAATATTTGAGTCAATTTGCTATATTTATTGTTCTTCAGGGAGGTACCCATTGTTTATTAGCCTTTAGGGAGATGTCTTAACTGTAAGGGAAAATAGAAGACATATGGGGTGCAGGTATTCGCTGAGCTGTTCAGTGAACTACATTACTGAAATGTTGCCAAACACTAAAGTTCTATTCAGAATTGTTAATCAGTCTGCATATTCTCGTCTCATCTTCAAAGTTACTAACTGCATATTATCATCTATTTCTTATGATTGTTCAAAGTATAGCTAATTAAATTGTCCTTCTCTACCTGAAATATGCTCCTCTCTTGACAAGCTAAAGCTGTACCCAGGTAAAGGGGCTGCTTATATGTTCGTTCATTCGTTGATTTACTTTTCAAATTTGTATGCCCCCATTGTGCTGGGCACAGTGATATACTTTGAAAATTAAAAGGTGAATAAAAGTGCCTCCCCTCAGGTGATTCAGACATTGGTAGGGGATCATATTATTTTTCAAATTTTCTGTTGTGGCATGCAATAAATAACAATAAATTTGGTGAACAAATCTTAAATATATAACGATGAATTTGTGCCTATGCATAGATCCGTGTAACCACCACCTATATTTTTTAAAAGTACTCCAGAAGGCTCCTGCCTGTTCCTTCTCAGTCAATAATCCCCCACCAAGAAAGACCTACCACTCTGACTTCTAGCACCTCAGATTAGATTTCCTTGCAAAGAGCCATTTAATGGATCATTTTGATACTATTTTAAAAGTACTGTATAAAGATGGGTCCAAGGAAATGTTAGATCATAATGAAGCAAAAGAGATCCTAGGAAGGAGAAGAATGTAAATCTTCATAGAGAAATGACATTTCAATTATATGTAGAATAATATGCACAATTTAGGCAATGAAAAAAGTGGAGGAGAGGGACTTCAGTGCACCAAAAGTGGCGTGCACTGAGAGCATTTTGTGTTCAGTAGGTGGCAGGTAGATCACTTTGCTAAACAGTGGGTCAATGGGAGGAGAGACATGGGGTATCAGCAAGAAAGATTAATTGGCATCAGATATAAGACTTTTTGTAACGTGTTGGGAGTTTTTCATGTCATAAGCAACAGGAGTCTAGGATTGGTCTAATTTGTGAGTGAAGAGATTTAGAAAGGAATAATGTGAAGAAAACTAACAGAGTGGAGAGGCCACATTTCCCACTGAAGAAGAAAGTAATAACAGAACCATAATGCCAAAATGGTAACTCTGCTGTGTCATTCTAGGTAGTGGGTTTCCAGGTCTTAAAAATCTAATTGCACAGGGGTACTATAGGAAGCATTAGAGTCTTTGTAACAGAAAATGCTCACATGTTTAAATGAGTTGGAAAGTATACAGTTGTCTGACATGGGGAGATCAAAGGATGACCGGCTGGTTTATGTGCTTTCATGAGCATGTGCTCATACTCAACATGATAGGGACTAATGGAGTGTGTCCTTCAAATGTCCCTCTGGTTTTTTTTTTTTTTTTTTTTTTTTTTTTTTCGGTTAATCTGGAAAGGAGAGGGTAGAGAAGATACTAGTGTAATGATGCAATCCTTGCCATGAGATGAATAACCCGATATAATGACTATTATGCTTCCTTTCTTTCCTAAATCACCTCAATTTTTTTTTCCTACCTGATATAGTGGTCCTAGGACCAGGACCGCAACTTTAATTGCTGGAAGCAGGGATGATTCCTAAGCAAAATACTGCAAATATGTTTTCAAACCTTATGTCAGTATTTCTAAGGCCCTGATGAGAGAGTGTTGTGCCTTCACCCATCTGACAAAATTGGGTCTCAGAGTGAATGCAGCTATAATGACTGGTGGTTAAAAACAAAAACAAAAACAAAAACAACTAGTTCTGCTAGTTACTTACCCTATCTGAATGGGAGTGGACTGAGGAGGAGGTACTTGCTAGACTAGTGAAAATGTGTGGGTATTGATGGAGAGAAGGAGGAACAGTAGCTGAGGGTAAAGAAGTGAATACATTAATTATGAATTGATGGAAATCCAATATTCACACCTTAAAAGAGGCTAAAGCAAGAGATTGCATTGTCTACTAGCTCCATTCTACCAGATGCTTAAAAGGGTAAAGCTACGTATTTCCCAAGCCAACGCTGCTTTGGGGACCTGGGAGGAAGAAATGGAAGTCTGAAAACCTGAATGACCCAACTCTGGGAGGTATTTTCATACCATATGATAAATTGGACTAATTATTAATGACTGAGTGGGATTCTAATAATGTGGCAGTCTCCTTTGAGTTATATATCATTTTGATGTAAGAGATTCATGTTTGAAGACCAAGGGCTGACCATGACTTTTTGAAATTTATACTTGGTCTCTGTCCCTGTTACCTGGCCTGCAACTCCTGAAGTCCTTAGAATCTCCAAAACAATGTCTTTTTGCTTGCTACTGAGTTGACTGATGGCTGGTAGTCCCTTGGTAGCTTCAGGATGGCGCTGGTCACCAGAAAGATGAAGACAGAATTAGAGGGTTGGTACTTTCACCCCCACCTCCTCAACCTCCAGGGAGGAGAGAGGGACTGAAGGTTGAATTGATCACCAATGGCCAGTGGGATTAATCAGTCATGTCCATGTAATGAAACCTCCGTAAAAACCCAAAAGACAGGGTTCAAAGAGCTTCTGGATAGCAAAATACATGGAGGTCCTGGAGGATGTTGCACCTGGAGAGAGCATGAGAGCTTCTTACCCCTTTCCACATGCCTTGCCCTATGCATCTCTTCACCTGCATCCTTTGCAATATCCGTTGTAATAAACCGGGAAAGGTATTTCCTTCGATTCTGTGAGCCCTTCTAGCAAATTAATTGAACCCAAGGATGGGGTTATGGGGTAATTTATAGCCAGTAGGTCAGAAGCTCAGGCTTGTGATTGGCATCAGCAGTGATTGGCATCAGGAGGCAGTCCTGTGAGACGAAGCCCTCAACCTTTGGAATCTGATGCTGTCTCCAGGTAATCAGTGTCAGAATTGTATTGAATTAGAGGATACCCAGCTGGTATCCACTTCAAAACTGATTGGTTGCTGATTTGTAGGGAAAAAAGAAACACACACATTTGGTCACAAAAGTCTTTGTGTGGATTTTTGTGGGATGAAAGTGGAGGAAAAACTTCTTAAATACACAACAGTCAAACATAGTAGGTTTCTATAAATTCAGAGTGCCTTTAATATATGCGTTGGGATCTTGGGAGAGGGAATATTGTATATTTTCTTTTGTTCTTATGTTTGAGTAAATATTTTTTTCTCTCAGCTTATAGCATCTTGTGGTATGGACAGTGCTCTACAGTGCACTTTGTGAAACGTTGTTATACAGTGAAAACATGAAAAACGGCCTATAAGAAAGTTCGCCTCCATCATGTAGATTTCCAAACTGAACAGGCTGAGCTAGATTCACGTCATTCTGAAATATATAATTATTTCCATAAAATTAATCAAATCATCTGTTAACCCAGAGGTTTTAATCCTGGGCACTGGATCCCAGGAATCTTCAAAGGTAGTTAAGTGTTGGTCCTCAGCAATAAAAGATAGAAAATCCCTAAACCAATGAAAGTATTTAGGAATGTGCAAGTAACATTTTTCTTCAACTTGAAATCCTGCTCTTGAAAATAAGATGTTAGAAGAAGACAGGGCTCTGTGAAAGAGAGCCCCTCTTGTATCACAAGAATGGCTCAAGATGCTAACTCAGGAACAAGCCTGAGTGATAGCTCAGTGGCACTGAGATCGAAAGCAATGTGAGCATTGTGTGCTGTGAGGATGGACTTGCAGAAAGTTTCCTCTGATTGGACCAGTTCACAGCCACAGCACACAGTTTAAGATTCAAGGGTAAATGGTGTTTGAGTCTGACTGGATGTATTGACTAAAACCAGTGATGAACTCTCCACTTTAAAAACAATGAAGTGAATATCTGCAAAGGCCATTCCTCCTGCATGCTCCTCAGACATGGTTATGAGTTAAGAGACTAAAACAGAGCATCCATGCTGAGCCTGGTTTGGTTTCATTTTTCTGTTCTAAATTGAGCATTTTTTTTTCTGGTGTTCAAAGACTACAGATACCCAGGAGAAGGGAGGATATAAGCATAATACATGCTTCAAATTTTGTAAAATAAGTCTTATTTCTTGTGATTATATCTTGATTATATTTTGACCATTTGTCAGGATGGCTGTGTGCCCATCATTGTTTCTTCATAATTTTTAGTTTATGAGTGTGGAAATGCACAAAAAAATAAAATATTCTTAACAACAGTACACAAAGCATAACTTTTATTTTACATTTAAGGTAACAGTAAGGTTACCTTGACAGCGTTTAAGATAACTCAGAGTAAATTTTCAATGTTTTTACATTTCAGTATGGCCAGAGTTTAGGAATAAAGTTTAGAAAATGTTTGCTATTTTTGGAGGTTTATCTTGTATTATTGTTATTTTTTACCGGAAAATTGATAAAAATCAGTTTGCTTTCAACCACAAACCTCCAAAATCATACTGTTTCTAAGAATCTTATCTTACAGCAAATGAAACTCTTCTGCCACAAATGTTTAATTTATGTCATACTGAAAATGAAATTACCTCAAAATTAGGAAGACCAAGCAAGCTGCATTTATCTCAGTTTTCTTTTAAATTAAATGAAGTTTTGAAAATCTTCCATCAGCTCAGTATGTCTGTGGCCATTTGTTAACCATCAAGTTAATTTGTGATGATTATTTTATGTTCATATATCATTTTTATGCCTTATAGAAGAGAGAGCACACTCATGTCCCTTAATGCACAGGTTCTTTACAGCACATCCATGTGAGGAGTACACACCAGGGTTCTCCTTTTACAGAAAAACCGCAGCTCGGAAAAGATGTCCTGTCCAGTGTCACCCAGTGACCAGAATTCTCACCCAATTTCATGAAGAACTATATATAGAATCTATTTAGAGAATTAATTAAGTCAGTACATTTTAATGCTAGAAGGAAGTCCAAATATCATCTGGTCTTATCAAATGTAAATGAAATGACAAAGGCTCAGAGATGTCCAGTCATTTTCTCAGTGCTATCCCCTCAACCCCATCCCCATCCCACTGCCTTAACTTCTTAGAAGCAGAATTGATACTCGAGTTTTAGATTTCTGACATGTGGCTTCCATGTTCTTTCTCCCTCTTAGGAGGGACTTCACCTCCGTCATATCTGCAGCTTTATTTATGTATTTTTCTCATTCACAAGCCATTTTAATATAAAGTCTTAGATTATCTAGGATAATAAAGAATACTACTGACCACTAAATCCAATCCAATATATTTATTTTCTGGATAGGTGAATAAAACCCTGTGTATGTATATAACTTTGCAGCATGAACAAGTCATATCCTAAAAGGTATGGCAAATTTCCTCTGTCATGATCTTAGTTGCTGAATTTACTTTCAAATCTAAACTCAGATGTTTATAATTGGCATTAATACAGCTCTCTTGTTCCATTCCAGTTGTACTGAAATGAGCACCAGCAGATACTATTTGTGGTAGGTATTCTCAGAACCAGAAGAAAAATAAATGTTAGTGTAGTGAATAATAGAATTAAGATTCATTATTCTAGTAGATCCTGACAGTATTGAATATGACTGAATGCAGAGTATAGAGAAGTGGTTTTGTTATATTCATCATTGTGGGCTTTGAAGAGCTAGAATAAGAAAATGGATTTCAGTGTGAACTCCCATCCTATGTTATATATATCTCCAGGTTAAATATGTTGAACATTTTTGTGTACCATGAAGTACATTCAAAATAGATGCTTTGAAAATATATAATTTTATGTATACAGTCTCACACACATATGCACATACACATTTCGTATGTGTGTGGCATTTAATTCCCATCTGTATACAATAGCATGGTTCAAAGTACCTTTTCTGTTGAAATCACTGAAGCTTGATTTCCAACACCTTGCTATCTTATCTTCCTTCCCTTCAATCTCTCAGTTAATAGGATTTCTATAAACCAGCACAGCAGTGGCCTTGGTAGCTCAGCAGATTAGCCGGTGAGCTTTCATCCTTGGAACCTAGTTCAAATTCAGTCCTGACCAAGATGTTCAATAATCCTCCATGGGCAGATTGCTCTCAAAAGGGCATGAAGTCTAGTTTATCTCTGAACCTGACGTGGAGCTCTGTTTTTTGAACCCTTCCTAAAACCTGAGGTTTCATTCATGCAACTGGGAAAGAAGATGAAATATAGGCATTTGCTTTTAGGTTATAGACTAGTTTCTCTTCTGCAAAGAATTCAAGATATCTCCAGGAAAAAAAAAAAAAAATCCTTGCTTCTCTCTATAACCATCAATATTCTAGAAATATCCAAAATTAGAGCATTATTTTTAATCTCTTTACAACCCCTTTACCACAAGGATCTGTTACTAGTTTTCACCACCTTTTCATACCGTTCTAACTATACTATTGCACATGGAAACACTAGAATGATATTGTTATATTAATCCCTTAATAAGACCCTACAATGATTATGCTTTGTTGTTTGTTCTGCATTATATCCAAACATACCTGAAGAGCAAGTTGCTACATAATATATTTTTTCCCTTCTCATCATGGTCAGCATTTTAGTTGGGCAGAAAAATGTATCCTCCATAAACACCATGCTTCTCTGGTCTCTGAACATTTGATACTGATATAGCTCCCAGACCATTCCTTCCCAACTGCTCGAATGCCTTTAGTATTCTTTTTCAGTCGTACCTATTCTTTAAAAATTACTGGCTTCATCTCCTCTCTAAATGTGTTTCTGCCATATCAGTTCACAAAATCTCAAACTTTTATAAGTTAGAAAGAACACTGCATTGGAGTCAGGTAACCAGCCTTCTATTCATTTCTATTTCATCAATTAGCTGTGTGATCTATATCAAGACATTAAGGGTGAAGATCATGATGACAATGATAATGTGATTAAAAAAAAAAAAACTGTAGTTATCTGCTAGATCCTAAGTTCTGTGCTGGGTGCTTTATCCAAAATGTATTTCAACATTTCACTATGAGTATATAACTCTAATATATTCAATCCTATAAATAGCTTACATGTAAGACACGCCAACTTTTATAGAAAAGGTTGTGGAGAACTTTAAAGCGATTTGCCCAGGTAGTAATATAATCTGGAATTCAATTCGATTCAGGCTGATTATTTGTGTAGCTTCTAATAATGACTCTGTTGACTCTCTCCCTTTAATCTGTCTAAGCTTCACCTATCAAAGGAGAGGATCTCAATGTGGATTCATGAAGTTCTTCCAGATGGAGAAGCGCAATAATTTTATACATTCTTATTTCTATTGCACTATGCATTTTTCTCTGAGTAGTTGTCAAACACTCAAAAATATATACATATATATATATTTAAGAACATTTATATATGTATATATAGTTTTTATTTATACTTTATATATAACTTATACTTTTAAAAAACATACATAATTCATATTGCACAATCAACTTTGGGAATTCAATTCTTTTGTCTTTTTTTGTAGACAAAACAAATTTTTAAGTGCATAACGTATAGTCATTTATTTGCCCTAAAAGTAGAAATAAAGCAGTCCAAATCGTGCTTCATTGAAACCCCTCCAAGCGTTCGAATCCTCCCTATCATGAAGAGTAGGTTATTGCACTGAGAAATTTTCTGTAAACTAATAGTAAAGAGATATTTGAATAATATTTGAATATTGTTTATGTTCTGTACAATCCAAGCATGAACTTTCAAACATTTTAAAATAGGAAAAGATTAAAAATGATATATAATTTGAAAGAAATTGTCTATTTTTGCTAATTGTAACCAGATTTATTTAGAATGAATAATACCTAGGAAATGGTTATAACCTTTTATGCCCCAAAATGATGGAGGAGCTAGGAAGGCTAGAAAATTTTCCAATAGCAGTGAACTGAGTCTGCAAATCTCTTTTCACAAATGCTTAGAAAAATAAAAAGCTAAATGTTGAGAAATTTTAATCTTCAAATAAATCTCTTCCAACACTTTTATGTAGTCCTCCTACATTAATAGACATTGAGTTGTAATGACCATATCAGTTTCTCTTCACGAATTGTAATAATGAAATTTGTCCTTTCATATTTCTTTTATTTGATCCACTTGGATAATACAGAAAAACTGGTTCAATTTTTAGAAATTGCCCAGTCACTTATTCTTACATTTTTCTGATGCCAAATCAAATGTGAATGGCTGATTGATCTGCTGAAGTTGTGATAAATGTATCAGACAAGAAAATATTTAATAGTTGATCCAGCCACTTAGAAATAATATTTTAAGTCTCTCCCTTAGCTTCAAAAAAACTAGGGTAAATTTTTAGCTTAAAAAAGCAATTATCTGTGTATCAATGTTATTACTAATTTAATCAAGTTTGGTGAAGCACTATGGCATAATAATTTTAGAATCACTCAGAATTAGGTTTTAGTCTGGGCTTTACTATTTTATTTACTGGGCGTTGGACAAATTTCTTCATATATATATATGTCTCAATTTTCTTATTTTAAAATTTAAAAAGTAAACATTACTTTTCCTAATAGAGTTGCTATAAGGATTAAATGAGATCCTTCACATGAATTTATCAGAGTACCTCACATATAATACATATTTAATAAATATAGATATTCAACTAATGTATGGTAACTTAAGCATAGTTAATGTGATCTTAATGGCATAGTTAAGGTAAATGTCAATACTTTCAAGAACAATGAGAAATAGTTGGGTGAGGAGATAATTATGTAAGATCATTTAGTTTTACAGATTTTTGTTTCTGGTGCTTTAATAATCTATATTTAAAAATTTAGTTGGGGACTGCATGAATTCTAGGATTCAGGGTATATTTTCATCCATTTTATTAGAGCCTATTGTATATAGTTAATGTCTTTATCCATTTATCTTTTATGCTAAAAGGACTATGAGGTTAAATAAAGATGGTTATAGATACAATAACTACGACCTTACCCATATCTGCAGACCTAGAATCTGAGATTAGGTTTTCTGGTTTCTGTCTAAATAGTTCTATCCAACAGCACAGCTATCAGGCTACAGAAAAGAAACTTTAAACTCCCTAATCTCGCAATGATTGCTCTTAGCATACCTGATTCATTCATTCATTAATTTTCAAAGCAGATTTTATTATTTACCATGTGGCCAGAATTCTGCTAAGTGAAAGTTGTATCATCATAAGTGAAAAATGTCCCTTACAGGCCAGGCACAGTGGCTCACGCCTGTAATCCCAGCACTTTGGGAAGCTGAGGCAGGTGGATCACCTGAGATCAGGAGTTCCAGACCAGCCCGTCCAATATGGCGAAACCCCATCTCTACTAAAAATACAAAATTTAGCCAAGCGTGGTGGCAGGCGCTTGTAATCCCAGCTACTTGGGAGGCTGAGGCAGAAGAATCGCTTGAACCCGGGAGGCGGAGGTTGCAGTGAGCTGAGATCGCCCCACTGCACTCCAGCCTGGGAGACAAGAGCAAAACTCCGTCTCAAAAACAAAAAAAAAGAGTTCCTTACATATGTAGATCTGATACTGTAGCACATGGTTGGCAAACAGACCGTGGGCAAAATATGTCTGGCCCATTACCTGTGTTTGTAAATCAAGTTTTATTGGACCACGGATTCACTAATTCATTTACATATTGTCTGTCACAGGTTTTATGCAGGGATAGAAAAATGGAGTAGTTACAACAGAGGCCTTAGAACCCACAGGAAGTAAAATATTTACTATCTGTCCTTTTGCCAAAAATGATTGCCAACCCTTGGTCTAGAGGAGAAAGCAGGTATTGAATAAGTAAATCAAATGCATAATTAATTTAAACAAAGTTGTGATAGGTGCTATTAAAGCAAAAAATAGGGTGAACGTAATTTGAATGGCGTTCAAATTGTGGTCAGGCTACAGTTACCTTTATTTTTATCTGCATGATCAGTTGTGGTCTAACCCAGGGGTCTCCAACTCCTGGGCCGCCGACCAGTACTGGTGGTCCATGGCCTGCTACAAATTAGGCTGCACAAGCAGCAGGTGAGCAGCAGGCTAGCCGGAATTACCACCTAAGCTCCACTGCCTGTCAGATCACTGCATTTGATTCTCACAGGAGCAAAATCCCTATTGTGAACTGCATATACGAGGGATCTAGGTTGCGCCCTCCTTATGAGAATCTGACCCTGATGATCTGTCTCTGTCTCCCATCATCCCCAGATGGAACCATCTAGTTACAGGAAAACAAGCTCAGGGTTTCCACTGATTTCTACATTATGGTTAGTTGTGTAATTATTTCATTATATATTACAATATAATAATAATAGAAATAAAGTGCACAATAAATATATGTGCTTCAATCATCCTGAAACCATACCCTCCCCAGTTCTGTGGAAAAATTGTCTTCCATGAATCCAGTCTGTGATGCCAAAAAGGTTGAGGACCGCTGGTTTAGCCAACCCTCTAAGACACCTGTCCTCCTTGTGGTGTTTCAGTGAAACACTTAGGTCTTCAGGCTCCACCATCTCAACAAGTTCATTGTCAAAAATGAAGAAAGTCAGCAGAATCACATGGGTAGTTTTCACTGCCCCAGCTTGGAAGCGACACTTGCCATTTCTGCTTGTCATTGACCAGAATGAGTCACATGGCCCAGTGTAACGCCAAGGAAGCTGGGATGTATCTCCCTTACATCCTAAGATATAACTCCCTTACACCCAAGACGGAGCATAAGACCAGCAATTGTTGAGCACAAATGTAATTTGTCACGTCAGGGAAAGCCCTTTTGAGAAAGTTACATATACTGTAATCTGAAATCTGAAAATAAAGAATGAGTCCGGCAGGTAAACACGCATGTTCTCACTCATAGGTGGGAATTGAATAATGAGAACACTTGGACACAGGGTGGGGAACATCACACACGGGGGCCTGTTGTGGGGAGGGGGGAAGGGGAAGGGATAACATTAGGAGATATACCTAATGTAAATGATGAGTTAATGGGTGCAGCACACCAACATGGCACATGTATACATACATATGTAACAAACCTGCACGTTGTGCACATAATAAAAAAATAAAAAAAGGTGAGCAGTACCATTATCAGACACAGGAAGCAGGATGTGAGAAGGCAGAGGAAAGCCAGATGTGAGGCCTCGGTGTATTCCAGGAACCGAAGAAGACCATCGAGTATGGGGAAAGTGGAAGAAGCAATTGGAGAAGAATTCAGGAACAAGGTCCAGAAGGGCCTCGTGAGCCATATGCAAGTTTCAGTATTATTTCACAGGCAGTCAGTGGAAGCTTTTAAACTGTTTCCTCCTCCGCCTCCTCCGCCTCCTCCCCTTCCCCTCCTCCTCCGGAATCTCACTCTCTTGCCCAGGCGCAGTGGCACAATCTCAGCTCACTTCAAACTACGCCTCCCGGGTTCAAGTGATTCTCCTGCCTCAGCCTCCTGAGCAGTTGGAATTACAGGCATGCGCCACCATGCCCATCTAATTTTTGTATTTTCAGTAGAGAGAGGGTTTCACCATATTGGTCAGGCTGGTCTCAAACTCCTGACCTTGTGATCCTCCTGCTTCAGCCTCCCAAAGTGCTGGGATTAGAGGAGTGAGCCACCGCGCCTGGCCAGAACCATGTTACCTTCTGAACAGACAATGGATTGGAGAATTTGTCTGTGTCAGGCAAATCCAGATGAAATTCTGTTTTGTTGTGTTTTTTTGTCCTTGGGCATCTCATTTATAGATACTAAAATATTTAAATATTTTGCCAGTGAAGGTCATAAAACAAATATAAGAATTAATAAAGAATTTTTCTCTTACAGAGATTAAGGCATACACATATACTGAAAAGTTATTTCCTTGAGAAATGTGACCTAATACCTGCTACAAATCCCCCAAACCTATCCCTGTTTATATAGATTATGCACCAGCAGGGGACGGAGATTAATGATGAAGAGCCTTATCAGGATCCTCTTTGTTTTCCATGCTATATAAAATGTAGCTATGAAACCACTCCATACCGAAAGCCTGTGTTTGTTCACCCATCTTCATTCCCTTTCTTTTTTCAGGTGCCAAACAGTTTTTATACGTTAAAGAGATGGATTTTTATGAAACAGAAAATATCTTTTTTTTTTTTTTTTTGGCTTGACTCTTAGGTATAAATTTTGTACATACTAGAAAATAAGTCATGAAGCACTGAATAATATATGTGTTGTTATAAATTTAATTTTGATGTTTTCATGACTAGCTAAACAACATAATTCATTCACAGTGTAATCACACCTTTTATAACAATTCTTATATACATATATCAGGTTAATTATAGTCTGTGTATCTGACAAGAATTTTATGACAGTGAAAAACAGTTTTCATTTCTCTTTATAAGTAGGTGATATCTTTTTTTCTTTTAGGCTCATTTTATCAGTTGTATTCAGCATGAACTGTTGAGAAAGGACTCTCTAAAATCCACAGTTCAAGTTTTTGAGGTTGCCAAGTTTCTAAATGCAATTCCATGAGTAGCTCTTTTTCCAATTAAAGTTAACCCTGAGTTTTACACCACTTCTCATCTTCCTCCAAGTACTCTCTAAAAGGAGCCAAGTTAAGAACCAGCTACTTTTCCAACTACTGCCTCTAAAACAATTGGCCAGGAATGAGAAACAGTGTGCATCTTCTCTTGTCAGCGTAGAATCCTTTAAGCCATCATGACCCTGACACAAAAATTGCCTCCTTTGGAGACATCGTGACTTTCAAAAAATAAAGTGCTCAGAATTTTTAGATACCTTTATGTATCAGAGGGGAACAATGGGATGCATTCACAGGAACCACCTCTCCCTCCCAAATATCATTTGAGATAGTTAATGGGATGAACAGAAATCCATACCTTAAAACTGTAAGCTGTGGTTCTACTTGTTCTGTAACAGCATGAAAAATCACATCTTGAATCAAGAAAACAAAACATAAACTACGTGTCTTTCCAGCACTGGGACATCAAAGCTTCTGGCTTGCCAGCTACCCCATAATTATTGTTTGTATTGCTGCATGGATGGGAATCAGCATACTTTTATTTTGACAACATTAACCAATTATATGGTGAATGAAAGCAAATGATACTGGAGAAATTGGGGGGGTTAGAACGAACTGCAAGAATTATAATAATTTTGACTTCTTAACATGTGCCAGGTACGGTGCTATGTACTTTTTAGGTATTCTCTCTTTCAATCCTGATGAAAACTAAGTAGAGATATTATTCTTTTTTTTACAGAATAGTTAACTGAATCTTGAGTTAAGCATTTGCTACATGTTGCTGAATTAAATATACACAGCAGCTCTGAAATATACATCTAGTCATTTTTCTTAAGACTGAATTTTAAATATTCATTTTGCTTAATTTGCACTCTTCTTTTTATAAACAAGAAAATAAAAGAATGTTTTTCATATTCCAAAAAGGCACCAAGTCTATGAGGAAGCTTGGTACAGAGATTAAATAGATTAAAGATAGTTTAATGATCACAGCATAGACCAGTCCTTTGTGATATGCCACAAGTCTCTGAGCCATTCAATAGTTTTTTTCAGTGATGTAGGTGTGTGTTTACATGGCTGTTTATTCTTAAGAAATGCATGAATGTGTGTGTATATAGACGATTAGGAGGAAATAACAAACACCAAGAATGACTGATGATAACATTTAAAACAGTAAACATTCTCTAGGAGATTGTATTTTAATTAAAAAGAAGTCTTTAATTTGGATCAAGAAATAACTATAATAATAATTAGCCTGTTCAAAACACAACAAGAAATACTTTCTTTAAGTGTCCTCATATCGTGGTAGGTACTTCGCCTAAATTAAGTAACATAAGCTTTGTGGCTAATCATTATTCACTTTAAAACAAAACAGATGAAGCTCAAAAAAATTGAATAGCTCATTGGGGTCACGGAGATAATAAGTAGAGAAGAGGGATTTAAAGGTAGATTCTGTTGCCACAGTGTGTGTGTGTGTGTGTGTGTGTGTGTGTGTGTGTGTGTATTTACCTTTGAAGCATTGCATTCTACTTGATACCTGGTAAATAACATCATGTGAAAAAACAGGTTTTAGTTGAAAACTCAATTAGCAGGAGTTTACAAATCGACACAGCTAAAAAACCAAGTGCATCTGTTCTTTGTATTAATTACAGTATGGTTTCAGAGCAAAGAGAGGGCTGGTCTGCCCTCCTAGGCCTTGAAATATTCATATCACACCTGGAAACCTAGCTTATACCTGGGACCTCAGACATGAAGAATGTTGTTAAATGGCAGCAAGCAAAAGACAGAGACCAAGTTGAGAGAGCTTGTCTCGTGAGGAACAATGAAAGGACGGAAGCTAAGTTTAAGTTGGATAATTTTTTTAAAAAAGTAAAAAGAAGTGTAGCAATTGGGTTAAAAACTATTTTTATATTTGTAAAGAGTTACTTTATGTAAAAATGTTAAATCTTTCAGTGTGACTCTAAAAGGCAGAAATGAGGCTGCATGATAGGTGCTAGTACAAAGCAGTTTTAAACTCAGTGTACAGACAAATTAACATATAACTCTAAAGTCCAATATGGGAAACTTAAGGAATAGGAGCTTTTTCTTTGGGACTAGAGCGGCACAGTTGCTGAGGTCATTATAACTGCTGTAACCTGTGACTTGCCCATTTGTTTCTGGACAATTCAGATTGTTTTCAAGGTTGACAACATTTTTTACTTTTCAAAATAGTTAATCCAGGGTTTTTATTTGTTTGAAAAAGATGGGAAAGTTGGGAATGATGTCATATTGATCTGCCATTTGGAAGGAATGTTCTAAAGCTTCCCATTCTGAGAGCACTGTCATTCCAGGACTTTTGAAAGGTTAGGAAGCAACATGGCAATGATACTAATTCTAGAAATCTTCTCTTATGACTTCCTCACTATCTTTAACCAATAGACCATACTGTTATAGATTTGTAAGTGAATTATGTCATCTTCTCCATGATCTGGACTATTCTTGCCTTACCCAGAAAGATACCCACAGCAAATATATTACAGCTTGAAAGTTCTACCATTCCATGCCAATCGTCTAAAGAAAAGCTTCTATAATCTCTCAACACTCTGGTTCATGGCTCATAACCCTTATTCAGCAATTTATGTTTGGGGACCAGCCTAAATCCCTCCCAGCTATGGTCTCATCTTATTGCCTCTGGTTTTTCACATTATTG
Organism: Theropithecus gelada; assembly: GCF_003255815.1. NCBI lineage: Eukaryota > Metazoa > Chordata > Mammalia > Primates > Cercopithecidae > Theropithecus > Theropithecus gelada. Next base: position 162,083,689 of record NC_037673.1, read on the forward strand.
TTGAATAGAACTCTGTCTGAAATACAGTTTTTCCCTATAGTCCAAGTCTCATGTTTGCCCATAAAATAGAATAGGGCAGATGACAAGGACCAAGGACTTTTTCCAGGTGGTGTGGAGAAATATATGCGTGTGTATATATGTCTGCATGTATTTACACCTATAAATACATGTTTGTGCATGCATGTGTGTGTGTGTATAGTATGGTATACTAGGACAAAGGCCATACATAGATGAGTAAACCTGTTACCATGTATATACGTGGGACCCAATTGTTTGCATATGTGTGAGATGGATTTTTTGTGTATGTGCTTTTTTTTTTCAAAATTAATTTCTACAGTAAAAAGTTAAATTCTAGTCTCTTTCTTCAAAGAGAAATTTAAGCATTTTCTAGTCTAAAGTTCTGTCATTCCTATGCACTTGGTAACTTGCTAATTGTGGCAATTATTTCCAATCATTTATTACTCTAAAGCTATTTAATTAAAATCATACAATTCAACTTTGTGCTTTTTATTGCTATTTTCTCCTCCTCAGTTCTCTGGGAGACAAGGGCTTAGACTAGGAGCCATGTGGTTCATAGGTTGCCATATGATTAATAATGGAGTGCCTGGAATTTGTCATCTGGCAAGTATATGATAATCCCCTACCTGTAAAAGATAAATGAAGCACTTCAAGACTAAATATTTTATTCACTTTTTAAAAGAAAAAAAAATAAATATAATGTATGTTCTGGATAAATTCGGATCTAAATGAGTTCAGTGACTTTTTATTTTATGTTAGGTCAGTTAACTTATTCATTTTCATTCAAACAAATATTAATGAAAAGGCTTTGCTAATGTGTTAAGCCCTCTTCTAGGTCATGTGGATGTGAACACAGCAGTGAACCAAACAAACAAATATGCCTCCTCTCATAAGGTTTGCCTGCTGGTGGGAAGAGACAGGAAAAGTAAACAGACTAAATAAGTAATGCTTTCTCTTGACCAGAACCACCGCCATCCAATAATTTTCCAAAATGACAAACAGTGGAAAAGAGGAGTGGCACCTGATGTATATTTCCTTGGCCTTTTAGAAAATGTAGAGTTGTTCCTTTGGCCACATACATACGAATCTACAAGAAGGGTGATATTACAGACATCGGGGAATGGGGAATGGGTACTGCTCAAAGAGGAATGCCCACAAATGTTACCATGGCAAAACTGTGTCTTCAGCACTACCCAGCATGTCACTGGCATTGTTGTAAACAAGGAAGTTAAGGGCAAGATTCCTGCCAAGAGAATTAATGTGCATATTGAGCATGTTAGGCACTCTAGGAGCCAAGAGAGCTTCCTGAAACCCATGAAGGAAAATGATCAGAAAAGGAAGCCAAAGAGAAAGGTAGCTGGGTTGAATGGAAAGACCAGCCTGCTACACCCGGAGAAGCACATATTATCGGAAGCAATGGACAGGAGCCAGAGATGCTCAAACCTATTCCCTATGAATTCATAGCATAATAGGTGTTTTTTAAAAAAGTAAAATACCTCTGGACTATAAAAAAAAAGTAAATAAAGAAGTGAAATATGTGGTGTGATAGTGATAAGCAGCATGGAAAAAGAAGAAAGGATAGAAAATGCTTGAAAGGATGCAAGGAAGGTTTAATTTTAAATATGATGACAAGGAGGCCACACAGAGAAGCCATTTGAGTAAATACCTAAGGAATTGGAGTGAGCTCTGCCCCTACTTAGAAGAGTGTCCCAAGAAGATGGGCAGCCCCTGACGAGGCCCTGGAGTGGAGATTATGTGAGATGTTCACAGCACAGAAAGAAGGCTAAGGTGGCCAGCCCATCTCTCCTCAAACCATCCAAGGGCTCACACAGAATAACCCATCTCACACAGAATAAAAGTTGAAGTGTTTGCAATGGCCTAGACTGACCTGCCAGATGTGGCTTGTATTCAGGATGGTGGGTTGAGAGTAGATTCCAATAGAAACAGGGTGAAAATAGGTTTGCACTTAGAGAGCTATTGTAATAATCAGGTCAGCTATGGTTGTACGTTGGACCATGATGGAAACAGTGGACATTGCAAGAAGTATTCAAATTGTGTATATGTTTTGAAGGTAGCAGCAACGGAATTTGGTGATGAAACTTGTGGTACATGAGAAAAGGAGATGTCACATGTGACTTAGGTTTTTGACCTGAATCAATGAACAAATAGATTTGGCACCTACAGTTCAAACACAAGGATGAAAGCATGATAAGGAAAATAAAAAAGAACCATTTGCTGATTGGCAAAACCAAAGACGAGTGATCCAGATAGTTACATTAGGCAAGTATAGTACAGAGGTGTCTGTGAAACACTTACACAATGAATCTCTTCATGAAACCTCCTTATTTACCAAGCCAATATCAGTTGTCTTCTCGACAATCTACTTGAAAAGCTTCCCATGTGACGTACAGGGATCTAGATTTTGGAGTCAGAAAAACTACATATTATATCAGGTCTCTGCCACTCATTAAGGTAGTTTTTCTCTTCTGTAGAAAGAGATGGGATTGTCTTTGCTTTAAATTAAGTAATTAATAACATATATAAATAAACTAAGTTGGTTCCTAGCACACAGTAGATGCTTAATAAATGGCAGCTGCTGTCATTGCTGTTATTATTATAACTATTATAAATCTTGTCCTTTGGCTCAGATTAAGGACTCTACCTACTGCTTATTTCTCAAGCTCTTTTAAATAATATTAAAATAACACAGTCTGCTGGGTTTTTATAATTAATATGTAACTGGCGATAAATTCATCAACTTTTTTTTTTTTTTAATGAATAGAAAACTAGAAGGAAAAGGTAATCACAACATAATTTTTCTGGCCTTATGGGTGAAATCTTACCCAATTTAGAATAATCTTATAAAATATGGGAGCCTGGATATTATGCATGAGTCATAAACACTGCATCCTCTTACAGAACTAATATAATTCAGTAGATGCTTCAGATGCCTTAGCAGATGTATCATACCAACCTAATCTAGACAAACTATGCTATCATTAAGTAATTTTATGGAAGTAATTGCCTGTATTAAAAATCTGTCTTCCTCTCCTATTGAAGAGGTTGCCTTCTACTAGGCACAGAAATGTTTTCCTTTCAGTCCAGGCATACCAGTTCCAGGGCTTAGAAAAATGGCTGAGAGATTTCCCCTGAAGCAAGCCTATAGCATATTAGTATTCACATGTTATTTTCTTGTGCCCTTATATGTGCCCCTGGTTCTAGGAAAAGAGAATGCAATTTATTAACTCTTTCAATATTCGTCTCTTTGACTTTTTAAAATAGGTACCCCCTACACTGGGCTAGGTGTGGGCTCTAAAGCAATAAATAAGAAATAGTTTCCTGCCTTCAAGGAGAATACTGTCTAGAGCAGTGCATCCTAAACTGAAGTCAAGCAAATATTGTTTGGGGAGATAAAAATTAATGTGCTAAGGAAATACATTGGATCGTTGAAGCATTAAAAGTATGTCCTTGCTGCAAAATCACTCAGAAGGTTCATCGGCTACAGGGCATTCTGACTTTTCAAAAGATCTTTCAGTGTAAAGCATTGTTTAAGCTAATCAAGAAACGTTTGTTCAATTAAGAATTCTAGAATATTATTTGCCACTGAGAAATGCTAGTCTGATATAATGTTAGCATACATCCAGTAAATTACAACTTCAGTATCAAGAACATGATCATTTAGTTTATGAAAAAGCTGATGTAATGAAACTCAGAATTACAATGTTGGCGCTCAGAGGTCTCTTGAAGCTCATTTAATCGTCATGTCTTTCAATCTTTGCTTCTATTCACTACATACTACTTAGAAAACAATTCAAAGAGCTAGGTCTTCACAGTTGGTCTCTTCTCCTACAGGTGGTCATTTGATCTGAAGCTATGCTCTAATGGGTGTTAGATCACTTATCTGAGTATACTGGCATCATATCTAATAATGGGTACCATGGCATTTATTGGAGTCTCCTGACATTATATATGATTAGGTATAATGAGGTATGATCACAATGCTCTGTATTATTAGGGCAGGGACTATGCCTCTGTTTTCTTTGTATGCAATGTTAGCTTAAAAGGCCCAAAGAATTGAGCATATTAAGTTCCATTCCTCCATTTGCTCAACCAACAAACATTTATTGTGTTCATTCTAAGAGTGGGGTACTGTTCTAGGGACTGAAAATATAGCAATGAATAAAACAGACACTGCATCTACTATCATAGAGCTTACATAACAGTTGGACACACAGACAATAAATAAGTGAAAACATATGTAGTAAAATGGCAAAAAAAAAAAGATGATTTTATGTGAAAAGAAAATAAGGCACAATAAGAAAATAGAGAATGATTAGGGTGGTTTGGTATGACCTCCCTGGAAGTACGAATATTTCAGCTGGAGGTAACAATGAATACAGAGACCGAGAAACCAGGGAGAGTGCATGTTGTGTTCAAACAACAGCAAAGAGGCTAGTCTTAAAAAAAGGGATTGAGGGCCAGGCATGGTGGTTCATGCCTGTAATCCCAGCACTTTGGGAGGCTGAGGTGGTCGGATCATGAGGTCAGGAGTTCGAGACCTGCCTGATCAACATAGTGAAACCCCATCTTTACTAAAACTACAAAAAATTAGCCAGGCGTGGTGGCACACGCCTATAGTTCCAAATAATCAGGAGGCTGAGGCAGGAGAATAAATTGAACCCAGGAGGCGGAGGCTGCAGTGAGCCGAGATCATGCTACTGCACTCCAGCCTGGGCAACAGAGTGAGACTCCATCTCAAAAAAAAAAAAAAAAGGAAAAGAAAAGAAAATGATAGGACCATTTGTCAAATCAGATTCGAAAACACTAAAGATTAACACACAACTTAGATGTGTGCTAAATTTAAAATAACCTCCTTAGAGTTTTTTTTTAATTGTAAAATTCTAGGTAAGTTCATTGAAGTCTACTATTTTATTCTATTATACGCCTACTTTGCTGAGGTCCTAATGTTACCAAAATGCTGGGGGTTTGGTCTAGGTCCTGCTATTTGCTGCACAGAAAGCCAATCACTGAGACAAGTATTTCCAGGGAAGAAGGCTTTACTTCACTGCTACAGCTGAGGAGATGGAAGATCAATCTCAAATTCATCTCCCTGACCTACTAAAATTACAGGTTTATATAGCAAGGAGAAATGTAGCCATGTGTGAGAAAACAGGAATTGGGGGTTGGGGGCAGTAAGGAAGAGAAGTTGATCAACAGGAAGCATGTGGTCAGTTACACAATCATGATGGGCCAGGGGTCTGGCATCTCATTATCCAGATGCAACGATCTGGTGAATTTCAGTTCCTTGATAGTATTTGGGAGGCATAATGGTTGGTTTCCTAAGAAAGGAACTCAGATAAGACAAATGTAACTTCCTCAAGTTTTAAGACTGGGAAGATCAATTTCTATATTTATTTAAACATCAGTTCTGTGGGACAATTGGGCTAGTTTTACTAAGTACAAAGTCAGGCTCTCCCCTAAGCACCTGGCAGAAGAAATTTCTCAATATAGTTTGCTTAAATTTGGCTAACCTTCACCAGCACCCCCACCAGCCCGCCCCCTTCACACACTTCTCTTGATAAGGAAACAAAGACATTAGCAGTTAAATTATTTAGCTGAGGTTATGTAGCTGGCTATCACAAATCTAGAAGCAATTTCTAGATCTCCCAGTAAATATCAGTTTTTCTGGTTTGTTCAAGAACACTAAGCAATGAATTTAGCAAAGGTGTGTGCCTTTTTGATGTCACCTTATGGCACGTAGTATGGTGTCTTTGCAAGCAATAAGGACCCAGGACATTTTTGGTGAATAAGATTGAGAGAACATAAATCTTAACTGGAATATAAGCGTACATACAGAGAGCTAGCTAAAGATCTGTGCTAACAACCATCTTACTTACAATTAAGGGTCTAAGAAAGCATTGAGAAGTAATAGGGGAATGTAAAAGCTCGAGATGAATGCAAATGCTTGTGTGGCTTTCCTCCAGGGATCTAAATCAAATCCTCATTGTATAATTTGATTTGGTTACTCATTGTTTCTAATTAGAAATAATCACATTTACATGATTTCCCCCTCCTTTTTAGTTTCTCACCAAAATTGCTTTGCTCAATTATGCCACTTTATGGTTTCATATAATTTGTGTCTCTTGACTCAACAGTTCCCCACATAATTTGGAATGTGTTTTATTTTTTTAAGAAGTGAAAGTTTGAGAGCTATTCTCAAACTGATCATGAGACTTAAGTAGCTCCAGTAAGCACAGAAGCATGCTAAAAGCAAACTGAGGAATACTTGAAAGTTCAAAACTAGGATGATGCTTATTACTAACTATATGTGAAATTAATTAAAGATTTAATTATTTGAGGAAAAATAAATTGGCAGTTTCTACTTTTTGAGTCATTAAAAACATGTCTATTGCTCTAGGGGTTTTGAGTGCATGTGCAAAAAATAGACTATGCCAGCTTTGAAGTTGCAAGTTTTTTTTAACAGAAATTCAACTTAAATACATACTGCAGTCTTAGCTTTTTATCCCAAATATGCCAACCTATTTTCTTCTCTAAAAACTGTTTGTAGAAATTTATATTTTCACCAACATATTTAAATACTATAAAATGATTTTCCTGTTTTTATAAAATCATGGCATTTAGAGTTGTAAAAGACTTTCAGACTTGTTTATAAATAATGACACTCAGATTGGCAAGTGTTTTATGACCCATAGTTATATAGCTTGCTAAACACAGAAATAATAGGGACATCACAGTGCCATAAGATACTGTTTTTTCTGCTACTTGATTTTGAAAACTCTAGGAGAAGGGTGATAGGAAAGGAATGATAACAGCGGACTTGTTAAATGCATTTCCTTTCTTCAATCCTCTGTGTGTCTGTGTGTAATAAAATCTATGTAATTTATCAGGCCACTTTTATTTCCTTCTGAGTTTTCTTTTCAATAGTCCATCTTTAACCAGTGAAACTTTAACAACATGTCATTGCAACGTATAAGCTAATGTACGTCTATTGTATATCAACATCTCTTTTAAGTGCTGGGGCAACAGTGGTATATAATGTACAACATTTATATTTTAATGAAGAAAGTATTACAGAAGTAATTCTTTCAACAATAACATTTCATGGATAAGTGATGAAGACATTAAAACAAAGTAGTGTAATAGAGAATGGGTTCAGTTGTTGGTGATTTATAAATTGGTTGTCAGTTTGGTATCTCTGGAGAAATAAATTTTTTGTGGAGACGTGGTTGAAACGATCTGGAATCAACCCAGGGAGATTTTGAGAACCAGTCTTCCAAGAAGGAACTGTAGCAAGTATGTAATGTGGCATTTGACAAGAATGGGGTTTCCATATTGAGGTCCATGAGGCTCCACATGGTGCCCTACAGCTGTAATAAAGATGGGAAGAGAGCTCCCAGGTAAAGGCAGAGCAGAAGAAGAGAGTGAGATAATGCAGGGTCTTGTAGGCCACGAAAATGTCTCTGGACATTACTGTGTGTAATTTTGAAAGCCATTGACCATAATTGTGTTTATTTGATTTTTTTTTTTTTTACCTCGGCCATAGAATTCAGTTAATGCATACAATCCAGGGTGATATCAGATCTAGAACAAAGAGATGATTCATTCTGGTGGGGGAAAGATGTAGAGGTATTTTTTTCTCATAAAACGATACTAGAAGAATTCTTACGTAGCTCTCTATGCCTAAAACCTAATTAATGACATTTACTTTTTCGGATTCACATTTTAAATAATATTGAAAGTAAGAGACAGGAAAACATCCTTGTGCTTTCTAACAAAATACAGACTAAGAGTTTTTTGTCTGATATTTTTGCGACATTTTTCTCCAAAATATCATTTTTATGTAGAAAAAGCATCTATAGTCAATATGAACTCCTAAAAGCAGAGATAGTTTGGATGAACAATTATCCAAAATGATGATCTGTATTACTTGGTTTCAGTAATTATCCTCAGAGCAATTTGAGTTATTTCTAGATCGTTTAAAATAATTTTATTTCTCTTGAACCATGGGTAAATAGGTTCCATGTATCAAACGAAAAGATAAGCAAGAAATGTAGTGTTAGCTTACTTTTTGTCTTTTCAAATTTTAAATTAATTTAGATAACCTATAAATGTAAAATATGACACAACTAATTGTAATTGGAATTTTATATCCCCAAGTATCAAGCATTGCTATTTCCATGGAACTCTTCCACATCATCAATCTACTTAAGTGCCTAAGATCGTGTTTTGTGAATTAGAGAGTAAGAATAAAAGCAATGTTTATGTGATATCATGTGTATATTTAGTCTGTTCTCACATTGTTATAAAGAATTATCTGAGACTTGGTAATTTATAAAGAAAAGAGGTTTAATTGACTCACAGTTTTGCAAGCTATACAGGATGCATGACTGGGGAGGTCTTAGGAAACATACAATCATGGCAGAATATGAAGGGGAATCAGGCACATCTTACATGCCCAGAGAAGGGGAAAGACAGAGAAGGAAAAGGTACTACACAGATCTCATGAGAACTCACTTATCAGAACAGCAAGGGGAAAGTCCCCAACATTATCTAATCACCTCCCACCAGGCCCCTCCAACATTGGGGATTACAATTCAACATGCGATTTGGGCGGGCACACATATCTAAACCATATGAATTCATAAGAGAGCAAAGTAATTGGATTGTGAAGTTTAAAATCAAAAGCCTGTATTTGAGTCTCAGCTCAAATCCCTTTGACCTTGATCTAGTTCCTCATCCTCTTTGAGACTCTGTTTTCCCAACTGTAAAATGCAGATAACAATGCCCATCTCACATGACATGGGTACTATGAGGTTTAAATTCTGTCATATAAATGAAGTACTTAATAGACTGGAATATAATGTTTGTATTATACACTCCTGCTGCATAAGGTTAAAATGTCACTGTATCATTTATTTTAGTATTTGGGATGGAAAACCATATCAAGACATGTGCATCTAGTTTTCCTTTAAACATTTTTTGTTGTCCAGTGATTTTCTTTATCTGCTGCACACAAGCACTCAGATATCTGTGGTTTGACAGTTGAGATGTTTAGAGGATTAGTACATTGAATGGCAGGTTGACTTACATTACAGTTCTCTTCCTGTGTAGCTTGCCTTCATGTTCTTAAAATACAATATTTCGCAGACAAGATTGATGATGACAAAGAAGAAGAAAACTGTTCTCTTATTGTCAAGCTGAACAAACATAACCTCAAAATGAAGTTTGGACTAGGATTCTAATTCTTTTGTCCTTTCAATGTAGAGAGAGATGTTTTCCTCCAGGATGCAAAAAAAGTAAAAATACGTTAATCTTCCTAAAGAGAAAAAAATGAAGCATTTTAACAGTATTATCCTATGTGAATTACCAAGTCAGGTTTATCTACATCTGGAATAGCCAAATCTGAATTGACTGATTACTTTTTAAACTAGCATTTGGTTCTGGGTTTAGAACCTTAACTCTAGGTGTTAAAAGCATCTTCTAATTCTTTGATTCAGGTAAGTAGACTCTCCAGAAAAATTTAGTATTAGATGAATGGTGGAATGAAGAACATTTAGCATTGTTCTTTATTTTATTTGTTCTCATTTAATTCTTGGATAAAAATGGCATTCATTGCAGTCAAAAGGAAACAATTATGCAAGGTATCTAATGAAAAAATGAAAACATTTCCCCCCCATTCTTGTTTCCCATCTATCCAATTTCCTCAGCCAATTGAGAGCCACTCTTTATTTATTTTATATCCTTTCTGAGAATCGTTAGGCTACACAAACAATTATCAATATGGATTCTTCATTTTGTCTTCTTTTCTACTCAAAAGATAGGAAGCCACACACAATATTCTTTACTTTGCTTTTTTGTTTTTTTCTTATATATACTGATAATATATAGATTCCATTGATGGATATTATTTGTTTTCAATCTCTTGTTATTAAAAATATTACTCAAATAGCCATGTACACAGGTCATTTGACACATGTGTACATATAACTCCACTTAAAAATGTGTCTGGAATTTACATGTAATTTTAAAAGCTTTGGCCTTAATTTTGTTTACCTTTTTGTTTATATAGACTCTAGAATTCAAACTCAATACAATTCAGGGTCATGTCTGATTAAGAATATGTTCATAATAGCATTGTTGGGTCAACTGTTACTTGTATTTATAATACCAATAGCTGCTGCCAAATTGCATTATACAGAGATTGAATTGACTCACTCTCCTACTTGCTGTATGTTAAAGTGCCTGTTTCCCCTACAGCCTTCCCAGCATAATTTGATATTGAACATATATTTTTAGCTAGTATGATAAGCAAAAAAAAAAATTTTATTTGTATTTTCATTTATATTATTTATATGTTTAATATTAAGGTTGATCATCTTTACATATATTTGATACCTTTTTACTCTTCTGCAAATTGAGGGTTCACATTACGCCTCCATTTCTGTATTGGGTTATTAATGCTCAGCTCATCAATTTTCTAGACATAGAGTTATGTATTATGGGTATTATCTGTCTGTGTTATGGGTTGCAATATATTTTCCTCAGATTTTCATTTATCTTTTGTTTTTTTTTGAGACAGAGTCTCGCTCTGTCACCCAGGCTGGAGTGCAGTGGTGCGATCTCGGATCACTGCAACCTCTCCCTCCTGGATTCAAGCAATACTCCTGCCTCAGCCTCCCAAGGAGCTAGGACTATAGGCCCCTGTCACCATGCCTGGCTGATTTTTTTTTTCTATTTATTTTTATTTTTAGTAGAGACGGGGTTTCACCATGTTGGCCAGGCTGGTCTCAAAATCCTGACCTCAAGTCTTCTGCCCGCCTTGGCCTCCCAAAGTGCTGGGATTACTTTATCTTTAAAATTAGAGTATAGGCCGGGTGTGATGGCTCCTGCCTGTAATCCTAGCACTTTGGGAGGCAGAGGTGAGCAGATAGCCTGAGCTCAGGAGTTTGAGAACAGCCTGGGTAACATGGTGAAACCCTGTCTCTACTAAGAATACAAAAATTAGCTGGTCATGGTTGTGCGTGCCTGTAATCCCAGCTACTCGTGAGGCCTAGGCAGGAAAATCCCCTGAATCCAGAAGACAGAGGTTGCAGTGAGCCGAGATCATGACACTGCACTCCAGCCTGGGCGACACAGGGAGACTCCCAAAAATATAAATATAAATATAAATATAGAGAGAGAAAATTAGTGTATTTTTACTTCATTGTGATAACAACATTTATTAGTAATCTATCTTTTATTCACTGAGTTACTCTTTTTTTACTATGTTAATTTGTTCTTATTTTTGGATTTTCTTTTATATTTAATTTATCTATGATCCAGTAATATACTAAGTTAATTATTAAGGCGTTATCAAAGAGTGTCTGTTTCCTCTCATTTCATTTTTTAAAGTTTACTGGCTATAGTTATTAATTTATTTGTTTATACTTAAAATCATCTTGTTTCATTTTTTAAAATATTTTGATATCTTTATTGAGATCAAGTTGAATTAATAAAACAACATATGGCGTATCCGCATGTTTATGTGCTGTACTTTGCTAGTGAGAACCCAGTGTGTCTTTATTTCTTCTTTTCTTTATAACCTCCAGAAGTGCTTTAAAATGTACTTCAAATAGGCTGTGTATCATTATTTCCAGTTATTCTTGTGCATTTCTCTCTGGTTTTTGTAACTTTTTTTCTCTAAATCATTTATCTTGTGGTTGTTGATATTATTTTTTTACCTTCTCTGATGTGGTTAATTTGCCTGAAGATGTTGATTGATTGGTGTTATTTTTAATAACGAATATGGCATTCCCTTGTTTGTGGCATTTTTTTCAGTTGAGTCCTGGGATTTTTAGGTATTCCATCATGTTTTCTATAAACACTGAGAGTTGTATCTACTTCTTTCTTTTTTTATGCTTCTGTGGCTTAATCTTATATAATCATCTCATCTAACATCTCTAGGATATTATAAAGTAACAGTGATACCATGTTTTGAAGTCTTCTCTTGACTGCTTCTAGAGTTTTCTTTTGAAAAATAACAGCTCTAGCTTTGGGCTGAGACAGATGACATTTTTGTATTATGTAAGTATAGATCAATCTTGTTTTACTGAATATTTTTAGAATCATTTTAAAATATCATCCATACCTTTCAGTTTATATGGATATAATGAAATGCCTTTTTTCCCTCCTAAGACATAGTAATATGAAAGTGATTAGTGTATTTAATAATATTGAACTTTCTTTGAATTCCTACAATAAAACTCACTTTTTTATGATATGGTTCCCTTAATATGTTCCTGAATTCCCTGTTGGAGAAATTTATTTGTAAATTTTGCATTGCTATGCATAACTGAGATTAGCATCTAATTTTCACTTTTTGTGTTTAATACTTTGGAGCAGCATATTCATTTAGTACAAAGAGTTTGAATGTTGTCCTTTTCTTAATACTCTAAAACTTAATTGCAATTACCTGCTATTTAATTGCTGGGTAGAATTTCCCTTAAAAACTCGTTGGCAAATGCCACTCTTTCAATGGACATTTTTCTGTGTACTTTTTTTTTGTTTGTTTTTCTTTCTCCTTTGAAATCTATCCTGGTAACTTTAATTTCATAGGAAATAATGCGCATTTTTCCAAAAGCTTCAGAGTATTTACTTGTGATTCTTTTAACAGGCTGTCTCTCTGATTGCTTCTTCCTAAGTTCTTTCCCTTTTTAAATTTTATGCTTTTCTTTTTGTTATTTCTTATAATTACATAAAATTATAATAATAATAATATTATATTACCCCTTATAAGCTTAGCTATTCTATATTTCCTCCTAATCAACAGGGTTTACATATTTGTGTCTTTTTTCTCCTTCTGTAATGTATTAGTTTTTTAATTTTGGTTTACATGGCTATTTTTTAATGACGTTTGAGCCTGATACCTGGTTGATTCATTTGTATCTTTTAAAATTTTTTTTTCTTTTTTTGAGATGGAGTGTCACTCTGTTGCCCTGGCTGGAGTGCAGTGGCGCGACCTCAGCTCATGGCAACTTCTACCTCCCAGGTTCAAACAATTCTCCTGCATCAGCTTCCCAGGTAGCTGGGATCCAGGCATGCCCCACCACACCTGGCTATTTTTTTTTATTATTATTTTTAGACAGAGTTTCGCTCTTTTGCCCAGACCGGAGTGAAGTGGCACAATCTTGGCTCACTGCAACCTCTACCTTCCAGGTTCAAGTGATTCTCCTGCCTCAGCCTCCTGAGTAGCTGGGATTACAGGCACGTGCCACCACATCTGGCTAATTGCTTTTTGAATTTTTAGTAGAAACAGGGTTTCCCCATGTTGGCCAGAGCCGGTCTCGAACTTTTGACCTCAGGTGATCTACCTGCCTCGGCCTCCCAAAGCGCTAGGATTACAGGCGTCAGCCACTGCGCCTGGCCTATTTTTTGTGTTTTTAGTAGAGACAGGGTTTCATCTTTTTGAAGTCTTGACCTTTAGTGATCCGCCTGCCTTAGCCTCCCGATTAAAATTTTTATAATTATATAAGGCAATGAGTTTTCCTCATAGCACTTTTATACATAAGTAATATTTACATTATCATTGTTCTCTAGCAATTCTGATTTTTCTTATTGATATGCATGTTTTAAAAAGGATCCTTGTTTATTAATAATGATTTTTTGTTTCTATCTTTGTTATTGAAATTCTAGTTTATTACATTGAAAACAGACAAAATTTTTCATGCTTTTTCTGTTTCAGCACTAATTAAAGTTTTCTCTCCAAATATATGGTGATTTCTTTGGTGAATGTTCCATGAGCACTACTGTAGGAATTCATTATTATCCTGTATTACCATGCCCTACTACTAGTGCATTTCTATTCCTTTTTACATTTTCTGTAATTATGATGTGTGAGTGTTAAAGTTGATGTAAGTTACACATTTTAGCATTATAAAGCACCCTTGCTTGTTTTATATAATATTACTTCATTTATAAATATTGTTTTGATACTGACAGTGCAATCCATGTTTTCTTCTTACTTTGTTTTCCTGTTATAATTCTGCACATCCTTTTAATTTCATACTCCCCGAAGTACTTTGTTCAGGCGTGTCTATTGCACATGGTATAGAGTTGGATTTTGTTTTGTTAATGCGATATGAAAATCTTTGTTTTATAATTGGTAACTTAGACTCTAAAGTTTATAATAGCTATATTCATATTATCCTAAAAACAAAAAAGATTTCTGAATCAAGGTGGATTAGTATTACTTACAGCAAAAAACACCAGCAGTTCCTGTGGACCCAATCTTTCTTCCTGCTCAAATTGTTCATGGTCTTTCTCTTATTCACTCTCTTTTTTTTGTCATCGTTAGTCATGGGCATATACCTTAAATTCTAATCTGTCATGATCATCCATACATCTATTGTAAGCTTAATTCTGAAGTTAAAATAATCAAAACCACTAACCCTTTTTGCTGGAATTTCTCCAATAATCTCTTGTTTGGCTAGAGTTCATCTAATAGTTACCTTTGTTTTTCTAAATAAGGACTCATAAGAAACATGCTGAAGTCCTCTATATTTAAAATTACTTTTCTATAGACTATTTACAAGGGGAACACCATGGTTGAATAAATCATCTTTAGATCTCCTCTTTTAGTCTTTAAATAATAATAGTTGTTACTCTATTTCCTTCCATTTTATTTATTATTTTCTATGGTCCCCTGTTTTTGAATGTTGCTATAGAAAATTTGATGCCAGTCTAAAGTCTTAATGAAAGATTTTGTCTTTTTGTGGATCTATTTGCTATTTATCATTAAGATCCAGTATCTTAGTAGAATATCTCCCATGTTGACTACTCTGGGTCAACTTTTCCTTGTGTTTGGTGTGCCTTTTAACTAGCTAGATTCGGGTATTGATTTATTCAGCAATATGCCTTTGAACTATATCTTAATGGTTTTTTTTTTTTTCTTTCCTGTTCAAATATTTGGTTTACTTTTATTGAGGAGCCAGTTAAGAACATCAGAAAACTCCTTTGCCTGATATTTATAATGATCTTTCTTTCACTCTGCTTTTAGTTTTTTTAAATGTACTCATTTGATTGCTCTGGTAATTCCCATCCACTGCATCCCTTACTGAATTTTTCGCGGTGTCTGCATTTTGTTACATCTCTCTCCATTTCTTCCCTGGGTTCTGCCAGTTCCATTTTTATTTATTTATTTATTTTGTATCTGTTTCCTCCTGTATATCTGCTGTGTGATTTTCCTTCACAGAAACAAGTGCCTCATACCCATTCTCCCAATTCTCAGAGAAATGTTTGGACAGAATTGTCATCTGTTCTGTGACAGCACTTTTCTTTCCAAAACTCTGCCCACTTTTCTTGCTTTCCCGCCTTTTGTTTTTATGTCTTTGTGTGTATTCTGTGTTAGCTCTCTTTTTATTACTTCTTGGGATTTGTTAGATTTTCCTGGCCCAGCTTTTTACAGAAACTGTCCCCACCCACTGTGAGTGTGGTGGGTTTTTTTGGTTTTGTTTTGTTTTTAGATCAGTTCTTTAAGCACCTTTGTTAGAGTTGCCTATGTGGCTTATATTCCGTGGACTGCAATGCCAATCACTCCAGTTCTCACGGCTTTTGTTTTGATGCAAGGTCTTTGGGGATTTTACCTTCAGAACAAGCCCCTTCCATCCAGAAGATGCTTTTTGTCCTGCAGTTTTGAAATCTACTGGTAGAGATTTTGGAATCTCTTCACTTTTCTCTCTATAGTTGCTGCTGTAGTTCACCCTAAATTACGTCTATGCAAATCTTGTCTTGTGTAGCCCTTATGTTTTTTATGCTTCTATCTTCCACAGGCCATAATTATTTTTTAATTAACCTGAACATCGAGTTTAAAAGTAATTCTTTCGTTCACATTGTTGTGTTTGACATTTCTTCAATTACACTACTGACTATGAATCCCAAAATCTCAAAGGCTTAATACAGTAACATTTACTTATGTTTCAAATAACAGTATATTGATATAATTGCTGGTTAGGAGGCCCTACTGAGCCACTGTCCTCCAATTAGTGAAAGAGCAGCCCAGGATTTTTCCATATTAGGGCTCTACTCTTAAATGTAACTACGAATGTCACTTTGTGGGTTAGTCTCTATTCCTTCCAGTTGAAGAGGGAAAAGAGAAAAAGAAATATTAAAAAGATGGCTCATAGAAAGGGTATATAGAATTCATTTCATTGACCAGTATAGAGTCATACAGTGTTACTGGCCTGCAAAGACTGGAATATAGGCTAGTCATATGCTAGGATGAGGACATGAGTTTGGTGATCAAATAACTTACTCTACCAAAGTAGGATAGCAGGGGAGAAGTTGCTTGAGGTTTCATGCTGCCAGAGACATGTCAAAAATTGTTTCTAATGCTTTTTCTTTGATATTCTAAGGTGGAGCCTAAGAAATGGTAGGCATTCAGTAAATATATGGTAAGTGAGTAAATAAATGAATGACTAAATAGACAGATGGTTGCTTATTTTATTGAAGCAGTAATTGATGAAAAAGTATATGGCTGGATCAGAAATGACATGTAACAAAGATAGGCAAATTGACAGACTTATTTGTCATATAATGTAGCATATTCTTTTCTACTTTACTTTCACCATTGCTCTGATTTTCATATATATATATATGTGTGTGTGTGTGTGTGTATATATATATATATATATGCATTTGTTTTTTATTCTGATTAAAACAAGTTTCCACATGCAATATGATAAAGTTAATAGGAAACAGCTTCCAAATGTAATGTTTGGTTGGATTTAGGCAAGACTTTTTCAAAGTATAAACACGAAATTGTTTTTTAAATTGGTGATGAAATAATATAGGGTATGAAAAGTCCAAAGTATTTATTTTGCTTTTATCTAGTATGTAATGAGGAAATAAAAACATGCACTAGAAGCAACTTGCAGAAGGCCTCAAAAAATGTTCCAGTGTTAAACGTACACCCAGACTTTGAATAGATATGCTTTGAAGCCTATAAAGCTTCTATTTAAGGCTTACAAGTATTGCTCAGTATGACAGGCAGAAGGATATCCCCCCAACATGTCACCTCCTAACCCCAGAACCTGTGAATATGTCACCATTACATGGCGAAGGAGGATTAAGGAAGCAGATTAAATTAAGGTTTCTAATCATCTGAATTTTAAAAAGGGAGATTAAACTGAATTATCCAGGTGGACCCCATATAGTCAGAAGAGTCTTTAAATGTGGAGAAGGGAGGAAGGGAGGAGAGTCAGTGTCAGAGAGATGTGATGTGAAAAAGACTCAACTGGCCATTGCTGGCTTTGAAGATGAAGGAAAGGAGTTCCAAGCCAACGTGGTGGCCCCTAGTAGCTGAAAATAACAAGAAAAGACATTCCTTGTTAGAACCTCCAGAAGGGAATGCAGCCTTACTCATACTTTGATTTTGGCCCAGAAGGACCCTTTTGGGATTTCTGACATCCATACCGATAGGATAATGAATTTCTGTTGTTTTAAGCTACTAAGTTTGTGGTAATTTGTTACTGCAGTCACAGGAAACAAAACACTCTGGAAACTCAAATGTTCCTAGGCTATAAGCTTCATACTTTTCCCAACTTATGCACAACAGTATCATTGATCAACATGAGACTGATAGTCTGGAAGTTTAAAGATATATAGTTGAGTGATGTGATCAGATTTGTTGTTTTATCGGCTTATTGGCCCTGACCAAATTATATGACTTTGCTTGCATACCTAGCAGCAGGTACTTTATGTGACCCTTTGAAAAAAATCAGTTTATACAAGATGCCAAGATAAATCTTGGCTAATAACAAACCTGTATGGTCACATTGATGAGGTAAAAGAGAAATTATGTTTTGAGAGTCAGTTTAATGCTAACCTCTTAAGTTAGCACTTGTGTAAAACTCAAGTATATATACATATTAGTTTATTTATTTTCCTTTGATTTTTTAAAAACAATGTCTCTTCCCTGAAAGTGTGCATTACATGTTTTATTACGATAGGAAATACAAATAAAGTAGAAAAAAATAGAATAGGCAGGGGAACAAACATACTTTTTTAATAGAAATGCACAAAGAAAATACTCAGAATAAAATTGTCTCTACTGGGCAAACATCAAAAGGACTATAACTTTCATGGGTCTCTCCAAAGAAGTGAACTCTGGCTTAATAACTTAATCACGATCTAGATTTTCATATTTGAGTTAAGAAGTAGAGGGGTTGCTGGTTGGAAACATAAAATGAGCTGAAACATCACAATGTTATGAAGTATCTTTCTGATAATTTTACTAATTAAATTGTTACAGAAAAGTTGCAAAGCTGTGTATGCCCCATGGGAAGGTTGATTGCTTTTCTGAAGTATTCCAACAAGAAACCAAACTATGAGCACGTATAAAACGACATTATGTGTAAGGCCCAAAGTTAGATTAGCCGAGTTGTTTTGAAGAGGCATCAAATAATTGATCAGGAAGTAAAACTGTGATTATGGAATAAAATCACAGTTGAATTGTAGCAAATAATTGCAAAAATAATTAAAGTCACAAATCCTCCCAGTAACAATATGAAACAATTCTCTTTAGTGCCCCACAGGGATGGAACTTGCTAGCTTTGATTGGGATTAAACCCGGAGGTGTAAAAGAAAAGGAAAAGTGTAGTCTGGAAAAAATCATATTGAGAACATATCATCCAAAGGGGGGGGAAAAAAAAAGTTCCTGAGAAGTGAATTTGGAAGTTGTGTAATTTCCATTTCAAAGGATGCAATTTGTTATAGTTCCTTTAATGATTTTAAAAGGAGACAACGTCAGCATGGGCTTTCATATAATATAGACAGATTTCCAGGTCTCAGTTTATTTCGTTTTCTGCTATGGTAAAATAGAGCAAACTTGTTTCATATTTGTAATTGAAAGACTAGGAACTTAATTAAGGGGGAAAATTTACTTACAGAAGTATTATGGAGACGATTCTTATAAGCAAATGTTGATTCTGGAGGCGTAAAATAACTGTCCTTTTGCTTTTAGTATTTATATACCACACATACAATGTAATGTAGTATCTACTGCTGGATGAAACCCTCGAAGTAGAATGAATGATTTCTGAAAATATGCCTTCCATCTTAAAAAATAAATCAAGTAATAAAAATGCAACCTGAAGTGCACAACACATTGCTTATATTCCAGTTGGCCTTTGTGTTATCCACTCAATCTTTCTTTTGATGTATATGTTATGATCCGAGTGTAAATATCTACCTGATCTGTGATCTCTCAGGTTTCTTTGAAATTTAATAAATAGGATTGCTCAAGCAAGAGAGATACCATGAAAAAACCTTAAAAGAAAAAATAATGATATGAAATCTGCTCCTGAATTTAAAGCACCTAGTTATAAACAACAAACTCAACCTCAGTTTTTAAAAGTTCCAATATTTTAAATCCAATTATTTTGTTATTTTGAAGTTGTTTGTTGAGCCTCTACCACCATATTGTTTGCACTGTGGGGACATTTTATATTGAAGCAATTGATAATTATATAGTCAAGAAAATCCTCCACAGAGTAACACATTGAAATAATAAAACAAGGTTGTATATAGTTACAAAAATAAATATAATAGAAAAATTACTCAGTGATGTTCAGCTTCAAATTAAAATATCTTCTCTAATTGGGTAGACTCATAAATCTAAATAGAGTCATTAAAAATTGCAGCTAGATATAATCTCTATATTTAATAAATGAATATTCAGCATTCTCTAGGTCTAGACACTGTCATGAGATTAGGCTAAAATGATGAACAAGTGAAAACAAATAGATATAGTTTCCACTCTCTCAAAGTTGTACAGTAGTGGGGATTTATACAAGAAATCAGGTAATGACAATACAATGTGATAAATATATGAAGTAGTTCAGTGGCCACAGGATGTCGGTAACTCCAGCTTGGATAGTCAGGTATGAAGGATGAGTCGAAACTCACTAAATAGAGACAAGTAGCTAAAAATCTTCTGGCAGAGGAAATATTGAACAATCAAAGTTCAAAGATGAAGAAATAGAAAATGGGAGAGGAGAAGGAGAGGACCAGAAAGAGTGGGGAGAGAATGAATATCAATTGCCTGTTGGATAAAGGAAAGAAATTTATCATGTCGGAGTCTAAGAAGGGTTGTAAAAGAAATGATGCTGAAAGAAAAACCAAGAATTATGTCATGAGTAACACACACAAAGAAATACACACAGTACTTTGCTTATTCATTCTATCCAGGACAAAAGCATTTCCAAATGGCTGACAACCTGCCTGAAATTCACCTTTACAGAAAACGACTGATCATTCCATGACTTTGTTTTCTTTTTCTTAAAAGAGAGTTAGTCGGTCCTTAGAAAAATACTGTAGGAATGATGAGAGAGTGGTGTAACAAAGGCAGTGGGCATTGCCTTCTGGTCACATCTACTCAAAGATAAGAGCTCTTTACGATGATGTACCAAAGAATCGGTCTCCAGGATAGCCACATCACACCTTCCTGAGATCTTCTCTTTTTACTCATTTCTGCAACAAAAGTTATGCACTTGCCTCTATGAGCAACTGTTAGTTCACTTGCTATTTATAGATAGCTTTTGTTTGAACCACATAGTAATTCTGTTGTGTTTTTGTTTTTGCAGCTAGCACTTCAAAGTTGTGAAATTGTCATTTAAAAATTTAGATGCCCAGTTTCTTCTAAGAAACTTGAAACTTCATGGCAGAAACTTACTGGAGTGGAGCAATGGTACTCTCACCAATAGGGTAGACACTGCTTTGCTGCAGTGGTCAATGCCGTTTCCTATACCCAATCTCTGTAGATATTGGACATTTTGACCCAGGGTGTAACTTCGTATGGCCATTTATCTTCTTACTGATTTACTTTAGGTCTTAGCCTCATCTTCAAGGCTGCTGCATTGGTATCTTCTTATTCTCTCTGGGACCACATTTCAATCTTTGGCTACATTTCTACCACTCTTTTTTTAGATTTGAATCCACAGTCCTCTTCTCATAATATTGCCCCAGTGGAAAGGCCTTCCTACAGTCTATTACTATTTGTAAAAAGTCAAATAATAGCGCTGTTCTGCCAAAGAATTTCTAAGAGCTGTCCTTTTCACTGAGAGTGAGAGCCAAATCCCTACCACTGACCTATAAGGTACTAACCTTTCCATACATGTCTCCAATGACACCCCCCTCACCCTGCTCCAGCTCGTTGTTCTCCTGGCTGCTCCTCAACTGTGCCAGAGATGATCCCAACTCAGAGCCTTTTCTCAAGCTGGGACACTGCTTCCCCCTCAGCTTTGTTCACATTTTCAAGGAGGCCTGCCCTGACGACCCTATATAAAAGAACAGCTTGCCCTCTCTCACCTGGCACTCCTGTCTCCTGATTCTGACCCACTTTTATGATTGTTGTCATTATTATAGCACTCATTGCTTTCAAACCATATGCTTTGTAGATTTGTTCTGTTTAGTGTCTGTTTTCACTAGGATATGTGCTCCTTGAGAGCAAGAATCAGTGTGTTTTGTTCATTGATCTTCCCCTAAGTACCTAGAGCAGTGCCTAATTATTAGTTGAATAAAAAGAAATGAATGGGTAGCATATGATAAACTTTATCAAATTCCATCCCACTGTCTATTCACAAGATCTCCCACATTTGCTTTCAGGAGGAAGTTTTGTTGGGGAAGAACAATGTCTTTATCATCACCGTAAAATAATTTAAAAAAAAAAATCCATGCTAGTGTATACATTCTTTGTAAGTGTCAAGTTTCTAATCTGGCAAAAATTTAAGAAGTATATTAATACCTTTAAGACTTCTTGTGGAGATATGAAGGAGTGAATAATTATAGACTTTCCTCAATGAGGTTGGAAAGTAATTGCTATTTTTGCCAACCTGATAATAATAGTTTCACCAGCCGGAAAATAATAGTTTCTACTAACAAAAATAATAAAAGTAAGAAAAGCTTACATTTATTGAACATATGCTATGCATCAGGCACTATGCTAATCACTTTATAAATATTGCCTCATTTAATCTCATTGAACTCTTATAACAACCTTAAGATACACAGCAAATTATTATGCCTATATTTCAGATGAAGCAGCCAAGGTTTAAAGCAGCCATTGACTGAGCCACTGCTTGAACTGCTTTTTTTTTTTTTAATCTAAATTATTTTAGACACTGTTCTTCTGTATTATATTATCAGACAATGTTGACATTGTTTCTTACAGACTCAAGCGCACCTATGTCTTTTTGTCTTTTCCTAAACTCTTACTTTCCAGTTGCTAATGCAGACCTCCCCAACCAACCCGGCAATAGATGGTTATGGAACAGCTCTCTGTTGAGGAAGGGCTGAGAGCTGTTGTTTTCGCACAGAGATAACCAAAGAGTGAAGTGCCTACTAGGCCAGGAAGGCTACATCAGAAAACGTTCAGTGGTTTAACAAATGTCAAAATTATAATACCCAGGTTGAAACAAAAGGAGGAAGCCCCCAAATCCTAGGAATAAAAGAAAGACTGTTCTTTGAAATAAAACTTTTTTTCCCCCTTCAGCAAGAGCACCTCTTCTGAGCTGACCCCATGGAATGCTAGTTCACTTTACATAAAATATTCTTATTCTGTACTTACATATTTTAGTGGGAAAAAAAGAAAATGGCAGATTATCATCTGTCCAAATTTTGGGCTTCACATTATTTCTTACAACTTGCAATGAGCCGGAATTGCTCTTCCCTCCACTCAGTTGCATAGTTATGTGCTAAAACAAAAAGAGAAAAAGCAAAAAATGCTATTTGGGCAGTAGTAGTCCTCCAAACCCAGCATTTTTTTTAAAGCCTGTATTTTCCAAATGATATTCCAACAATCATAGTAATTTAGCATGTTGTGTTCTTGATTCTGGTGGGCAGACAGTGATTATGTAAGAAAATAAGGTATATTGTGCTGTTTGATACTGAGCTTCGGCACAGGAACACCACCAGCTGACAGTAATCAGGCAAGGAAGACCAATTAGGCAGAAATTGCCCAAAATGTGCCTGAGCTTAACGAAGGTAGAAAGGTGAAGATCACTTGTGGTTTGGTCAGCACGCCAGGAGACTGGAATACAAAATGTACAACTTAGAAAGAAGGAAGTGTTAGTGAGCCCTGCATTTTAAATGATCACTTTGAAATTTAAGGACAGACGCTTGTTATGTGGGAGTATGGGAGACAGGTCCAACTATCGGGGACTCTCACAGCATGTATGGTTTGCCACATCTGAGTCATTGGACCTAGCGGCATATAATGAAGAAACAGGCTGTGTTCTCTGAGGTTATTGCTACTTTCTTAGGAAAATGTATTAAACAGGTTGAGAGGAATGTTATTGCTCTGTATAAAGCCAGATGATTCACAAAGCAAGTCCAGGGCATGGGGGCATTGTTTGTTTCTGAAAGTGACTCAGTAAGAAAAAAGTTAGCTGAAAAAATTGTTTAAACAATATCAGAAAATATAGATTGGAAAGATATGTGATAACAGTAATACCTCTCTCTTTATAGCACTTTGCTACCTAAACAGAACTTAGAGATAAATCACCTCAGTTGCCTAATGAAATGATATAATGGGTTGGAAGAGTTTGGAATCACAGGCAAATGTATTTATTAGACTTAACTAGCTGGGAGACATACTATTAAAAGTCTCTGACTCTTTGTTTTTCCTATCTTAACAATGGGGATAATACACCAAACTCATGGCTCCTTGAAGTAAGAAATTAACAAGATGATGTTTAAAACAGGTAAGGCTGAGCCTGATACATAGAGTGTGTTCAATAAATGTTGGCTGTTTTTGTTTTGTTTTGTTTTTGCTCTCATGGCTCATAAAATAATGAATGGTCTGGATTCAGGACATAGGCATGGGCAAGAACCTCATGTTTAAAACACCAAAAGCAATGGCAACAAAAGCCAAAATAGACAAATGGGATCTAATTAAAC
Organism: Theropithecus gelada; assembly: GCF_003255815.1. Classification (NCBI taxonomy): domain Eukaryota; kingdom Metazoa; phylum Chordata; class Mammalia; order Primates; family Cercopithecidae; genus Theropithecus; species Theropithecus gelada. Next base: position 162,107,659 of record NC_037673.1, read on the forward strand.
TAAAGAGCTTCTTCACAGCAAAAGAAACTACCGTCACAGTGAACAGACAACCTACAGAATGGGAGAAAATTTTTGCAATCTACCCTTCTGACAAAGGGCTAATACCCAGAATCTACAAAGAACTCAAATAAATTCACAAGAAAAATAAACAACCCCATCAAAAAGTGGCCAAAGGATATGAACAGACACTTCTCAAAAGAAGACATTTATGCAGCCAAGAGACAAATGAAAAAATGCTCATCATCACTGGTCATCAGCGAAGTGCAAATCAAAACCACAATGAGATACCATCTCATGCCAATTAGAATGGGAATCATTAAAAAGCCAGGAAACAGCAGATGCTGGAGAGGATGTGGAGAAATAGGAATGCTTTTACACTGTTGGTGGGAGTGTAAATTAGTTCAACCATTGTGGAAGACAGTGATTCCTCAAGGATCTAGAACTAGAAATATCATTTGACCCAGTGATTCCATTACTGGGTATATATCCAAAGGATTATAAATCATGCTACTATAAAGACACATGCACACGTATGTTTATTGAGGCACTCTTCACAATAGCAAAGACTTGGAATCAACCCAAATGTCCATCAGTGATAACTGGATAAAGAAAATGTAGCACATACACACCATCAAATACTATGCAGCCATAAAAAAGGATGAGTTCATGTCCTTTGCAGGGACATGGATGCAGCTGGAAACTGTCATTCTCAGCAAACTATCACATGGACAGAAAACCAAATACCGCATGTTCTCACTCATAGGTGGGAATTAAACAATGAGAACGCTTGGACATAGGGTGGGGAACATCACACACCAGGGCCTGTCAGAGGTTGGGGGGCTGGGGAAGGGATAGCATTAGGAGAAATACCTAATGTAAATGATGAGTTGATGGGTGCAGCAAACCAACATGGCACATATACAACTATATAACAAACCTGCACGTTGTGCACATGTACCCTAACATAAAGTATAATTAATAATAATAAATGGACTGGTGTTAATTATTTTCAAGTCAAGGTAATAAAGTTCAAGCTAGAAGAAACAGGAAAATGTAAAGAAAAGTTTATTACATTTTGCCTGTTTGTTATAAAGCATTACACTTTTAGTATATCTTTTGATTTGCAGTTTTCTTAAATTATAAGAAGTATTTTTATAATTGAAAAGTATTTTTATAATTTAAGAAAAGTATTTTTATAATCATGTATTTTACATATTGTACATTTAAATTTTTTTCCAATAGTAACATAAACCCATATTACTTCCACTAGCATTTAAAATAATATTATAAACCAATTGTACTCAAATAATTATACCTTTTATTGTTTCCTTACCTACTCCAGTTTCTTCTTTTCTCTGTTTTATCTTTCTATCCTCTTTCCTATTGACTCTTGTATCATCATTAGTTTCTACATTACTTATAGCAGCTTTGGTTCATATAATTCCAAAAAAAATTTAATCTATTATTTCTATTTATCTTAGGATTGTTATATGAAACATAGTAAAAATTAAGAAATATTAACTGTCACTGTTTTTATCTCTATGCTCTTATTTTTAAATCTCTATTAGTTATCTGTTGCTGCATACTAAATTACCCTAAAACATAGTGGCTTAAAGCATTAATTATCTATTAGCTCACATTTGTTGGTAATAGCTTGATGTCATAGCTCTATGCCTCTGGCCTGTCATAGCTTGATGCCTCTGGCTTAAGGTCTCTCATAAAGCTGTACTTACACTGTCAGCTGGGGCTATGGTCTCATCTGAAGGTTTGATTATGGGTGGGAAAATCTGCTTCCAAGCTCATGAATGTGGTTGTTGGCAGGTTTTATTCCCTTGCTGCATGAGCATCTCTGCACGGATAGGTCACAGCATGGCAATTACCTTCTCTCAGGGAAAGAGTCCAAGAGAGAGTAAGAGAGGGCACACAAGACAGAATTCATAGTCTGTGACTTAATCTTGGAAGTGTCATTCCATCACTTCTGCCATATTCTATTTGCAAAAGCAAGGCAATAAGTTTAACAGGCAATTAAGAGGAAAGAATTACCTAAGGGCATGAGTATCATAAGGCAGTGATCACTGGGAGTCCTCTTAGAGACTGTCTCTTATCTAAAATTTCTTTCTGATGTTTATAGACTGCCTTAATTCAGGTTTTCAACGTGATTTGACATTCACAACTCCTTAAGATTTCCCTCTTAACTCTGTAAGCCACCATCACTAGCAGATATTTATATTTTAAGTGTTCATCTGTTTAAGTAAGTCTCTGGAGTGGATGGTGGGGAAGGTTTCTGTTGTCTTCAGAATAAATACTTTTAACCCTTGAGACACAATTCAAGCTCTTCAAAAATCTACCCCTTGCCTTCCTTTCCAGTTTTATGTCCCTATCAACATCTCTGGTCCCTGTCCCCAAAATTGTCCTAGGGAACAATAATTAGATCAGGAATCAATGCTGGCTCATAAAATTCCTTTATATATTCCTGTGCTCAAATTGGACCGTCTGAAAGGCATAGTTATAAAAATCCTGAAATTCTTCTCATGAAATGTTGCCAAATAGTTCCTCAAATCTTGGTAAGTGAGTCAAACTTAAGGTGTACATAGAAATCACTTCCCTGGACATCATGCTATTTCACAAAGCTCAATAAGTCAAACCTTCAAAACAATGCATGCGTCTTTAAAATGTGTTTGACATTTTTCCAAATTTTCTCCTTGTCTTTTCTTGTACAATGTGCTCTTTCTCTAACCTAAGAATTGCACAATTAGCATGCAGTATTCCCTAGTATCACTCCTTTTGACTAATTAAGAAGAGAAACATTGAGAGACTATCCTCAGATCACATCACCAGGGAGGGAGAGAGCCAGAACCACAAATAATCTATGCATGTGTCAGATTCTCTTCACCATGCAACACTATCTTTCTTATGTTCGTACAATCAGCAGCCTATAAAATAGCATGCTAGAATTTGGATTGATGTTCCATTTCTCCTCCAACAGTTTTTTATTGTTTTTATTTTTTATTTTTTTTAGAAATCAGAGCACAAATAGAAAAAATCATATGCACATCATTTGTTTTTATTAAAAAAGGACGTCCCAAATGGGGAAATATGACTGAAGAGTTATGTTTGAAATTATAAAGAGTCTGAAATTAACCACAAATTTAACATACTGAATTTAGCTATTAATTTAGCATGTAATACATTTTTAATAAAAGCAAAAAGGTTTAAAAAGGAGTTAAAATCATACTCATGTCTACACATGGAAAAGAGCAGATTGAATAATAAATATATTTATTCTGTAAATTTTAAATGTCGTGGGGAATAATCCCTGTAAAATAGTTTATCTGTAGTAGGAGAGTACATAGTGTCGCAAATGTTTTTAATAAACGATGGCATACCTGAAGGTTGTCTATTTTTAAAATCAATCATTGTTTCCAGTATCAACCAGTACTTTCAGATAATGCCACTAGAAAATTATTTGCTTCAGCCAACATATGACTACCTTCAGACAGAACTGCAGACATTTTAAAAAATGATCTATGCCAGTTCTTTCCTGCTGCAAATATTGTCCTCTTGGCGGTCTTTAGCAGTGTGTAGGTGTGAGTGTGGGTGTGCATATGAATGAATAGAAACAAAGCTATAGGTAAATCAGCATGTGAAAATATTGTTTTAATAAAAGGAAATATTTTTGTCTATTGAACAGGCCAGAAAAGAACTAGGAACATAAGATGGTTAAAATGTAATGACGTGCAGAGATATCTCAGGGGGAGTACGTACAGTTTTATCTCTCTATCTCCAGGGGAGTGTATGTAAACTAAGCATAAATATTTTTATGTGTGGCAGATTTTTAAAGCTAATTGTTAGTAAACCATGGCTCCATGAAAAACCTCTAAGGGGCAATAAACTGCTTCAGTGTTAAGATCATTGTAAAATAAAATTCGGCAAGTGGATATAATGTATTCGAAGGGAATTGATGGAAAGTATAGTACCAATAGCATGCAATATTCAGTTTGATATGAAAATATTTTAAATGCACAATATAGGTCCAAAACTTGGAAGAAAAAAATGTTCGACTGAAAATAAAATCATGCAATGGTCATTCATACAAGAGAAAAAATGAAGCTTTGTCAGTTAAACAAATATAAATATATGTGTTTTTTTCAGGAATAATGAGGGCAAGATTTTAATTAGCTTAACAGGGTTAGGACTGAGTTTTAATGTATTAGGAAAAGAATTAAAGTATCTGGATAAGGGCCGGGCGCGGCAGTTCACTCCTTTAATCCCAGCACTTTGTGGGGCAAAGGCGGGTGGGTCACCTGAGGTCAGGAGTTCAAGACCAGCCTGGCCAATGTGGTGAAACTCCGTTTCTACTGAAAATATAAAAATTAGCCAGGCGTGGTGGCACGCGCCTGTAATTCCAGCTACTCAGGAGTCTGAGGCATAAGAATTGCTTGAACCTAGAAGGCGGAGGTTGCAGTGAGCTGAGATCATGTCACTGCACTCCAGCCTGGGCGACAGAGCGAGACTCCATCTCAAAGCAAAAAAAAAAAAAAAAAAAAGGTATCTGGGTAACATAGTCTCCCATTTCATAAGGCACCAAAAATAATAACCTACATTTGCTTAGGTTGGAAGTCATTTTGCTGGCAAACAACTGCTCTGAAAAAGGAAAACATAAGTATAAATCTAATTTCAATGATTTTTATTAAAAATCTGAAAATTAGACATTGCGAAATGTCACACAAAGAAAAATATAACCCCAGTATTTACTGGATGATACTCAGAAGCCTCAACAGTATATTTTCAAAATCATTGTAGAATATACTTCACTAGCTAAAGCTAGTATTCAAACTGATACATAAGAAATAAATTGTATTGTTACTTTTAAAAATTAACTAAATTTATAAGGAATGACTTTTTCACTTTGTCTCACTAGCCTTTTATAAATTCGAATTGCATATAACAATATAAATTTCTAAAATATAAAAAATTAGCTGCATCTTAGGATTTTTAATGCATTTTTCTCTGGATATAAAACAAATATCTCCCCACTGTTGAAGACGGAAGTTCAGTTGACTAATGTTTGTAGTAGATGGTATTAATATATTGCTTAAATAAATGTAAAGTTTGCAGGTGAAAATAAAATAAACTTAATGACACCCCAACAACACAAGATCTAGTTGTTTTGTAGAAATTCCTTTGCTAAAGGGTTCAGGGGTGGAATATGAAATTTAATGAGTGTAAATGTCAAGTCATGCATGTGCAGGGAGAGGAGCAAGCTAAGTTCAATTTAAATGGCAGTGAATTAGTTAACGGGGGTGAAGAGATAAGGATAAATAACTAGATCCAACGTTTGAATTCTCATTGCATTATACAGGAACCAAGAAAGCTAATAAGAAGCTGACTTTTACCAAGACCAATATATTATCCCAAGGATATTGTGCTATTTTGCTTCATGGGAATTAGTCCAAATCTGGGATTTATAGTGAAATTTTGCTGCTTTATTTTTTTCATAAAAATATAGCAGAATTGAAAAGGTTTGTATAGACATATTAGCTAATCATGCTTTACATATAGCAAGTTAGTTACTTCTCAAAGACACATAGGTAATTGATAACTATTTAACTACAAAAACTATAAAATTGATCTAGGACAAAAAGAAGACTGTAAGTTTTATTGAAAAAAAAGATTTCTAAAACCATGAAGCTATATGACCTGGTGAGAATAGTTAAAATATGTTTCATTTCAGTTTCATATAGAGTGTTCTGGAATGTTGCATGTATCATTTTTAGCCAAATAAAAGCAAATATTGGCCTCTCAGAATATGCCTATAATGTTGATAATCCATTTGATAATGCATTACCCTTCATATATACAAAGCTAATTAACATACTACTACAATTTCAGTTTCTTTATGTGATCTGGCTTATTTTGTATTTTCTCTAATAAAATGTAAGCTATAAAATGGCCGAAACCTTTTTTCTGTCTTATTCACTGCTCCTCCTCAGATTCCTAGAACTATGCTTAGCACAAAAGAGCTGCTCCATAAATATTTGTTGAATGAACGAGTGAATGATTAAGTAAATAAGTGTGGTCCTTCTTTCCTCTGGGGTCCCATTTCCTAGCATTGCCCAAGTGTTGTGAAATGCTTGAGATTTTCCTTGTGACAGCACATAGCATGGAGGGAAGCGAAGAGGGCTGCAGTCACTGTGTCCATCCAGTTCTTGTTAGAAATAAGACTTGGGGCCGAGCACGGTGGCTCATGCCTGTAATCCCAGCACTTTGGGAGGCCGAGGCAGGCAGATCACAAGGCCAGGAGTTCGAGACCAGCCTGACCAACATGGTGAAACCCGTCTCTACTAAAAATACAAAAATCAGCCGAGCGTGGTGGTGGGTGCCTGTAATCCCAGCTACTCAGGAGGCTGAGGCAGGAAAATCGCTTGAACCTGGAAGGTGGAGGTTGCAGTGAGCCGAGATTGCACCACTGCACTCTAGCCTGGGTGACAGAACAAGACTCCATCTCAAAATGAAACAAAAACAACAGCATAACAAAAAAAAGAAATAAGACTTGGGACTGGGCACAGTGGCTCACACCTGTAATCCCAGCATTTTGAGAGGTAGAAGTGGGCGGATCACTTAAGGTCAGGAGTTCGAGACCAGCCTGGCTAAAATGGTGAAACCCCATCTCTACTAAAAATACAAAAATACAGAAAAAAAAAAAAAAAAAAAATTAGCCAGGCATGGTGGCACATGCCTGTAATCCCAGATACCCGGGAGGCTGAGGCAGGAGAATTTCTTGAACCCAGGAGCAGAGGATGCAGTGAGCCAAGACTGTGCCACGGCTCTCTAGCCTGGGCAACAGAGTGAGACTGCATCTCTAAATAAATAAATAAGAAATAAGACTTGGATTGGAATTTACATAGCAGCATTTAATTTCTTTCCACTATGTTCTTAAAGGGCCTCGGTTTTCTGGCAAAATCTTAGAAACTTAGAGTTCTTTTGAGGACTAAGTGAGATAATGTATACAAGTGTTTAACCAAATATCTGACTATAGTAGGGTCTCAATTTGATTATTTTCCCCCTAGCCCCCTTAGGTAACCTATTAACAGTGTAAACCAGTAATCAGAAAATCACTTCATGCATCCATACCCTGCTATAACTAGTAGTGATAAAAAACAAAAAGACCATTACAAAATAATCTTTATTTTCTCTACCATCTACAGGAAATGCTAGATTCAGTGGCTAAGCCAATAAGAAGCCTCCTGAGATCTCCATTAAAAAGCCTTTACCACTGCTTACCTCCTCTTAATTTTTCAAAGCAGTCTCCTAATTTGATCTGCAAATCCATCCTTACAGGAATCAAGAAAGAGACTTTCTTTATTTATTGTTCATATCTGAAAGACGGAAAAACTGACACTTAGAACAGTAAATGGCACATCAGAGCTTGTTAGTAACAATGGGAAAAAAAGTCATTGTCATCTGATAGCTGGTTCTATCACTGTGTGTAGTGAAGTAGTTTTTCAACTAGATTTTTTATTTTTGCTCTTTTGCTAGATATCTGCTTAGTTGCTTTCTTTTGGCTTGAGGACTTTTTCTGTTAATGAAATATTACAACAAAGAAGTCCAACCTATACAATACACTCAAACTGTGCTATTTCGTTCAAGGTAGGAATGTGGATGGATAGACCAATCCATTAGATTGTATTTTCCATTCCCTAAAATGGGCTTCCTATCTGACAGGAAACAGCTTACAGCTTTAAAGATTCCCATTTTCTTTCAAACAACAACACTTGCTAAAGTGCTTTAAAAGAAATAGAAAAGAGAGCACATGGTTCAACTTCTAGGGCTTCTTGCCTTATCTGGGTTTTCTCTCTAAAATTTTTCTTCGGGATGCTAAAGCACATCATATAATCATACACAGACTTCACTGTATTTTTTTTTTTTTTTTTTTTTTTTTGAGATGGAGTCTCACTCTTGCCCAGGCTGGAGTGCAGTGGCACCATCTCGGCTCACTGCAACCTCCACCTCCCGGGTTCAAGCGATTTTCCTGCCTCAGTCTCCCAAGTAGCTGGGACTACAGTTGTATGCCACCACGCCTGGCTAATTTTTGTATTTTTAGTAGAGACAGGGCTTTACCATGTTGGTTTGTCTTGAACTCCTGACCTCGTGATCTGCCTGCCTTGGCCTCCCAAAGTGCTGGGATTATAGGTGTGAGCCACCGCCCCCAGCCTTCATGGTATTGTTGAAGAACCTAATTTGTTATATTACTTTGGGAAGGGTAAAATGAGATCTACCCTCTTGTTGCTAGAGATGCCAAATGCATGCTGTAAGAAGAACTACATTTCTCTCTGTCATAACTACAAAATGGACAAATAATTAAGACCCCTTTTAAGACCAGAATTGCCCTTTCCCTGCTCTTGGCCAGAAATGATATTAATTTTAAGTTGTTCTGCTTTTTTCAACTCTTATTACTATCTCATTTCTTGACAGCACCTGCCTTTTAACCCCCGAAATCAAAATCTAATCTTCTGAATGGAATATATTTTTTAAAATGAGTCTTAGTCCTTAAGTGGTTAAGTTGCCCCTCTGGATCTAACAGAACAGTATCAGTCATCTTATGTCAAGAAAAAAATAATGTCTCATCTTTGACAGAAATGAATTACTTCATATGGGACAGCTACATTTGGTCTGATACTTGTTGTCAGCTTTCACTGGAGAACGAGGAACTAAGAAATAGATTTCATCAAATTCTGAGATGGGAGGAAATGAAATCTTAGCAAAGAAAACAAGTTATGCCTCTGAAATGAATTGTACGAGCGGGAGGATATATCAGGTGAAAAGTGAATGTTAAAATCATTTGCCAACAGATGACATAAAACATTTTGGACAGATATTTAAGGATAGAAAGCCCTGATGTTACCAGTTTATAAAATATTCATGTATTCAAGAAAACTAAATGACCTCTAAATTTGGGAATTACTTGTAAACATTCTCTGGGTTTTAGCAGTGGTTTTTTTTTTTTTATTTCTTTCTTTCTCTTCATGACACTCCTGTTTTCCTCCATGAGCTGCCTATTTTTCTATGGTATAGAGAAATAATAGCCTGTTACTATGAAGTTAATCCCTTTAGCTTGGATATATATCTAAAGAAACTTCTCAACACTTGCTTACCTGGGTCACTTCAGATTTGAATAAAGAGACCACATGTACTGTCTCGCATCAATAAAGAATGAAACATCATATTTGTCAAAAAAAAAAAAAAAGAAGGGGACAGGGCCAGATAGCTTAGGGATTAGGGGCAGAAGATGAAACCATTCAACTCTAAGTCACTTCTTGCCATCTGTTTGTGGTAGATTGACTGTGACAGAAATCATTGCGATCTAAAGGCTGTTCAGTTGTCTACTAGGTGTCAAAGACATGGCAGTCTTCATCTAGCTCTTGTTAGACAGATGCCATATCACACAAAACCCATCGTGATTAGCAGCCAGTGAATTTATCACCCTAAGGCAAAGTGAAACTTTCCTACCTCGGCCAACACAGGGGAGAGAATGCTGTTTCACGTGCCATCTGGAGGTAAAAACACCTCTGGTGCTTTATCTTTGTCTTCTTCAAGGAAGATCATTTGGAGATGAATATTCTGCTCTTTTAAGTCTATTTAAAATAGCTGACTCTCCAAAGTCAAAAGACCCTAAAAATGTAGCTTGCGGAATTTAAATAGATGAACTTCTACAAATATTCCTTATAAAAAAGAATGTACTAGTTTGGAGAAAAGGTATATTCCCTGTATCCTCTTATCTTAGATCTTAAATTATAAGAAGATTTTATATATATATATACACACACACACACGTATTGGTGTATCACATACATACAGAAAAGCTCATAAATGGTTAGATTTTTTTACAAGGTGAACACACCCATGTAAAAAGCATCCTCATTTATGAATAGACCATGATAAACATCCCCAGAAGGCTCTCCATGTGCCCCCGTCCTCTCAATTTCTACCTTCTCCCCAAGGTTTCCTACATCTTTTCACTGATACCATTGTTTATTTTGAGTTCACCAATATAACTTAGTTTTTGAATCATTTATGAATTTTTTCTGAGTGTTAGTGCTGAAAACTTATTCAATTGAAACCAGCAAAATAAAGATCTAGGATACACACATTTGAAAATGAGATTTATAACCTTGAGACTTGGATTATGTCTGGCCAAAGTTTATTAAGGTTTATACATTTATTTTTCAATCACCTTATCTCATATTTGTCTGTAGAGGGAGGTACCAAAAGGGGAGAAAATTAAATGCAGGTTCCCAGACTGTGAGAAATAAGTTACCCACAGACATGATGAAAGAAAGGTGAAATGGAAATAGCACTGCTTCAGTGATCATATTTTATTTCCACCACTTAATTACATTATAATTTGGGGTAGAGAATTGAACTCTTCTGGGCTTCAGTTTCTTATAATATGTGAATTCAAATAACAACTTGCTAAAGCCACTTCTTCCTAAGACCTATGATTCATGGAAGATAGTCTAAAAAAGATTATTTCCCATAGTGTGCTGTCTTATCACCAATTCTACCACAAGGCTGGAAGATTGGGATCTTTTTATCTCGACGTGAGTAGGAGTGGACTCCACCAGATACCTGTTTTGAGCTGGGGAATACAAAATGTGGGAATGAATCCTCCGTTATGCCAAGGTCATGGCCTAAATGTCTATTCCAGACTATTTCAAGACCCGAGGCAACATCAACTTTATTCGTTCTTAGCAACTATCTTTGAGAGGTAGAGCACAGACTTAATCTTTCACATTATACAGATAAGAAATGAAATCACTCAGCACTCCAGTGATTTATGAAGTAGCAGGTAAAAATAGGGGGAGGAAAAAAAATTGATCTCTTTTCTTCTTTTCCAGGGATTTTTTGGGGGGCTCCCTTGTTGCTCCCGAAGCCATGCATGTACTTTTGATAGTAGCCGGTGGGAACATTTGAGGGACTATATTCTGCCGAAAGGGGAATTGGAAAAAAGATGATAAGGCCCATTCTTATTAAGCCCTTGACCGCTGGTGTTCAGTTTTCCCAATATTAAGTGCATGGGCAAACTGCTTAATGGCAGAAATGTCACTGCCAGAACTTTAAAGAGGTTAATCAATACTGGGCCTCAATCAAAATTTTGCCATTATGTTTCCAAACACTGGAGTCCTCATGGAGATTTTTATATATTCACTGAAATGCTTTTAGAGCATAGAGGTCGGGTTCTTTAAATTGTTCAAGTGTTGCCAACCATCAGCAAGTCCCTGTAGATTATAAACAAGGATCAGAGCCACTGTCCTCCTGTTTGATACTTGTTTTCCCAGAAGAGGACTGGAACTGCTGGCTGAAATGTCAGAATAAAACAAGACTTGCCTATTTTTAGCTCCAGCTCATACAGTTTCCCTCCTCTTTAATCATACATCAAGATTTTAAGCCAGACACCTTTTTACCTTTAAACCAGATACCCTTCAGTATCCCAGAGATACTTTAATCCAAGTTATTGCCATGTATAGTAACATAATGATGTTTTATTATAGAAATATGCAATTTTGTTGCTGCTCTTTTGGGTATTATTTTTGACTGTCCTAACTAATGTGTGACCAGATCCTTGGACATAAAAGTGAGCACAATGCCAAAAGTTTCATAAGGAATTAAGATGAAAAAAAAAAAAAAAAAAAAAAAGAGGTCAGTATTCTGAGAGCTTCATCTCAGGCAATATCCTTGCTTCCTTCATTTCATCACCTAATCATAGGAAATATAAGAAAAGGAAGTGTGATCAGATTCTAGCATCAAAGAAGAACTTTTCATTTTTATTTATTTTTTCATTTTTGCAAATTATTAGTGTTATTTTTGACTGACAGATCATAATTGTATATATCATGGGACACAGTGTGGTGTTTTGATATATGCATACAATGTGAAATGATTAAATCAAGCTAATTAACATATCCATCACCTTGCTTACCTATTATTTTTTATGGTGAGATGTTTGAAAGTTACTCCCTTGGTCATTTTTTTTTTTCTTTTTTGAGACAGAGTCTCGCTCTGTCGCCAGACTTGAGTGCCATGACATGATCTCGGCTCACTGCAACCTCCAACGCCCTGGTTCAAGTGATTCTCCTGCCTCAGCCTCCCGAGTAGCTGGGATTACAGGCATGCGCCACCATGCTCAGGTAATTTTGTATTCTTAGTAGAGACGAGGTTTCACCATGTTGGGCAGAATGGTCTCAATCTCTTGACCTTGTGATCTGCCCACCTCGGCCTCCCAAAGTGCTGGGATTACAGGCATGAGCCACCTCACCTGGCCGGCCATTTTTAAAATATATAATGCATTATTACTGACTATAACACCTGCTATGAAGTAGATAATAAGAATTTGAGCAGTTTGAACTGTACTGAGATCTCCAAAGGGATAGAAAGTGGTGAGACTAAGTTTAGAAAGATAATTAAATTATAGTAATATCTCTCACATGGGTGGAAGACAATTTGGTAAAAATTTAACTGTAGGTGAGAGTTTGAGATAGAGGCTTAGAAAGAGGAGGCCATTCATTCATTCAGCAAACATTTGTTGATGCCCACTGTGTGCTAAGATCCTGATCTAGATTGTGGGAATAGAGTAGTGAGTAAATGGTGCTGAAGCTTGCATTCTGTTGAAAGAAAATAGATAATAAATAAATTTATAGGCCAGATAGTGGTAACTGCTATGTAAGTTAAGGATAGAGAAAATTTGTTTTAGCTAAAGAAGAATAATCATAGAAGCCCTATCTGTTAATTGGCATTAAGCAGAGACTACACAAAGTAAGAGTGAGCCGCATAGCTACATCTGAGGAAACAGTGTTTCAAACAAAATAGCACATGTAAAGGTTTTGAGGTGGGAATATACTCAGTATATCCCAGGAAGAATACAGAGGGCAGTAGGCGCAGGGATGAGGAAAGTGGTGGAACATTGCAGTCAGAGGCAGGAGGGGACCAGATCACATAGCTTAGAGGTCATCATGAGTGTTTCTGGTTTTACCCAAAGTGAGATGAAGGATTTTAGGCTGTTTTAGGATTTTGAACAAGGAAATTCGTGATAAGATTTTCCTTTTTAAAAGATCATTGTGGTTGCTCTGTGAGACTAGATTGTTGGGTTGTCAGGATGGAAAGCAGACCGGTTTGAAAATATAGATACTAGTTTAGGCAATAGTGAGTGGCTGTTTTTACTATGTAACAGCCATGAGAATGGTTAGGTGAAGCTGGACTCAGTATATTTGCAAAGAGATCTGATATACAGGGTGTTGAATTGAATACTGTGAGGTGTGAAAGGAAATAATCAAAGAGGCTGCCAAGGCTTTTTGCACAAGGAAGTGGTAAGATGGAATTGCCATTTACCAAGTTAGAGAAGACCGTAAGAGCAATGGAGGAGGAAAACTTAAGAAAGGAAATAGTTCCGGTGAATCAAGATTTCAAGTTTAGACAATTTGAATTTGAGATCCTATTAGACATTTCATCAGAGGATGTCAAATCAGTGAGTGGCTCGATATATAGGTTGAGTTAAAGAATAAGTCAAGACTAGGTTTTTTGTTTTCATTTTTGTTTTTTGTTTTGTTTTGTTTTGTTTTGTTTTGAGACGGAGTCTAGCTCTGTTGCCCAGGCTGGAGTGCAGCGGTGCAAACTCAGCTCACTGCAATCAAGACTGGTTTTATAAATGAATGTATTATCAACCTACAGATGAGTTTAAAGCTATGGGTCTGAATGAGTTTACCTAAGACATAAGCAAGACGGTAGACTGAATGAATAAAGTTATTTATTAATAAATTCATCAATAGTAGGTCTCTCTGACTCTTTTAAGCCCTGGGATTCCTTGAAATTTTTTTTTAAGTCATTAAAAGCAATTTGACATGTATTTATAATATATTCTAGGCTTAGAATTTTGGTAACCATTTCCTGTGGTTCCTCAAACTTCAGGCAATGAGCTTTAGCACCATTATCTGGGCTTTACAAGAGATGTGGTTGAGGATTTTTCATTTAGTCTTGTATGTACAAATAGGAGATTGTCTTCTGTCCATTGTTCTTAACCCCCTTTCAATTGCATGACATTCTTTCATTCATTCTCGTAAGATTGCTTACCAGACAGTACACTGCATTTACAGTCAAATAGTGATTAATTTGTGGGAGCATTTTCTGGAGTTGATAAGTCAATGTACAAAAAATACACCATCTCGTTTTTAAAAGAACTGTTTAAACCAATGCTTTTCAAAGCTTATTCCAAATAACATTAGTTCCAAGGCATTTAAATCTAGAAAATATTAAGTTAAACAGATTACTATACTGCAGAACTTCTTGGGGCCTTTAACAAACTAATGAGCTTTGTAACTGCAAGAAAGAGGAAAAAGCCATATGTAATTTTTTTCATCCCTAATTGGTCTTTAAATCTTTTTATGCACAGCATGTTGTAAGTCTAGCATCCTGAGGAATAAGATTATTCAATAGCCAAAATGCATATTAACTCTTCAGTATTCTTTAATTTTGGAAAACAAAAGTGATTACTATCTTGGTAAGCATTACCAAAGAACAGGCACTATGCTTTACATAAATCATCTAATTTATTCCTCTAAGTTACATACTAAAATTATCCATATGTTACAAATATAGGAACAAAAGGAGGAAAAGTGAGGCAACTCATTCAAGGCCAAGGAGTTAGTGGGTGAGAGTGCTACCATTCAAACCCAGATTCTTTCATTTCAGAGCCAGGTTACCGAATCAGTGGTTATCACAGTGTAGTCCCAGGACCAAAAGCATCAGTATCACTTGGGAACTTAGAAAAACAAATTTGGTCCCATGAATCAGCAATTCTGGAGGTAGAGCTCAGTGCTTTGTACTTCAGCAGATCTTATGGGTAATCCTATTACATACTGCAGTGTGAGAACCAGTGGCTGAAATCACTGCAGTAAACTCTAATATCTGTGTATGGTACAGAGGTCTAAGAAGGTGACTAGGTTAAACAAAAATCATCCCCTGTTTGTTCTAAATGAGAGGTCCTCAGCTTTCATTATAAATCAGAAACACTTACGGAGTTTATAAAACTCCAAAAATGACCCCCCAAAGCCTGAATATCCTGAAATGATACAGGTATAAAAGCTTATAAAAGCTCCATAGGTGACTCTGGTGCATTACCACAATTGAGATCCATGTGGAAATCGGTGGGGAATATGCATTTGCTATTCTATATGAGTGCCTCCCAAACTTCCCTGTGCATAGAGATACCCAGGCGACATCGTTAAAATGTATATTCTGGTCCAGTGAGTCCAGGGTGGGGCCTGAGATCCTACATTTCTATCAAGCTCCCAGCTGATGTGGGCATTATTGGTTCAAAGACACACATGTTGAATAGCTAGGGTTTAATTTGCCTTGGCAATTTCTCATTTTCTCAAACATTCCTTTATATTTAATAACTATAAAATTAAAAGCTTGAATTTATTTAGTGAACCTCTCTAGGGGGATTCTAAGTATGCTAGGCACAATGTGTTAATATTTTATTCATTACCTTTCGCTGTGACCATTTGGTCTGCATGCAACTGGTTTAGAAAGTAGGCATGAGGAACGCAGTGCTAAACTGAGTAAATGCCAAATAAACAGGGATGAGTTGGTCATTCTACAAGGGCAGGTACTTCCACTTATTACGGAGGGACCCAATTCTCATCTAGAAATACATCCTAGCAATATGACTATTTCTAGTGCTATCTCTGTATGTGAGGGGTGGAGATGAGCTAGGTTTCAGAAGCACATTGCCCAACAATCTTCGATAATCTCATACCAGCCTGAGAGTCACAGATTGAGTGGTGGAGCCACAAGAACTCATATAGCCTGGCCCTGGAGCCCTCAGTCCTCAACCTTTCTTCTAATGCCCTAAGGCAAGAATTCCCCAAAGTGGTGTGAATATCGACTACTCATATGAATATCTGAGCATTTTCTTCTATTAATTTTCTACCTAATTCTTTAAAAATTGTATTTTGGATGTTTGTGTATATATATTTAAACATATATGTAGATGAATAAAATATTTGATATATGTGTACACACACACAATGCTTTGGGGATGCGTGATCCAAAAACCATGGAGACTACCAGCTGTGAATCACACATATGTATTTACTAATTAAGAGTATAAGGGCCGGGCATGGTGCCTCATGCCTGTAATCCCAGCACTTTTGGAGGCCGGAGCAGGCGGATCGCCTGAGATCAGGAGTTCGAGACGAGCCTGGCTAACACGGTGAAGCCCCATCTCTACTAAAAATACAAAAATTAGCCAGGCATGGTGGCACACACCTGTAGTCCCAGCTACTTGGGAGGCTGAGGCAGGAGAGTAGCTTGAACCTGGGAGGCAGAGGTTGCAGTGAGCCGAGATGGTGCCACTGAGTTCCAGCCTGGGTGACAGAGCAAGACTCCATCTCAAAACAAAAGAATATAAGAACTCCCGGTTTCCCACACAGCCATACTTTCCTATTAAATATGTTTTTTTTAAAGAGTAAAGCTCCTACTCATACATTCTCGATCCCATTTAACATTATTATAGTTTACCGTAAGAAGAGTGTGCCTGGTTGCAATTCATCCTGCTTCCCCTGAGGCTTTTCTTTGGAAGCCCTTCTTGTTGGCTTTGCCTAAATTCTACAAGTCATTGGAACAGCAATCTGATAAGTGTGAGCATGTTAATATCAAGCTTAAAGTATTGGAACTATAATAATTTCAAGGGAGCGCTCATCTATTTTACATTAAGACATTTAGTAAACCTCTACTTGAATATTCCGATATGTCATCTTCCTAAACTTTCAAGACTTCCCTAAAAATTTCAGCCACACACAATGAGGTTCAATTCTTACCCACAGAACTGAGATTTGAAATGACCTCAAGTGGTGACACACCGTTAAAATATATATACACATATATGTTTACATAGTTTTTCACATGCATGTATATGCTATAGTATTAGTCTTATATTATTAGTCTGCACTGCAGGGTATTTTTAATTTTAGTTTTATATTTTGTACATCATTAGGATTGCATAATTCTTTATGCTACAAACAGTTTAGAAAATAAATCATTCCTTAAATTATTCTTAATAAGCCAGATTCTATTTATCACTCTAATCTTTTTCTACTAATCAATACATCAAAAAACCAAGTAGTAAATTTAAGCAAGCTAAAATATTAATCGAGAGTACCCTAAAATGGACTTTCAATTAGAAATTTATTTCTTAATAAAGATCATATAAATTACATTATTCAGGAAAACAATTTTTTTACAGTTCTTTTAAACATCCATCACTTAACCAAATAGGACAGTTCCAACAGAATAATTTTCAATGTAGGTTAAAAAGCATTTCTAGAAAATTAGCGTCTTTCTGCTCAATAACAGTAAACAACAAAACTTGAGTACTTAAAAGACACTAAGCTGTGTGTTTTGCATGGGTTTTCTTATTTACTCTTCATGACAGAGCCGTATTTTACTCCATCTGTCCACCATGGTACCCCACTCCCTGGTTTTCTTCCTCTCTGGAAGCAACAACTTGTTTTTAACCACCAAGTTTGTGGTGCCTTGTTAGGCAAGCCCTAGGAAGTCAATACATCCTATGCCTCTCCTTTTCTCTTTCTTTTCCCTATATCCTCTGACCGCATGTACTAAATATATGCTGAGGAACTAAAAGGCTTCTACTTACAGTACAAGCCTTTCCTATGAGCACAAGATGCCTACCTGCTTTGTGTTTCTACTTGACTGCTTTCTTGGCGCTCAAAACTCTGATAGTCTCTGCATAGCCCTTATCACAATATGTATTTATGTGAATAACACACACACACACACTTTTATTGCCCTAAATCACTTACTGGTTTTTCTTATATAGTCTTCCCTTAATATACTCGAGGGATTGATTCCAGTACCACCCCACATCTCTGCATATATCCAATTCCACTCATACTCAAGTCCCACAATTGACCTGTGGAATCTCCACATACTTGGGTTTCACATCCCTGGAACTTTGAAAGGAGAGTGGGGCCAGACGCGGTGACTCACGCCTGTAATCCCCGCACTTTAGGAGACTGAGGCGCGCGAATCACTTAACAATTCCAGACCAGTCTGGCCAACATGGTGAAACCCCATCTCTACTAAAAAATATGAAAATTAGGCAAGGTGGCAGGCACACGTAGTCGCAGTTACTTGGGAGGCTGAGACAGGAGAATCAGTTGAACCCGGGAGGCGGAGTTTGCAGTGAGCCAAGATCATGCCACCGCACTCCAGCCTGGGTAACAGAGTGAGACTTTGTCTCAAAAAATAAATAGTAAAGAAGAGCAGATTAGATGTCAGTATTCTGATATTTTGACTAAATGGTGGTATGATTGAAATTTTGTCAACATATCTAAACATGAAGTATGTCATGAACTTTAGGTATGTGAAATGTGTATATTACAGTGATGATTTTAAAGGCTCCTCAAAGTTCTAAACTTTATAAGTAAATAATGTTATTTTACAATCTAAGTAAAATTTCTAGTTTTTTTGTTCAACATACTATTTTCAAATTCATGAAATGAGTTTTTAGTGCATATAAAGAGTGAGACATATTAAAACAAAATCAGAAATTTAATTTGTTTTAAAAAATATAAGACCAGCCAAAACCAGTATTACATTATCTTATCATAAATGAATTGGAATAGAGTATTGGCTTCCCTACTGTAGAGGAGACATGTCTTGAGAGATTTTTGCTAGACCCACTTTATTCACTAGCAGTATCTGTTTTGTCCCTGCAATAATATGAGCTCGAGTCCCAAGTTCTGAGAATACCATAGTCTTTCCTTTCTCACTTCATTCTAAGAAAATAGGTATGTCATAACATAGTATATAATGTCATAATATTGAACTTCAGGGATATAAGCTTTTGTACATATTAAAATATGGCTGTAGGAAACATACTACTCAAATTCCATTGATAGGTTAGAGCTGTGGATATCAAATAAAATTTATTTCCAATCCGGTTAAGTGAAATAATAGTAAAACCAGATTAATGAGCATATGATACAGTTAACCCAAGGGAAGATGCCTAAGACAGTACTGTTTTCAGGGAACGAACTCTCTGTCTCATTCAGAGTTAGGGCAGTTGAATCAAAGACTGTTCCATTAAGTAGGTAACCTCAAGTATACTCAAGGAGTTTCAAGATAACAACACCTATTGACTTCCAGCAGAAGTAAAGATGAAGTGTAGCTGGAAGAGAGCATTCGTTGTTAGGCCCCCAGAGTTGCCATAAAATAAATCAAACAAATATGAGATACCAACGTAAGACAACCAGATATATACAAAGGAATCATGCCCACAAGTGGGCACTAACAGACATAATTAAACCACAAATTTGTATCCCCAAGTAATGAGACAAAATTATTCCATACATAAAATCATCAGGACAGGATATTTGCTGTCAAGTTCTTTTAGATATTAAAGAATAAATTATTAAAGATAAATTATTAATAGATATTAAAGATTAAATTATTTAATATGAATTCTAATATTGATACAGAAGACAGATAAGGAAACAAAAAGAAGAAGGAAGAAAAAGAGGGAGAAGGGGAAAAAGAAAGAACATTGACAGGCCAGTCTGATCTGAAGAAAAATGAAACAACAAAAAAGTCTTCTATAAATTAACAAACTGATTTGACAATATATTTCAAGGATAATATAAAATGGCTGACTGAGTTTATCACAAAAATATAAAGGTGACAATAGTATTAGAAAATCTATAGTTATATAAATCATCATCATAACTGATTCAAGAAAAAAACATATAATCAACCATATAAATTTAGCACCCATTTAATTCTTAACTAGGAAAACAAGGAAACTTCCTTTTGTGACAAAGTGTATCTACCCAAAACCTAGAGCTAACTTACTCCTACTGGTGAAATTTTAGCAGTTTCCCTGTTAATATCAGGAGCAAGACAGAAATGCTCATTATCATAAATGCCCTTATTCTTGATTCTATGCAACATTTTCTTGCAATGCCCTGGCCAACAGAATAAGATAAGAAAAAAGAAAATAATAGTTTGGGAAGGAAGAAACCAATGCCTTTTTATTTGTAAATGATACGATTGTTAACAATGGAAAACCTAACAGAAGCTAAAATGTTAGAAATAATAAGAGAGAAATAGGAAGATTACAATACATAAAACAGGTACACAAATCTGCATTACATTCCAACAAGCAAAAATTTATTATATTATTATTTTCTGAGGCTGCTGTAACAAATTATAAACTTTTTGGCTTAAAACCAGAGAAATTTGGCCAGGCATGGTGGCTTACGCGTGTAATCCCAGAACTTTGGGAGGCCAAAGCGGGAGGATCACTTGAGGTCTGGAGTTCAAGGTCAGCCTGGTCAACATGGTGAAACCCCATCTCTACTAAAAATACAAAAATTAGCCAGACGTGGTGGCACATGCCTGTAACCCCAGCTACTCAGGAGGCTGAGGCAGGAGAATTGCTTGAACCCAGGAGTCAGAGGTTGTAGTGAGCCGAGATCGCGCCATTGTACTCCAGGCTGGGCAACAGGAGTGAAACTCCGTCTCAAATAAAATTTTGTTCTGTCACAGTTTTGGAGACCAGAAGCCTGAAATTAAGGTATCTGCAGGACTGAAATTAAGGTATCCTTTTTTTTTTTTTTTTCCCCCAGAAGGTTCTAGGGACAATTTATTTCCTTGAAAATTTCAGCATCGGTGACTCCGCGTGTTTCTTGGCTTGTAGCAGCATTACTCCAATCTCTGCCTCAGGGGTCACATTACCACCTCCTTTTCTGTCAAATTTCTCCTCTGGCTCTTTTATAAGACATTTGGCATTAGATTTCAGGCTCATGTAGATAATTTAGGATGATCTCTTTATCTCAAAATCCTTAATTATACCTGCAAAAATTTCCAAACCAGGTACGTTGAGTTTTTAGATATTCACATGTGGACATACAGTTTTGGTGCCGATATTCAGCCCACTGTAATATTTTTGTTGGAAAACCTACCCCCAAAATGTAGTATAAATTAGTTAAATAAAGGAGAGATTTTGTACACACTCTCACCTTTTTTCTTATATGCCCTAGTTATCAAGTTGAGAGTTTAGGCCAATTTCATGAACAGATTAGTTGAGATATGTGAAATATAATGGAAAAGAGAAAGTAGAAGTCTAATAGTTCCTTGGTAGCTGTTACAGACATGGTTATTTTCTACTCAATTGCCATTTTGCCTTTTATTTTTATTCAGGGAGCCCCAGCCTTGTTCATTACAGCAATGTGCCCAACACCAGGGATTGAATCCTAATTAGGACAAGCCAGGCAAGACTATCCAGTTATTGATATTTACTTTTCTGCCTCTATCCCACTCCAGGGTGCCCATGTGACACAGTTATGTCCAATGGAGTGCAAATGGCAAGTTTTAGGTGCCAGAAAAAATGCACCTAAGGTTGACATTTTGCCTTTTATTCTTACTCTGAGAGCCCCAGCCTTGTTCATTACAGCAATATGCCCAGCACCATGGATTGAATCCTAATTAGGACAAGCCAGGCAGGAATATCCAGCTCTCTCTGCTACAAGGGAAAGTCCTGTTCTGTTTGCCTCTTCCTTAGATCACTAGTGTGAAGACGTGACGCTGGGATTGTGCCGTGTATTGTGTGGTTATTACAAGCTCAAGATGAAAATCCAGTGAGAGCAGAGGACAAGGTTGCTGCACAAATCACATAACTGCCTTTTTCAGACTTCTTCAATGTGAGAAAATAAACATCAATATTGCTTTAGCAAGTACTAGTTAGGTATTTTGTTACCTGAAGCCTAAACTATCCCTACCTGAAATTGAAGATGGTGACTTTTTAGATAGTTTTCATTCCTTTGTGTTTTTAAATATGCAAACAGAAGCAGCATCATTGTCTTTTGTTATAGGCACTCACTTTTACAAGTTTAGAGATGAGAGGAAACAACTGTTATTTAAGATTATTTTCAGCCTGGGCGCAGTGGCTCACACCTGTAATCCCAGCACTTTGGGAGGCTGAGGTGGGCAGATCATGAGGTCAAGAGATCGAGACCATCCTGACCAACATGGTGAAACCCCATCTCTACTAAAAAAATACAAAAATTAACTTAGCCTGGTGATGGGCGCCAATAGTCCCAGCTACTCAGGAGGCTGAGGCAGGAGAATCACGTGAACCCGGGAGGCAGAGGTTGCAGTGAGCAGAGATCGCACCACTGCACTCCAGCCTGATGACAGAGTGAGATTCCATATCAAAAAAAAAAAAAAAAATTCATTAGCTACCACTGCCTGCCTACAAGAATGAGAGAACTGCTGTATCATACAGAGCCTTTCTGTGTACTTCTAATTCTCCTTTGAATAACTGAATAATATTGACTGTGCTTTTACTGTGGAAAACTAAATTAATTCCTACAGGCATTAAAGTTATATTCTTTGTTTTTCTTTTCTTTTTCCTTTTATAGTGTCTAACAGATACAGTACCGTTACTTGGTCCATACATGCTTTTTTGATACGTGAGACAATGCTCAGAACTGTCACATTATCATATCTACCTGACAGATTTTCCTGGTAAATCCAATGTTGACGGAAACAATTGACACCCAACATCTAAAATATAAACCTCTCTTCAGATTATTGACTTTTGACTCTGAGAAGAACAGCTTTCAATAGCCCTGACAATCACAACCTTGCTTTCTAAAAAGTATGTGTTTAAACGCCAGAGTGTGCGCCTCTAGAGATTTGGGAGGTTTACCTGATGTTGATGTTTAGTGTGGACAGAGAAGGTTGTGTGTTTCATAGTTCACAATGGACTTTTCCTGCTGTTACCTGGGCAAAATCAATCAAAAACATTCACGAAATATTTTGTCTAACTGATGACTCTATTATTAGGTTTTCCTGCATTACTTTACAGTGTTTCAGAGACTCATTATCATGTCATCTAAAAACATATGGTGAGTTTAACAACACTGTTTGTTATTCCCAAGGCATTATGATTCATCTAGAGACAGCGAACAGGTTCACAGAGAGAGAGGTATCATATCAGTAATTTCTGAATCAGAGTCAATACAAGTGTCAATGGATGCAAGACTGACACTTTTTCCTTAATTATTGCTTATATGTACTCAAATTACTAAATCATTCAAAACATGCATCATTGGTCTGGGTTGGTCTCAATCATTTAGCAATTTAAAACTTTCTAGAACACAAAAACAGGCTGGACTGGGGTGGTGGCCAACTCCTATAATCCGAGCACTTTGGGAGGCCAAGGTGGGTGGATTCCTTGAGTCCAGGAGTTCCAGACCAGCCTGGCCAACATGGTAAAACCCGTCTCTACTAAAAATACAAAAATTAGTTGGGTGTGGTGGCACGTGCCTATCACCTCAGCTACTTGGGAGGCTGAGGCAGGAAAATCGCTTGAACCCGGGAGGCAAAGGTTGCAGTGAGCCAAGATCGCACCACTGCACTCCAGCCTGGGCAACAGAATGAGACCCTTGTCTCAAAATAATAATAAAGCTACTTTTTTAAAAGGCTAATAATGTCTAAAAGCAATATATTTCATATAAATACAAATATGATCCAGTTCAATATACATTTTTCGTGCCCCATTAAAAATATTTCCAGGTATACATGTTAATATGTAAATATAAAATTAAAAATGAATTTTCAGTATATCAAATCATTTTTCAAAAAAAAATTGAGTTTCACTCTGTTGCCCAGGCTGGAGTGCAGTGGCATGATCTTAGCTCACTGCAACCTCCGACTCCTGGGTTCCAGCAATTCTCCTGCCTCAGCCTCCTGAGTAGCTAGGATTACAGGTGCACACTACCACAGTCAGCTAATTTTTTGAATTTTTAGTAGAGATGGGGTTTCACCATGTTGGCCAGGCTGGTCTCGAACTCCTGACCTCAGGTGATCCACCCACCTCGGCCTCCCAAAGTGCTGGGATTACAGACAAGCACCACCACACCCAGCTAATTTTTTGTATTTTTAGTAGAGACAGGGTTTCACCATCTTGGCCAGTCTAGTCTCAAACTCCTGACCTCACGTGGTCCACCTACCTCATTTTTCAAAGCTTATGTTCTTTACGTTCTGTGTTCAATTTTGGTTAAGTAGCATGTGAATGAATATTGTGTGTATTTAAATTAAGAGAATCCAACTATTAACAGGAAAAAATTTCTCCTCTCATTTATTTCTAAAATTTCTCTCCTTGGAGAATATTCCCCAAATGTGAAATGTTTAAATTCTGTCAGCACAACAAAGCTGATCTTCCCAAATTTGTTATACACACACACATTTATTGAGCAATAAATTTTGCACATCTAGGTAAAAAGCCCAAAACAGCCTTTGGAATTCAAATTATCATTCTGTGTTCAGTAGCTGGATCTTCCAGTATGTATATGGCATTCAGCAAAGTTATTTGACATTTCTGAGCTTCAGTTTCTTCATAAGCAATAATGAAATATTGATAGCCCTTCTATCCACATTTAACCACAGGACTCCATCAGGTTTAAGTGAGAGATTCAGGTGCAACTTTATTTAGAATTCATGTTATATCCCAAGATCCATCCTCATCTCTGCTTCCTCTGGGTAAGCTCCATTTTCCTTCCTGGCTGCAAGAGAGTTTCCAGCTGTTTCTGAGATAACATTATTTCAGGCTGACATTTATTGGGAAAAAATTGGGAAAAGAGGAAGAGTCTTGGTTCAGCTTCCTATCCAAAATTATATTCCCTAGGCTATTATTTAATCACAAGCTCATTTGCCACATAATTTATATAGCTAAATGATTAAGCTGATGTAAAGACAACACTTGGAGAAAGGGGCAGTCCTTTGAAGGCATATTGAAGGGTCATTAGAAGGAAAGGTATTAATAGATGCTGGAGAGAAAAACTAATCAAAGTTCACTGTAATTATTTAGACTGGTTCTTATGAGACTATATTACCTATATAAAGGTTAACTTTATGACTATATGCAATCCAAAAATAGCACAATTAATTATTAACAATATTTTACACTATTCATGGCTTTTCAAATCACTTTATATCTTTTATCTTATTCAATGCTGTCAACCGAAAGGTCTTTTTGAGTTGTGTTTGAAGGTTGGTTGTTTCTAAACATTTCCTCCTCAGGAAAGCTCTGTTGCCAGCACAATGAAGCTAATTGGATTGGCAGTAGAGCCTAGACTTACACTTTGTCTTGCAACCCTGTTAGACCACAGATGCCCAGTCAGGCCTCCTATGGATGTGATCACCTTTCCTTTGTCTCAGCAATTTATGAAGCATTTCCTACTTGTTGCACATGTGTGAAATCAAAAATGGATCAAAGAGACAAAGTGACATTTTATTTCTTTCAAGATCAATACTGTTCATCTTCTCAATTTAACAATTGTTTCCTCTTATATAATCTGTAAGTTACATTTAACTTGTGCTTACTGCTCTTCCGGGACAGAAGCCAGTTGTGAGGCCAAGAAAAGGCCTCTGTTTGCTAAGCCCTATTTGATGGTGTTTGACAGAACTGAAGTCCAGGACAGTTACACATGAGAAGATATGAAATGAAATTGTAGAGGCAGTAAATGAGCATGAATAAGCATGAGTAACAGTAAAATTAAAGATAAAAAGTCTCAAGTATTTACAAAATATTTTTAATCAACATCCAGGAGGAATCCCATGAAATCTGAATCCCATGAAATACCCTTAGTCAAGGTACCTGGCTAAAGAAATATCTACCTAGGCTTGCCCTCATGAAATCAAAAATGACTTACAGCAGATAAAAAGTCACTTGACACTTTTGCCACCTAACTCAGAGACTTAATAGCAGTCTGCATTAGAACACAGACTAACCATCTGTGCTGTCTTCTTATACGTAGCACTGATGTGGCTTTAAGCACTGGTACCCATTCCTACCCAGTATTTATGCTTCTTTTATTTATTTATTTTTTCTTTTGAGACAGAGTCTCGCTCTGTTGCCAGGCTAGAGTACAGTGGCACAATCTTGGCTCACTGCAACCTCTGCCTCCCGGGTTCAAGTGATTCTCCTGCCTCAACCTCCCATGTAGCTGGGACTACAGGCCCGCGCCACCACGCCCAGCTAATTTTTGTATTTTTAGTAGAGACAGGGTTTCACCATGTTGGCCAGGATAATCTCGATCTCTTGACCCTCGTGATCTGCCTGCCTCGGCCTCCAAAAGTGCTGGGATTACAGACCTGAGCCATCGCGCCCGGCCTATGCTTCCCATTTATTTATTTATTTATTTATTTATTTATTTATTCATTTATTTATTTATTTATATTTTTTAGACAGTGTTTCGCTCTTGTTGCCCAGGCTGGAGTGCAATGGCACGATCTCAGCTCACCACAACCTCCGCCTCCCGGGTTCAGGCGATTCTCCTGCTTCAGTCTCCTGAGTAGCTGGGATTACAGGCATGCACCACCACAGCCAGTTACTTTCGTATTTTTAGTAGAGTTGGAGTTTCTCCATGTTGGTCAGGCTGGTCTTGAGCTCCCGACCTCAGGTGATCCACCCACCTCCACCTCCCAAAGTGCTGGGATTACAAGCATGATATGCTTCCCTATTAAAATACAATAACCAGGACAGAAAGCATCCCCAGGGGCATGTGGGAGGATGAGTAAGTACTGATTATAGCTGGTTGCTTCTGGGGCACTTTAGGTCCAACAATTAAAGCAATCAAGGGGAGTAAGAGACAGGAAGATTCTAGTTAACAGTGTATGCTCCTGGCATTCTACTGATTGGAGGACCAGGGAGTAATGATAGGAGAAATCCCAGTTATAGTACAGTAGACCTATAGAAGACACTGGAAGCTAGCATATGAAATTGCTCTCTCATTGAACTTCTTTTATCCTGATACAGCCTCAACCTGTCTGATCTCATCTATGGCTATGGCTATAGGGATACTTTCCATATGCTTGCGATGGATGTTTGTTGTTGCTGGTGACTCCCAACTTTGCATTTCTTGCACTAGCCTCTGCTATGAATTCCAGATTCTTATATCTGGCTGATTCCTTAACATTTCTACTTGAAGATATAATAAGCATTTCTACTCTTACACATACAAGGGCAAGTATTCCCTTTTTCTCTTTGGTAATTGTTTGCCCTAAAATATGCTTTGTCTGATATTAAGAAAATGATACTTGGTTAGTATTTGTTGTACATATATTTTCTAACATTTTATGTTTTTATTATAACACACATGCAGAAAAGTGCCAATAAATGTATATCTCAGTGAGTTATTACACAGTAAATACTCATATATCCACCAGGCAGGTCAAAAGATGGCATATTGCCTGTACTCAAGAAGCTATCCTTGATACTAATCTTAATCACTACTCTTTTCATCTTCTCTAAAGTTAGGCACTGCCTTGACTTCTAACACTCCAGTTTAGTTTTCTGGCTCTTAAATTTGATATAAATGGAATCATGCACATGTTCTTTTTTAATCTGTCATCTTTGCTTAGCATTGTTTGTGTAATTCATCCGTGTTATTACATATAGTTATATTTCAGTTATTTTCCTTGCAGCATACTTTGAAATACAAAGGAATATTGTATGAATACACAGTCTCTCCTTATCCACAGGGTATATATGCCAAGACCCTCAGCGGATGCCAGAAACCTCAGATAGTGCCAAACCCTATATATACAGTGTTCATTTCCTATACATAATACGTGATAAAGTTTAATTTATCAATTAGTCACAGTAAGAGATTAACAACAATAACTGGTATTTAAATAGAAAAAGTTTAACAATACACTGTAAAAAAAAAAAGTTGAAAGTGTTTTCTTGCTCTTTCTTTCAAAATATCTTGTACTGTAGAAAGCAAAATGCCAGTTAAAAGCAGACTACTTTACCGTTTATCCATTTTAGTATAGAGGGACATCTGGGTTTTCTCTAGCTTTTGTTTATTGCAAATATAGCTGAACATCTTTATACACTTTCCTGTGAATATTCTTGTACATGTCTATTGAGCACATGTGAATGTATTTCAGTTAGGCATGTACTGGGTCATAGGATACATATTTGTTAAACTTCAGAAGATAACGCAAAACTTTCAAAACTGGCTCTATCAATATACAATGCTACCAAGAATATGTAAGTTCCAGGTGTCTCACACCCTCTCCAATACTAGGACTTGTCAGTGGGTGTGGAGTGAAATTTTATTGTGATTTTAGATTGCAGGTTCCTGATTGCAAATGAGGTTAAGCACATTTGAATATGTTTATTAGATATTTGAATATCCTTTTTCATGAAGTGACTCAAGTCACTTGCTCTTTTATCTTTTGTG
The DNA here is from genome assembly GCF_003255815.1 of Theropithecus gelada. Classification (NCBI taxonomy): domain Eukaryota; kingdom Metazoa; phylum Chordata; class Mammalia; order Primates; family Cercopithecidae; genus Theropithecus; species Theropithecus gelada. Next base: position 162,135,990 of record NC_037673.1, read on the forward strand.
TTTATGTCATTTTTGTAGTAACATACAGGCATGGGTTGTATATTATAGATATCTTCTACCACTCTGTAGCTTGTTTTTTACTTTCTTGATGGTATCTTTTGATAAATAAGTTTTCAATTGCATGTACTTCAATTTGTCAATTTCTGTTTGTAGTTAGTGCTTACCATTTAGCCACTGTTTGCCTACTCTTTAAGATGGTAAAATTTGGAAGCATATTGTCATGCCTTTTGAACTTAGGCTTATAATCTACTTGGCATTTACTGTCGTGTATGGCATGACATAAGAGTCAAATTTTATTTTGTAGTTCCATATGATGCTATAATTGAACCAACACCTTTTACCAAAATAACTTCATTTTCCTCACTTCTCTGTAAGGCCATCTTTTCCATAAATCAACTGTTCATATAGATGTAACTCTCTCTGAACTTTCTGGTAATGTTCCATTTGTCTATATAATAATTAAGCAAATACCAAACTTACTTATTTCTCCACATCCTCGCCAGCATCGGTTGTTTCCTGACTTTTTAATAATTGCCATTCTAACTGACATGAGATAGCATCTCATGGTGGTTTTGATTTGCATTTCTCTAATGACCAGTGATGACGAGCTTTTTTTCATATGTTCATTGGCCACATAAATGTCTTCTTTTGAAACGTGTTCATATCCTTCACCCACTTTTAGATGGGGAATTTTTTTTTTTCTGGTAAATTTGTTTAAGTTCCTTGTAGATTCTGGATATTAGACCTTTGTCAGATGGAGAGATTGCAAAAATTTTCTACCATTCTATAGGTTGCCTGTTCACTCTGATGATAATTTATTTTACTGAGCAGAAGCTCTTTAGTTTAATTAGATCCTGTTTGTCAATTTTGGCTTTTGTTGCAATTGCTCTTGGTGTTTTAGTCATGAAGTCTTTGCCCATGCCTATGTCCCGAATGGTATTGCCTAGGTTTTCTTCTAGGGTTTTTATGGTTTTAGGTTTTAGGTTTAAGTCTTTAATCCAACTTGAGTTAATTTTTGTGTAAGGTGGAAGGAAGGGGTCCAGTTACTGTTTTCTGTGTATGGCTAGCCAGTTTTCCCAGCACCATTTTTAAAATAGGGAATCCTTTCCCCATTGTTTGTTTTTGTCAGGTTTGTCGAAGATTGGATGGTTTAGATGTGTGGTGTTATTTCTGAGGGCTCTGTTCTGTTCCATTGATCTATATATCTTTTTTGGTACCAGTACCATGCTGTTTTGGTTACTGTAGCCTTGTAGTATAGTTTGAAGTCAAGTAGCATGATGCCTCCAGCTTTGTTCTTTTTGCTAGAATTGTCTTGGCTATACAGGCTCTTTTTTGGTTCCATATGAAATTTAAAGTAGCTTTTTCTAGTTCTGTGAAGAAAGTCAGTGGTAGCTTGATGGGGATAGCATACAATGTATAAATTACTTTGGGCAGTATGGTCATTTTCACAATATTGATTCTTCCTATCCATGAGCACGCCATTCATTTCCATTTGCGTGGGTCCTCTTTTATTTCCTTGAGCAGTGGTTTGTAGTTTTCCTTGAAGAAGTTTTTCACATGCCTTGTAAGTTGTATTCCTAGGTATTTAATTTTCTTTGTAGTAATTGTGAATGGGAGTTCACTCATGATTTGGCTCTCTGCTTGTCTGTTAAATATTGGTCCCCACTCTCTTCTGGCTTGTAAGGTTTCTGCAGAGAGATCTGCTGTAGTCTAATGGGCTTCCCTTTGTAGGTAACTTGACCTTTCTCTCTGGCTGCCCTTAACATTTTTTCCTTCATTTCAACCTTGGTGAATTTAACGATTATGCGTCTTGGGGTTGCTCTTCTCAAGGAGTATCTTAATGGTGTTCTCTGTATTTCCTGAATTTAAATGTTGGCCTGTCTTGCTAGGTTGAGAAAGTTCTCCTGGATAATATCCTGAAGAGTGTTTTCCAACTTGGTTTCATTCTCCCCATCACTTTCAGGTACAACAATCAAACATAGGTTTGGTCTTTTCACACAGTCCCATATTTCTTGGAGGCTTTATTCATTCCTTTTCATTCTCTTTTCTCTAATCTTACCTTCATGCCTTATTTCAGTAAGTTGATCTTCAATCTCTGATATTCTTTCTTCTGCTTGATTGATTCAGCTATTGATACTTGTGTATGCTTCACGAAGTTTCATGCTGTGTTTTTTAGCTCCATCAGGTCATTTATATTCTTCTCTAAACTGGTTATTTTAGTGAGCAATTCCTCTAACCTTTTTTGTAGGTTCTTAGCTTCCTTGCATTGGGTTAGAACATGCTCCTTTAGCTCAGAGGAGTTTGTTATTACTCACCTGCTGAAGCCTACTTCTGTCATTTCATCAAACTCATTCTCTGTCCAGAGTTGTACTCTTGCTGGAGAGGAGTTGTGATCATTTGGAGGAGAAGAGGTATTCTAGTTTTTGGAATTTTCAGCATTTTTGCTCTGGTTTTTCTTCATGATCTTTGAGGCTGATGAGCTTTGGATGGGGTTCTGTGTGGGGATCCTTTTTGTTGACGTTGATGTTATTGCTTTCTGTTTGTTAGTTTTTCTTCTAACAGTCAGGCCCCTCTTATTCAGGTCTGTTGCAGTTTGTTGGAGGTCCACTCCAGACCCTGTTTGCCTGGGTATCACCAGTGGAGGCTGCAGAACAGCAAGGATTGCTGCCTGCTTCTTCCTCTGGAAGCTTCAGTCCCAGAGGGGCACTCACCTGTTGCCAGCCAGAGCTCTCCTGTATGAGGTGTCTGTTGACCTCTGCTAGAAGGTCTCCCCAAGTCAGGAGGCACAAGGATCAGGGACCAACTTGAGGAGGCAGTCTGTCCCTTAGCAGAGAGCTCAAGCGCTGTGTTGGGAGGACCCTCCTTGTCAGGATCCTCTGCTGTCTTCAGAGTTGGCAAGCAGGAACGTTTAAGTCTGCTGAAGCTGCGCCCACAGCCGCCCCTTCCCACAGGTGCTCTGTCCCAGGGAGTTGGGAGTTTTATCTATAAGCCCCTGACTGGGGCTTCTGCCTTTCTTTCAGAGATGCCCTGCCCCGTGAAGAGGAATCCAGAGAGGCAGTCTTGCCACAGCTGCTTTGCCTCACTGTATTGAGTTCCACCCAGTCCTTATTACTGTGAGAGGAAAACCACCTATTCAAGCCTCAGTAATGGTGGACACCCCTCCCCGCTCCAAGCTTGATAGTTCCAGGTTGACTTCAGACTGCTGTGCTGGCAGCTAGAATTTCCAGCCAGTTGTTCTTAGCTTGCTCTGTGGGAGCAGGACGTACTGAGTGAGACCACTTGGCTCCCTGGCTCCAGTCCCCTTTCCAGGGGAGTGGACGGTTTTGTCTCCCCTGGGTTACAGATGCCACTGGGGTATGGGGGGACAAAAAAAAAACAAAAAACAAAAAACAAAAAAACTCCTGCAGCTAGATCAGTGTCTGCCAAACAGCTGCCCAGTTTTGTGCTTGAAAGCCGGGACCCTGGTGGTTTAGGCACACGAGGGAATCTCCTGGTCTGCAGATTGCAAAAACCATGGACAAAGCACAGTATCTGGGCTGGATAGCACAGTCCCTCATGGCACAGTCCCTCACTGCTTACCTTGGCTGGGAAAGGGAGGCTCTCACTCCTTGCACTTCCCAGGTGAGGCGATGCCCCTCCCTGCTTCTGGTTGCCCTCCATGGGCTGTGCCCACTGCCTTTACTAGTCCCATTGAGATGAACAGGGTACCTCAGTTGGAAATGCAGAAATCACCCGCCTTCTGCATTGGTCTCGCTGGGAGATGCAGACCGGAGCTGTTCCTATTTAGCCATTTTGCCAGAACTCATCTGTGAAATTTTAATACTTAGAAAGAAAAAGAGTTTGCTTTTGTGGGATCGGATAGCTTACACTCATATGAAAAGTGGCATATATTTCAAACAACAAAAAATTTCATTTAAGTGAGTATTTCCCACATGATCTAAAACAAACAAACAAACAAACAAAAACAGCTAATAAGAGGGAAATTCGACGATTAGAATAATCAGGACATATTTATAGTAGAACTCAGAACTAACTCCTTGTAAATCAATAAGCGTGGGTTATTAATTAATTAATTTTTTGCTCTTCCAACTCCTCCCTTCAGCTGTTCAGACAGCATATTATATGACTATATTATATTACTAAATATATTAGTATGTTCTATGAATCCCTACGAGCTCTCAGGAAAAATATGTTAATAATACAACAGAGGGAGAGAATTTGGTTAATGGAATACTGGGCTATTTTGATGTCCTTTTGACATCACTTTACCTAAAAGTCATGCATGCTTTTCTTTTCTCTGTGTACCTGTGTGTCAAACCTTCCTCTCCTTTCCATGTAATGATGCCAGTCACTGGATATAGGGGCCACCCTAAACCCAGGATGACCTCTAAATCCAGAATGATCTCATTTTCAGATCTTTAACTCAATTAAATCTACAAAAAAAAGTACCAAAAATTTAAATTAAAGCTACAAAATACTATTAGATTCGTAGACAAGTAATTGGGTTTTTGCCATTATTTTCAATGGCAAAACCGCAATTACTTGTGCACCAACCTAATGAGAAACTGTCAGAAAATTTCCATAACCTCCAAATGACAATAATTTTAAAAATCTTGTCCCAGCAGTGCTATCTCATTCCTAATGTAATGTGGTAGCCACCTCCATGAAAAATCAAAATGGAGTTCAGAGAAAGCTTTCAATGGTATTGAGAATCTCCATCTTACATCATTGGTACTGGACACTCCTTTATTATTCCAAGTAGGCTATGAACAGATAAGGACAAAGAGACATTAACTTTCCCACACTTAACCTTATTTGTAGAGATTAAACTCCAGGTCAAGATTTGCAAGCACAATATGTAATTAAGATATCCAAACTTAATTGGCTAGTAAGAAAAGATCTTCACAAAAATATTTTGTAGATGCCTGATGATTGGAAGCCATTCTTCTTTGAAAAGCTCTCTAGTAGGAAAAAAGGAGAAGTTAAATCTAAGTTCACTTCCCAAGTTCACTGCTACATTTATTTATAATTACTTTTTATATTCGACTTTCATACATTTAAGTTAACCTGTTGAACATTCATATAAAATGTTGTCAGTTTCTGGTATAGTGGTACAATTCAAAACATGACAGTGACAACTAAGGGTTAAGAATGTATAGAGATAAGGCACAAAATAAAAGATAGATGTATAATAATTGCACTAATTATATATATTATGTATGTTCCAAATTCTGACGTATTTGTAAATATTATAACTACCTTAATGTATCAGAAGAGAAATATTCAAGAATTCAAGATAAATTAAGGAATTCATGAGTTTAATCTTAAAAAGTGTCTTGAAAGATGTTGCCATTGCATTGCATTAGGAGTCTCTCTCAGCCTACTCTGGCTTGGGAGTCTGCCTGATTTATAAAAAAAAGAATTGCATTTCTTGTTTCTCTCATTTGATAGAATATTTTGAATTTGTCCATATGGTATATGAAATATGTATGTGAACTACCTCTTGAAAAAATTACAGTTCACAAAACTGTGAAGATATTTGAAGTAATTTCCAAAAGGCCACAAAGTGTTGTCATAAGATCAACAAATTAAAAGGAATTTAAGTAGATTGGAAATATCAACAGGAAATTTAATGGCCACTACTATTGGTAACAACTTATTAATGTATAGTGGGGAATTTAAAATTACTATGAGAATGTGAGACTCGATACACTTTACTAAATAATTATAGTAGCAAAAAGTATGAATATGGATTATGAAAAAGAGTAGAGAAGATATACTCACCAAGCAAATTTTCACAGCAGCCAAATTTGCAGCCATGTGGGATAGAATAGCAGAAAATTTGGTCTGAGTTCACATGACTTTCAGAAGCAAATTCATTTGAAAGTGAGAAAAATGCTATTTTTCTGCACAGTTGTGTTTTGCATGTGGATTACCCCATGGATCCCATTCACAAGTCTTTTGAACACTAAGTATTCTCTGTTTGAGAGTAGGGCCTGAGATCACCCTCATCAGCAAGTTTTTCAGAGAGAGAAAATCATGTTCCTACCAGTTTCCTGTCTTTTTCTGTCCACTGCCAGCAACAGGAATAGCTAAGAAATATTAAATTGTTTTGCATGGTAACAATTTTTTAAACAATAATAATGGTGACCAAGTGAGAGTGTAGGACTGGCTCATCAAGGGGACTTTGTTGGTCTGCTATCTCTTGCTTGCTCAAGGACAATACCACTTTCTATTTTAGGAGTCCAGTGATTTTAATGGGGCACGTGAGAATCACATGGGAAATTTTCCAAAGTGCAAGCACTCAACACACACCTTTAGAGCATCAGATTCAATTGGTTTGTATAAGGTTTGATCAATTAAAAAAAATTAAACTTACTAGAATATGACGATAGAGATTGCTGCTTACAAATCACTAGCCTAAAATACCTCACTGTGCATTGTTACTTGTTTTGTGTCTGTGTGTGTGTGTGTGTGTGTGTGTGTGTGTGTGTTCTCATACCTATGAATTGCTGTGTTTCCAGTCCTAAATTAACAACTGGATATTTTAGATTCTATCTGATGAAATAGTTTCATATAGGTTTTTAAATGTCTTTTCATTTTCAGTAATTATCTCCTAAGTTCCTAGAAGCATGGACCTCAGTAATTTTGAATCTTTGATGGCTGTTCGTAGAGATCATCAAATAGCTATTCTAAAGCTTTGAAACATGTGCTTCCTAGATCTCTAAGGGTCAACGTGACAGTTTTTCTTAGGGCAATGCTACTCCTTTGTTCTTATAGGAGTCACTTCAGTGAATTACCTTAGACATGCTTTGTGAGTCAATAAACTGTGAATCTCTAACTGTTGTCTTGTGATAACTTCAGACATAAGTGAAGTAGTTCAGAGGCACAGACTTTAGCTTGAGAGTGCTCCACTTTGAAAGTGTGCAGAAGATGACCCTTTTGAGGCTATTTTACAAAAACAAATTTGAGTTGGTTGTTTCTGTTGTTATAAAATGTATTTATTTCAAAGAAATTAACAGTACAGTTTATGCTCCAAGAGATAATGTTTAGGGAAGATGTAGTATGAGGGAGGTGGGCATTAAGGAAAAGAAGGAAGAATGAACACTTGACTGGGAACAGAATTATAAGCGCCTCAGTTTTAAGTGCAGACAAGTTCTGGAAGCTGATTTCCAAAACCTGTGCAAATATACATGATTTGTCCATAGGTTGGTGCCGCTACTCAGGTTTGTCTCAGGGATTGTGATGCCAAGTCAAACCTTGAAATATGAGACTATAACCCCTACTATATAGTTTTGTAATTCCAGCACTTTGGGAGGCTAAGGCAACTGGATCACCTGAGGTCAGGAGTTTGAGACTAGTCTGGACAACATAGTGAAACCCTGTCTCTACTGAAAATACAAAAATAAATTAGCCTGGCGTGGTGGTGCATACCTTTAGTCCCAGCTACTCGAGAGGCTGAGGCAGGAGAATCACTTGAACCCAGGAGGCAGAGGTTGCAGTGAGCCAAGATTGCACCACTGCACTCCAGCCTGGGCAATAGAGCAAGACTCTGTCTCAATAAATAAATAAATAAATAAATCAAAAAAATAAACTATACAGCAACCAAAAATGTATAGTTCTTCACTACATGACAATTACATTTATTCACTACTTAAATCATTTTATTTGCTATGGAGGGTAACAGAGTATTTATTTTAACTCTGTTGAAATCAGGATTCATATGATCTAATCACTGATAATGTCTTGATCAAAAGCTTGCAACCACAAGTACGTTATCACATCCTTTAATTGCTTTCTTGTATTATTATCAAGGGTATACCTACTACAAAGCAGTATTATAAAACTGTCCTTTACATACACCTTTCTTTTCATACTTCCAATAATTACTTCTACATTTTGCCCTTTTCTTTACATTCCTCACAATAAGAGAGCAAAAGAATCCTCTGGCAAACCCAGTTCCCTTCTTAATGGCAGCAGTGAAAGGGAAAAGACCAAAACCTGGAAATAATAAAGCCAGAATTCTTTTTATTAGGTTACAAAAAAAGGCTAGTAGTACTCATACTTTATATGTGGAGGTGATATGCCTTGTACCAAAATGTTTTTGTCTTGCTTTAGTTCAAGTCCTTATACTCTGGAAAGTATGGTAAGCAGTGGTTTGGGTGATGGGTACTGGAGTCAGATGAACTTACATGTCAGTCTTGAATTTACTAACTACTGTCTGCATGAGCTTGGATAAATTACCTCATCTCCCTAAACTGGATCCTCCACTGATAAGTGAAAATGATGCTTCGCTTACCAAGATACTATAAAGTTTAACTGGGAAAATGCATAAAGAAATATAGCATTAAGTTTGCATATTGCAAACAGTAAATAATAGTTACTACACCCACAACTAATAATACTAATCATAAACAATGTCATCTGAACTATAGTTATGATTTCCTTAACTGTTTCTGTTTTATATATTTTGTCTTTAGGTTTTCCTGATTCTGTTTCTTACTACTGTCAAAATGATTTTTCTAAAAGTCCAAATAATTTGCTTGCTTAAATACTTTGAATATTTTCTGACCAATTCTATATTTTTGATGCTCAACTTTTTTCTTCCCATAAATATATAAATATTGCCTGGAATACACACACATGTATATATATACACATCATAAAAATAAAAATATGTTGAAAATCATAACTGAGTTGCTCAAATATAGAATGGGCCTTGTGGTTTTCCAATTGTATTATTGCCTTCATATTCTGTAACTCTCTCTCCCTTTTCCCTTCTATCCTCCCTCCCAACGCCATTGTCACCATTCTCTCTCTCAGATTCTTCCTATTATCCTCATTTTCTCTCTATGATAAAGCATCGTTGTCATCAGGGTATATCAGATTGGCTCCAATTTTAGTTATAGTCATTCCTGTGCTGATCACTGTGACTGAAGGAATGGTTTAGCCTGATTGGCTAGGGATAGTACAAATACACATGTAGCTAGCAAGGTACGGTACCGTGATCAGAAACTTCTAGGACAGTAGGAGGTAGAAAAAGGCAGGTCTCTCAAATAAAGGCATTTCCTTCTATCAGAAAAGGCTAGAAATGGGATGTGTAGGGGGAAATCCAGCAAATTTGATTTTAGCATACAATGAGTGATATTGTACATGTTAGATATTTTTATTTATAATCCTCAACAGAGAAGCTGAAATGTCAGCTCTTTATTGCACAAAAGGTAATTGAATATGAATAACATAAGAATGAAGATGATGAATCTTCTCTAATTTACTAAAAAGCAAAAACAAACAAAAACCATTAATTGTAGCACCACTCACATATTAGTGTGTCATGAGACTCCAATGTGTTTCATGGTTGAAAACTTCAGAGTTGGAGGATGATGTCCCAATCATGGCATACAGATTCCTGTAGGCAATGCTGCAGCCTTCTGTTTTGAACTGTTGTCCCGTTATTTCTCATCCTGTTGGGCCATACGCTGACTCATCATAACTTTGATTTGCACATGGAATTTGTGTTCATTGTCATTGTTTCCTCATAACCTGACATAGGGATTGACCAACAGTAAGTTCTCCATTCATGTTAGTTAAATTAGTTTGATGACCAGGAAATAACTATGATTCAGTACATGGGATATTAACAGATTGAATATTTGGCTGTCGTGCATATAGGAGGCAATAGGGATTCCTAGTAGAATGAGTAAAGTAAGGTTAGAATCCTACAGAATGGTCAGGCTACAGATTCATTATGCTACTCTTATAATTGTGCTAACAGAATGGTGTGTGGATGGGATCTAAAATGTAGATCTGGCCTTGGTCCAAATTCCCCTGAAATCTAGGGACTGTTGGCAACAATAGCTATTTGTTGCCTTTTTAGACTGAGCTATAAAGGCTTGAATATAGAGACAAAAATGTAAATTCAGGAGTGTTTTAACACAATTCTTAGCTATATTTTTGGTATGTTTCTTTCCATTGATCACATGTAAATAATCATATGCAAAAACGCAAATATCGTTTTGTCAATTTTCAATATTTTTGTCTTGCAATTAACAGAGAATAAAGTAAAGCTATTATGTTGATTTAATGCAGATTCGAGGCAATAGATTGAAAATATCACCTCTTCTTACAGAGGTATGGTGGAAGATTCAAGTATTCTTATTTTAATCTAGCAGGATAAGTTTGCCTGTGTTAGAAGTTCAGTTATTTATTTTTAAAATATAAAGGTATGCATTCTCACTACTTTTAGCTTTTGCACTAAATTAATTAGTTACCCTGGAATGGACTGAAATTTTTATTTAAACCCAACTTAAGACTTGTATAATCTTCAAGGTTCTTAATTGAAAATTAATGGCTCTCTCTTAAAACCCGTGTAGTCGAAGCAGTAGCCATCTGAGTAGTGCATAATACTTATGGCATAATCTTCTCAACCCTTACATAGATGTTAGGATTAGAAATAGCTTTCCAGCTTTAAGGTTCTGGAAAGTCCAGGTCATGTGGTGTCATTTGAAAAATGAATACTAAGTTGGGATTCCTAAATTTTGATTTCAACTTCTGGTTCTGCCTTTAACTAGTTTTATGAACCAAGAGGAATGACTTAGCTCCTCCATGGTGTTAATTCTTCCTCGGTAACATTTAACAAATAATCCAGTAGATATTATATATCATATATTGCATGTTTATATGCATCACAGTTATATATAAATGTTGTTAAAGCATTCCACAAGAATATTGATGGATGGGTAGATGGCCTTAGTTCCATCTTCCTAGAAACAACAATTTTCAGCTCTTTTCAGTTATTTTACAGTTTATTACCATTTCTCAAATGAAGTTATTCTGATAATGAATTTTCAATTTGAGGCATTGTCCATTATCATTCCTCTAGGTAGGATGAATATTTTGCTTTATTTCTTCTGCAACTTCTCCCACAACGCGTTTACTCTTATCATCCTCTCCCGTTCTCCCAATATATTCCCATCATAACTGTGGTTAGCTCAAATCCTTTTCCTTTCCTGTACAACATTTTGTTTAATAATTATGTTGATATGTTGTGGTTGTTGTTGTTGTTGTTGTTTTTGGCTTTGTGTATTCATTTGCTAGGGCTGCCATAACAAAGTACCACAGACTCAGTGGCTTAAAAAACAGAATTTTATTTTCTCGTCTCTGGGAACTAGAAGTTCAAAATCAAGGTGTCAAAAGGCTTAGTTTCTTTTCAAGCCTCTCCTTTTGGCTCATAGATGGCCATTGTCTCCTTGTGTCTTTACATGGTCTTCCCTTTGTTCATGGCTGTGTTCAGATTTCCTCATCTTATAAGGACACCAGTCACACTGAATTGGGGCCAACCCTAATGAGTTCATTTTAACTTAATTACCTCTTTAAAGACCCTAGCACCAAACACAGTCATTCTGAGGTACTGGGCATTAGGACTTCCACATTTGATTCAGCCCATAACACTTAGTTTTTAATGTAATCCTTAGGAAATCCCAGGAGACTTGTCATGAATTATGCAAGTCTCCTCTCCAGACACTCAGGCACATCAGCTATTCTGTCCATTTCATCTTCCTCCCAAAGCCTCTCAGAGAGTACACAGCTCTATGTAATCGGTACATAGCTGCCACACTGGAATCCCTCTTGAGACCATCCTGGAGATTACCCTCACTTCTCTCCTGGGTTCAATGGCATATTTCCTACAGACCAGGATTTCTTTCTTGATTTGCTCCTTCAGAGGAGCATAACCTCCAATAACTTTCTTAAAGCAGTGAGTAGATGGTAACTAAGAATTTTTTAGACCACAAGTCTGAAAATACTTTATTCAGCCTAGGAAGTGATTAAAAGTTTGGCTAAGTATAAGATTGTAGGTTGGAATCATTTTTCTTCAGAATGTTGAGGGCATTGCTCCATTGCCTGCTAGCTTTCGAGTGTTATTGAAGAGTATGAAGAAAATTGCATTTTTATATACATTTGACGTGTTTTTAAATTTTCCCTGTCTCCCTTTCTGTCTCTAAAAGTTCTTTAAGAATTTTAAAAAGTTTTTTAAAAGTTTACGAGCAAGAGTCTCACTGAGGAACATACCAACAATTGCCTGCACTGATAATATTATATGATCATATTAAGGTTATTCTCATCAGTAAATTTGGGTTCCTTAAGTCAGTAGTTTCCTTAAGTCACATGTTTTGTGCTAGTCAGAATTCCCCAGGCAAATCTCTAAAAATCTTCTGCTTTTCAGATGAAGGACCAATTATTACAATTCTACATTTACAGGAGGAAAAAAGCTATGGATATTATCATTCACTATGCACATGGTCATTAATCCTGCTGTTTTCAGAAAGATTACAGCACTGTTAATTGAATTTTTTTTTTTCTTTTGAGACAGGGTAGTGCACCTAGGCTGGAGTGCAGTGGCACCATCTCGGCTCACTGCAACCTCTCTCTCTTGGGCTCTGATGATCCTCCTGCCTCAGCCTCCCGAGTAGCTCGGATTACAGGCATGCGCCAACACACCTGGCTAATTTTTGTATTTTTAGTAGAGATGGGATTGTCCCATGTTGGCCAGGCTGGTCTCGAACTCCTGACCTCAAGTGATTCACCTGCCTCATCCTCCCAAAGTGCTGGGATTTCAGATGTGCCTGGCCTATTCTTAAATTTTTAAGGTTCCTGCACAGCAAAAGAAACAATCATCAAAGCAAATAGACAACCTACAGAATGAGAGAAACTTGCAAACTATGCATTGTGAAGTAACTCAGGAATGAAAAACAAAATACTGCATGTTCTCCTACGTGGGAGCTAAGCCATGGGTGTTTAAAAGAATACAGAGTGGTATAATAGGCATTGAAGACTCTGAATGGGGGAGGGTGGGGAATTAGGGATGAAAAACTATCTATTGGATACAATGTATACTACTCAGGTGATAAGTACACTAAAATCCCAGATTTTACCACTATACAATTCATCCATGTAACCAGAAACCACTTATACTCCTAAAGCTATTGAAATTTACAATGTTTTAAAAAATTATTCTTAATTTTTAAATGTCTTTATTGTAGTAAAAATGTACATAGCAAAAAAATTTACCATTTAAATATTTTTAAGTGTACAATTCAGTGGCATTAAACACATTGTCGTACATACATTACCACTATCCATTTCCTGAACTTTATTTTACCAGACTGAAACTCTGTACCCATTAAACAATAAAATCCCAATTTCCTATTCCCACCAAGTCCCTGGCAGCCACCATTCTACTTTCTGTATGATTTTGAATACTTTAGGTAAATCATGTAACTGGAATCATGTCATATTTTTCTATTTATGACTGGCTTATTTCGATTAGCGTAATGTCTTCAAGGTTCATCTATGTGTTAGCAACTGTTAGAATTTCCCATTGTGTGTATGTGTATACACACACACATACACACACCACATTTTGTCTAGCCATTCATCTACTGATGGACACATAAGTTGCTTCCATCTTTTGGTTATTGTGAATAATGTTGCTATAAATATGTATAAAAATACAAAAATCTATTGAAGTCACTCTTTTCAGTTCTTTTGGGTATATATCCAGACATAGAATTACTGGATCACTTGGTAATTTATTTCTATTTTTATGAGGAAATACCATACTATTTTCCATAATGCCTATACAATTTTACCTTCTCCAACAACAATGAATAAGTGTTACAATTTCTCTACATCCTTGTCCACATAATACTTTATGTATTTTTTTAATATTGTTAGTATGTGTGAAATAATATCTTATGGTAGTTTTACAATTCACATTTTGCTAATGATTAGAGATACTGAGCATCTTTTCCTGTGTTTATTGGCCATTTGTATATCTTCTTTGGAGAAGTGTCTGCTCAATTCCTGTGCCTATGTTTTAATTTGTTTGTTTTGTTGTTGAGTTGTAGGAGTTCTTTATATATTCCCGGTAGTAACCCCTTATCAGATGTATAACTTGCAAATATTTTCAAATTCTGTGGTTACTTTTTCACTTTCTTCATAGTTTTCTTTGTTGCATAAAAGTTTTAAAATTTGATGTATTCCAATTTATTTATTTTTCCTTTGTCACCTGTGTTTTTGGTGTCATATCCAAGAAATTGCTGCCAAGTCCAATGTCATGAAGCTTTTCTCTATGATTCCTAAGAGTATGATAGTTTTACCTCCTATATTTAGTTCTGTGATCCATTTTGAGTTAACTTTTGTAAATGGGGTAAGGTGAGGGTCCCATTTTATTATTTTACAAGTGAATATCCACTCTTCCTAGACCTATTTGTTAAAAAGACTCACCTTTCCCCCATTGAATGGTCTTGTACCCTTGTCAAAAATTATATGACCATATATAAAGGATTTATTGCTAAGCTCTCTAATTTATTTTATTGGTCAACATGTCTGTTTTTATGTCAATACCATACTGTTTTGCTTACTGTAGTTTTGCAGTAAGTTTTGAAATCAGGAAGTGGGAAACCTACAACTTTCCCTTTTTTCAAGACTGTTTTGGCTATGCAAGTTCCCTCGAGATTCTATATATATCATAGTATCAATTCTTAATGCAAAAAAAAATGTTATTAGGGTTTTAGTAGGAATTGCAATAAATCTGTAGATAGTGTTGGGTAGTATTAGCATCTTAAAAATATTGTTTTCCAATTATAAACAAAGATTTTTATTTGTTTCTTCAATATATTTCAGCAACATCTTGTAGTTTTCAGTGTATGAGTCTTTTGATCCCTTGGTTAGCTTTATTAATAAATATTCTAATTTTTAATGCTATTGTAAATGAAATTGTTATATTAATTGCCTTCTCAGAGTATTCTTGTTTCCTGTTGAGCAATTCACTGTTAGTGTATAGAAATGCACTGATTTGTGTTTATTAATTTTATCTTTTGTATTTTGTATGTTGAAGTTGTATTTGTGCAACTTGGCTAAATTTTTTATTAGTTCCAAAAGATATTATGCAAAATCTGTAGTATTTTCTACTTACAAGATTATGTTGTTTATGAACAGAGATAATTTTCCTTTTCCTTTACAATTTGGGTGTCTTGTGTTTGTTTTTATTTCCTAATTGCTCTAAGATTTCCAGTACTATGTTGAATCAAAGTGTTAAAAGTGGGAATTCTTTTGTTGTTCCAGATATTTGAGGAAATACTTTCACTCTTTTGGCAGAGTATGTTGTTCCCTGTGGACTTTGCATAGATGGCATTTATTATATTGAAGTAGTTTCCTTGTATTCCTAGCTTGTTGAATGCTTTTTATCATGAAAGGGTGTTGAATCTTGTTGAATGTTTTTTCTGCATCATTGGAGATGATTATATGAATTTTTTTCCTTCATTCTGTTAATCTGGTGGAGTACATTTGTTGATTTTTGTATGGTGATTCATTCTTATATTCCAGGAATAAATCTAATTTGATCATAATGTATAATCCTTTTAATATGTGGTTAAATTCGGTTGCTTAACTGCATATGTGAGGATGTTCATCTCACTATCATTAGTAATATTGTTTTGGAGGGTTTTTGTTTGTTTCTGATAGCTAGTTTGTCTGGACTTGATATGATGGTAATGCTGGCTTCAGTATCTAAGTTGGGAAATGTTCCCTTCTCTTTAGTTTTTTAGAAGAGTTTGAGAAGAGTTGTTGTTAATTCTTTACATTGTAGGATTCACCAGTGAATCGATCTGGTCCTGAGCTTTTCTTTGTCAGGAAGCATTTTATTACGGATTCAATGTCTATGCTAGTTTTCATTCTCTTCATATTTGTTATAGCTTCATGATTCAGTCTTAATAAGTTGTATTTCTAGGAAATTGTCCATTCTATTTAGATTATCCAATCTGTTGGTATGCAAATGTTCAAAATATTTAAAATCTTTTAATTTCTGTAGAGTTAGTAGTAATGTCCCCCCTTTCATTTCTGATTTTTTTTCTTTTTTTCTTAGTTCATATAGCTTAGGTTTTGTCAAGTTTGTTACTCTTTCAAAGAACCAACTCTTGATTTTGCTAATTTTCTTCATTGATGATATTCTATTTTATTTATCTCTGCTGTCATCTTTATTATTTCCTTCCTTCTTCTAGCTTTGAGTTTAATTTGCTCTGCTTTTTCTAGTTCTTTAAGGTATAAAGGTAGGTTGTTAATTTGAAATATTCATTTTAATTTAAGTATTTACAACTATAAATTGTCCCTCTCAGCACTGCTTTTTCTACATCCATAAGTTTTTTATGCCATGTGTTCATTTTTATTGTCTCAAGGCTTTTTAAATTTCTTTTCTGATTTATTCTTTGGCCCATTGGTTGTTTAAGTCTGTCTGATTTCCATCTATTTGTGGACTTTCTAGCTATACTTCTGTTGTCAATTTCTAGTTCTATTGTATTGTGATTGTAAAAGATACTTGGTATAATTTCAGTCCTTTCACATGTATTAAGACTGGTTGTGTAGCTTAACATATGGTCTACCCCAGAGGACATGCCATGTGCACTTAAGAAAAACATACACAGGCATAGTTCATTTTCTTATGTTTCACCTTGTTGGGCTTCAAAAATACAGTGTTTTTTTGCAGATGGAAAGTTTATGGCAATCCTATGTGGAGCAAAACTATTGGTGCCCTTTTTCTAACAGCATGTGCTTCCTTCCTGTCTCTATGTCAAATTTTGGTAATTCTCACAGTATTTCATACTTTTTCATTATCATTATATGTGTTATGCTGATCTGTGATAGTGATCTTTATTGTTACTATTGTAGTTGTTTTGGGGTGCCACAAACCAGGCCCATATACGATGGCAAACTTAATTGATAAATGTTATGTGTATTCTGACTGTTCATTGACTAGCTGTCCTCATGTCTCTCTCCCTCTCCTTCAACCTCTCTATTCCCTGAGATACAATAATATTACCCTGAGATACAATAATATTAAAACAATTCATAACATTATATTAGTCTCTAAGCATTCAAGTAAGGAGTCATGGGACTCTCACTTTAAATAAAAAGCTAGAAATAATGGAGCTTAGTGAGGAAGGAGTGCTGAAAGCTGAGATAGGCCAAAAGCTAGGCCTCTTGTTCTAAACAACCAAATTGTGAATGCAAAGAAAAAGTTCTTGAAGAAAATTATAAGTGCTGCTCTAGTGAACACACAAATGATAAGAAAGCAAAACAGCCTCATTGCTGATATGGAGAGTTTTAGTGATCTGGATAGAAGATCAAACCAGCTACAACATTCCCTTAAACCAAAGCTTAATCCAGAGAAAGACCCTAACTCTTTCTAATTCTGTAAAGACAGACAGAGGGGAGGAAGTGGCAGAAAAAAAAAGTTAAAGCTAAAAGACATTGGTTCATGAGGTTTAAAAAGAAGTTGTCCCCATAACAAAAAAGTGAAGCAGCAAGTGCTGATGTAGAAGCTGTAGCAAGTTATCCAAAGATCTAGCTAAGATCATTGATGAAGGTGGCTTCACTGAATAACAGATTTTCAGTAAAGATGAAAACAGCCTTCTATTGGAAGAAGATACCATATAGGACTTCAGTAGCTAGAGAGGAGAAGTCAATACCTGGGTTCAAAGCTTCCAACAACAAGATGACTCTTTTATTAGGGGCTAATGCAGCCGGTGACTTTAAGCTGAAACCAAGGCTCATTTTGCATTCTGAAAATCCTAGGGCCCTTAAGAATCATGCTAAATGTATTGTGCCTGTGCTCTGTGAATGAAACACAAAAGCCTGGGTGACGGTACATCTATTTACAGCATGGTTTACTGAATAGTTTAAGTCCACTGCTGAAACCTGCTCAGAAAAAGAAAAAAAAAAGGGTCTTTTAAAATATTACTGCTCATTGACATTGCAACTAGTCAACCAAGAGCTCTAGTAAAGATAAATAAGGAGGGCCGGGCGTGGTGGCTCACTCCTATAATCCCAGCCCTTTGGGAGGCTGAGGTGGGCAGATCACGAGGTCAGGAGTTCGAGAACAGCCTGGCCATTATGGTGAAACCCCGTCTCTACTAAAAAAATAAAAAAAAAATTAGCCAGGTGTCGTGGTGCACACCTGTAGTTCCAGCTACTTGGAGGCTGAGGCAGGAGAATCACTTGAACCCTGGAGGCCGAGGTTGCAGTGAGCCATGATTGTGCCATTGCACTCCAGCCTGGGAAACAGAGTGAGACTTCATTTCAAAAAAAAAAAAAAGAAAAGAACAAGGAGATTAATGTTGTTTTTTATGCATGCTAACACAGTATCTATTCGCCCATGGATCAAGGAGTAATTCTGAGTTTCAAGTTTTATTATTGAAGACTTGTAATGTGTAAGGTTATAGTTGCCATAGATAGTGATTCCTCTGATGGATGTGAGGAAAGTAAATTGAAAATCTTCTGGAAAGAGTTCACTATCCTGGATGCCATTAAGAACATTTGTGATTCATGGGAGGTGGTCAAAATATCAACATTACTGGGAGTTTGAAATAAATTGATTCCAGTCCTAATGGATAACTTTAAGGGATTGAAGATTTCAGTGGAGGAAGTAACTGCAGAAGTCAGGTAGAAATAGCAAGAGAACTGGCATTAGAAGTGGTACCTGAAAATGTGACTGAATAGCTACAATCTTAAAACTTGAACAAATGAGGAATTGCTTCTCATGGATGATCAAAGAAAATTGGATTTTTGGATGGAATCTGCTCCTGGTGAAGATATTGTGAACATTGGCGACAAAGTATTTGAATACTACATAAACTTAGTTGATAAAGCAGTGGCACAGTGTGAGAGGATTCACTCTAATTTTGAAAGAAGTTCTACTGTGGGTAAAATGCTATCAAATAGCATGGCATGCTACAGATAAATATTTTGTGAAAGAAAGTCCATCAATGGGGAAAGCCCTTATTTTCAGAAATTGCCACAAACATGTCAACCTTCAGCAACCAACACCCTGATCAGTCAGCAGCCATCGACATCAAAGCAAGACCCTCCACCAGGAAAAAGATTATGACTCACTGAAGGCATTTATGATCATTAATATTTTTTAGCAATAAAGTATTTTTAATTAAGTATTTACATTTTTAGACAAAATGCTATTGCATACTTAATAAGCAATAGTATAGCATAAACAACATTTATTTGCACTGAAAAACAAGAAAAAATTGTGTGACTCACTTTATTGGGGAGGTCTGGAGCCAAATCCAATATCTCTCAGGTATTCCTATATTCTTCTATGGTTAGACTGTTCTCTATATGTGTTTTGGTCCAATTAACCTATAGTGTTTCATCTTATTCCCTCATTAATCTTCTAGCTGACTATACTATTATTGAAAGTGGGATATTGAAACTCTATTATTGTAGAACTTTCTCTTCTTCCCTCAATTCTGTCAATGTGTGTTTCATATATTTAGGAGGTTACATGTTGAGTGTATATATTTTATAATTCTTATATCCTCTTGGCAAATCGACCCTTATATAATATCCTTTGTGTCTTTAAGAATTTTGACCTAAGGCTATTGTTGCCTGATATTAATATAGCCACCCCTGCTTTCATTTGGTTGCTATTTGCATGGAATATCATTTTCCATCCTTTCACTTTCAATCTATGCATGTGTTTACATTTAAAGTGAATCTCTTATAGATAGCATGTAGATACTATCTATCAATTCATTCTGTCTGTAACTTTTGAATGGGAAGTACAATGGAATAAATTGTGTCCCCTCCCAAAAAATGTATATGTTGAAACCTCAACCCTCTTTGTGGTGGTGTTTGGAGATGGGCTCTTTGGAGTTAATTTGGTCTTGAAAGTAAAGCCCTCATAAAAGGATTATTGTCTTTATAAGAAGAGAAACAAGAGATCTGTCTCTCTCCCTTGGTCTACATGCACACTGAGGAAGGGTCATGAGATGCCACAGAGAGAGAAGTTGGCATCTGCAACCTGAGGAGAGAGCCTTCAATAGGAACCAAATTGGCTTGCTCCCTTGGTCTTGGACTTCTCAGCCTCTGCAACTGTGAGAAAGTTAATTTCTGTTTAAAACTCCTAGTCCGTGGTATTTTCTGTTATGGTATCCTGAACAGACTAAAACAGAAATTGATACCAGGGAGTCATGTACTAAAGGAATAACTACTTTAAAATGTGGAAACAGCTTTACAACTTTGTAATGAGGAGAGACTGGAAGTGTTTCAAGGAGTATGCTAGAAAATGCTGATATTGTCATGAAGGGATTTTTTAAAAATCTTATTTTAGTTTTAGGGTACATGTGCAGGTTGGTTCTATAGATAAATTGTGTGTCACAGGAGTTTGGTGTACATATTATTTCATCACCCAGGTAATAAGCATAATACTGAATAGGTAGTTCTTGGATCCTCACTCTCCTCCCACCCCCTATCCTAAAGAGGGCCCCAATACATATCGTTCCCTTCTTTGTGTCCATATGTGCTCAATGTTTAACTCCCACTTTTAAGTGAGAACATAGTGGTGTTTGATTTTCTGTTCCTACATTAGTTTGCTTAGGATGATCGCCTACAATCCATCTATGTTGCTGCAAAGGACATGATCTTGTTCTTTTTTTGGTTACATAATATTCCATGGTGTCTATGTACCACATTTTCTTTATCCAGTCTACTGCTGATGGGAATTGAGGTTGATTCCATGTGTTTGCTATTGTGAATAATGCTACAATGAACATATGCATGCATGTCTCTTTATAGTAGAATCATGTATATTCCTTTGGGTAGATACCCAATAACAGGATTCTGGGTCAAATGATAGTTCTGTTTTAAGTTCTTTGAGAAATCACCAAACTACTTTCCACAGTGACTTAACTAATTTACATTCCCACCAGCAGTGTATAAGCATTCTCTTTTCTCCACAACTTCTCCAGCATCTGTTATTTTTTGACTTTTTATTAATAGTCACCAAAAAAGGATTTTAGAAAGTGATTCTGGGAGAGCTCAGAAACAAAAGTAGAGAGCTAGAGAAAAACCCTCCATCTTCTTAGAGAATATGTAAATAATCATGAGAAGAATGTTGGTAGATATATGGATGGTAAAGTTCATTCTGATAAGTTTTCAGATGAAAATTAGGGACATATTATGGGAAATTGGAGAGAAGGCCATCCTTGTTGTAAAGTGGCAAAGAACCTGGCTGAATTGTGTAAGTTGTTGAAAGTACAAGAAAGAGGGATAAATGAAAAGAATAAGGCAAGAAACTTGGATTTTAAGCACTAATTATCTAAGTCCCATTTTTTTAGGATGGAAGTCTGTGATCAGAAGCCTATATTAAAAGTGGGAATTGACCAACTATAATTGAAGTTGGAAAAATAATCATTGCAAGGAAATACATCAGTCACCAACTCTCCTACACAAATAGAAATGACAGCTTACTCAATGGAGATTTTTTTAATGCCTTTTTAAATGTGAAACCTTGATTTTTAAGTTAAATTTCAATTTCTGATAAGAAACAGCCTTACACAAACTATATTAGAAATAGAGGATATGACGTTTACATTAAGGCATCTTTTAAAATGAGACACCGGCTACATTCTCTAATGTCGTGGTGGCTTGTAACTGGAGTACCTTCGAAGTCATCTATTAAAACAAGCTACGGTAGGTTTCTTGAGTAATAACCATTTTATTTATTCGTATAATAATTATTCAGCTATGTTAAATTCTGTTCAATACATTGCATATTATAAAATTCTGGAAGTAATAGTAATTAGTATTCAGAGGATGTTAAAGCAAGTTAACCCACATTGGTATTACAGTAAGTAACTTGATTAGATGGCACACTACCTATTACCTTAATTATACTGCTTATTGATGTACTGCCAAAATTTCCCCTTTTTTATCAATTGAAATACCTACACCACAATTACTCTATACAATACCTAAAACCGGTATCTTTCCTCAGTGGTACAATGCCTCTTGACAGTGTGATAACATGCCTCTGTGAGTTCTGGCAATCTGCCATAAAGCATTGCTATTTGCAAAAGGAAAAATCTTGTCTCTCGGTGTGTCTATGTATATCTTTATGCTCGAAAGCAGAGAATCATTTACATATGCTTATGCCAAGCGGAAGCACTCACAGGCTGTTTTGAGGTTTCAGCCTGTATTAAAAAAAAAAAAAATGCTGATCAACATGGGGGAGGAAAAGTACTTCAAAACACCATGTTTCTTGAAGTATTTCCTAAAATGAACCTGGTTTCTCTTGAAAATTATACCCCTTCCAGGCTTGACAGAAAATGTTATTTGATACATGAAGAGTTAACGCCTATCCCATCACATAAACTTGTACCTCTGGGGTTCATGTCTTTTTTTATTGGTCAAATTTCAATTAAGGAGGGAACGTTTGCTTTCACAAAATTTTCTAATCTTTTCAAACATTTAAGCAAAAATATAGTCTGTTACGGTTGGACCCTTTTTGTGCCCATCAGGGGAAGTTAGGAAGCTTTGTTTCCCAAATTGATTTTTGCATATGAATTGCAATGTACAAGTAGTAGTAGTAATTAGTTTCCAAATGGGTGCTGGAAAGAGATGGGGAGGTCGGGAGAGCGAGATGGCAATTTAAAATAAGTTATAGAAATAGAAATGGAAAACTTTGCTTTGAAACGTAGATTCCACTGTTGCTAATGCTCCACAGGGAACCTATTCTGGCAAAGTGTAAAAAAATTAACTTCTCAATTTTTACTTTTATTTTTTCATTATGAAAATGTTCAAACATGAATAAAATTAGAGAGAATACATAATCAACTCATAACATAGCATCTGAATGTAACTGCTGTGGAAATTTTTCCGTATTCACTTCAACACTTTTTGTTCTAACATAATCTCAAGTAAATCCCATGTTATAATGACACATCACCCCTAAACACTCCAATATGTGTCTTTAAACATCAGAAAATGTTTGTATATATCAGTGAGTTTTGATTTTCATACTCCTAACTTAATTTTGGTTCTTTTTTTAAAAAACCTCTTCAGTGCATTTGACTGCAACTATTTTTTTCCTTAAAGCTCTCTGCCTGTCTCTCTTTTCTAATTATTTTCTCTCCTTCCTCCTGGCCACTTTTTTTTGGTGTCATTCATATGTTCTTCTCCCCTGATCCCTGCCCATGGACACACATTTTAATTATGTGATAAACCTGAGTTTCCTCCTTTAACATCCATTTTACAGCAGGGCTTAGTATAAGAACTATTTGCAGAGCAATAACAACTTTAAAAATTGACCAAAAAAAAAAAAAGTAGAGTCATCTCCCTCCCTCAATGTAGAACCAAGCAAGTACAACAATCCTTCCACAAAAATCCTTGTGCTATACATTCTCCTTATTTGTGTGTATTGTTTCATCTGTATTCTAGTATCTCCATAATGCTAATCTCCAGATCATAACGTTCTTCTGGACTTTGGATACAAAACATTCAACCACCTTTTAGGCACTTAAAACATCGTCTTAAATATGACATACGAATGTCCAATTCAATTAAGCATTCCACATCTGTTATTCTTCATCCTGTTCACCAAAACTGCTCAACTCTGTTCCCCATCTCAGGGAAAGGCACCATCATGAGAAGTGTTGCCCAAGCCAGAGATAAGGATTCATATGCTACTCTTTCATATTCCACATACTTTTTAACCAATGCAGAACCAATGCCTGTTTCTAAATGCACCTCCAGTCCACGTACTACTTTAGATAACACTGCAGCTACCTCTTTCCAGAACTGCATCTCTTACCTACCTCTAAGTTGATGTTCCCATTGCCAGCATGCACATCAACATACCTTCTTCTTGCCAGAGTAATCCTGTTCAAAAATTCAGTATGTCCACATGCCTCCCATTTTCAAGCCTTCATTGGTTCTCCAGAAACTTCCAAGCAAAGTTGATGCGAATGTTTTATCCTCTTCTTTATCTGTCACTCCTCCCCAAACCTCCTTGACTACCTTCAAAATTTCAGGGCTTTCAGGCCTCTCAGCTTGTTGCTTCCACTGTTTGGAATGTCGCTTTCCTTCCTCCTTGGGCTTTACTTCAGCATTCAACTCTGCTGACACCCCCTTTTGGAAACACCCAGGTTTCCCCAGTCTGTATTTTGTGTCCTCCTTCTGTGCTACCTTGGAACTTTGCACAGACCTCTGCCTGACCTCCTATTGCACTGCACTTCAAGTATTGTTTTACCTTGACTATCTTCTATAATCTAGAGCAAGTTCCTTGAGGGTGAGAACCATGACTTATTCATATCTGTTTCCCTATATGGAGTAGAGGGCGGGAACGTTGTAAGCATTCTGTGAGTGAATAAGTAAGTGAATGATCAGGATCACAGGAAAAGGTACACAAATTCACGCTAATTGTTACTTTAGGTCATTTCTAAATCAGTGTACACAGACAATAGTAAAAAGGGAAAAATCATTCCCAGCCTAAAAAGTAAGAGTTTTAGAAATTATTGTCTATATATGTAAGGTTTTAAAGAATCACTTTTTTTCAGTTATTCATGTAAACCTGAAAAATCTGAAAACAAAAAAAAAGACTACAAATTACAAAGTACCATCAACCAGAGGCAATAACTGCTGAAATATATAGACAAATATAATATGTGGATTAGTTTATTTCTCCAAAGTTTTTCACACTTGCCAGTGTCATTAAATATTCTTCAAAAATGTGATATTTAATAGTGGTATAGCAATCAATTAAACATATAACTGTATGTATAATAATATATAAAACATATACTGTATAAAACAACATGATTGAATAATATGTACTTTAATATTATATTATGTATGATATTGTATAATTAAATAATGTACAGGACACAATAAAATATAATTTAAAAATTATATATTCCTGTCATTTGTCTCTCAGTATAAAACTACTTTTCTTCCACTAAATGCAACTAGAAGTTGTGCAGAAAATCATTGGCATCTTTACTTTCTGAAGCTTATTTATAAATCCTATAAAACAAAAAAACATTTTAATAGGAGGAAGAAAAAATTATTCAAGAAAAACAGATGATAGCTCTGTTACCCTGAAAAAAATAACCTAAATCAACCTGCAGTGGTTTGCTTGTGGCTCCCAAAAGATATGACCACCTGGAATCTGAAAATGTGACCTTATTTAGATTAGGGCTTTGTAGATGTAATTAAATCTCAATAGAAGCCCATGCTGGAATGAAGGTGGACCCTAAATCCAGGGGCTGGTATCCTTATAAGAGAAAGGCAGAGGGAGCTTTGACCCAGCGACACAGAGGGGAGGAGAAGGCTGTGTGAAGATAGAGACGGAGGTTGCACTTAATGCTGCCACAAGCCAAGAAACGCCTGGAATCAACAGAAGCTGGATGAGACAAGGAATAATTTTCCTCTAGAGACTTCAGCAAGAGAGTGGTCCTGCCAACGCCTTGAATTCTGACTTCTAGCCTACAGACCCATGAGAGAATAGATTTTTGTTGTTTTAAGCCACACAGTTTGTGATAATTTGTTACAGCAGCCTTAGGAAAGTAAGGATAGCTGAACGTACTAAAAAAGATGCTGCACTTCAAATATTCTCAATGTGTACATTACATCTGATTCCTAAAATCACGACAGCATCTGAAACAAGAAAAGAACAGAAATTGCATATACTACCTAAAACTTTGTATTTAAAGCATCTGGCCAGAAATTCAGAATAATTTAGTAAAGTTGATGTGCATTTAAAAAACAAATGAAATTATTTGTTTTGAAATTGTATGGTGACATTTTTTTCCTTGACACAAAAACATAGTAGAACATCTTGATGGGGTTGCAGAGGAGGAGAAATATTCTTTCCCTATGTGCAATCATTTTTTTTTCCCCCAGATAAAATAATAGCAAACCAAACTCACATGTGATTATTCAAATGGTAAACACCAGTAAGAAAGAAGTGCCAGCCTGGTGAAAAAGCTATTGAGGTAAATTGTTTGTGCTACTGAAGGGAGGGAAAGCTCCTTAGAATATTTCGTGTGCCAGAGATGAGACTTTAAAATGAAATACACGTTTAAGCATAACTTAAAATAAATAGTTTGTGTTCTTGCTGAAGGACCCTGGAGGACTATTACTGTAACAAATTGCTATATTTAATTCTTGGACAGCAGCCAGGTATAGGTCAGACATGAAATTTTTCTATTAAAATAACCACTAGCAAGGGAAAAACAGATCCTCATGCCTAGAGACACACATACACACATCTCATACTGTATGTAACCCAATGGTCATAATTTCACCGTGACCAGACAGGAAATGTGTGACAAAAAGCATCCAGGGTCTCTTGACTAGTGAGTGATAATAATAGGGTACCTAAGATTACTGACACTCCTGTAACAGATATTTCCCCATGAACTGCTGACAGCTGTCTTGTGCTGTAATATTTCTGAGCATTCCACTTCTGAGAGTTCAGCTGCCCCATGTAGCTCGTAGAATTCAGCCAGAACTAGCATGCTGCCACCCAGGGAATCTGGAGAAACCCAATCCCTGGTAGGCGACTCTGCCTCCTAGCAACCCTCCTCCCATTGCGTGTGGCCAGTCTCACTCCGGAGGGCTAATGTAAGAGACACAAGGGGCTAGTTATTGATTGAAAATGGAAATCAGAGTGATTCAATTGCTGCCTTTCTTTTCATCTTTCTTTCTTTCTTTTTTTTTTTTCTGTTTAAACTGAGATGATTTTGTTGAATTAAATGGCATAGGAAGCAATCTGCTGCTGTCACCTGCAGTGTTTTTGTTAGATGAATGACTATCAACAGGTAGTAGACTGTTATTCACTCAAGTAATAATAGATATTACAAATAAGAGTATTAAGCATTAAAATATATCCTTGTGGCATCAATCTCTTTGTCTTAGAACTAAGTTTCATTTAGCTGACTAACTTGCTGGATTTGATATAAATTTACTAACATGTTAAAAAGAACTTGAAATTCCCAGAGCTTTGATAAACGCTATGATGGAACCCATTGCTGGATGTGTAACTTTTGTAAAATATTAGGACCAAGCTTAAACTGTCATCAAGCAAAAAAAAGACTAACACAGCCCCCCCCCCAGACATTCATAAAAGTTAATGTAGAGTAAGATGGTCATGTCTGTTTATGTCTTACGTCAGCTGAAATTAAATCAATGTTTGAAAACAAGCAGTCAATGAGCTAATGAAAATCTGAAGTTGTGTTTTGTTTGATATGTGTTTTTTTGTCATTTGCCAACTTCTTCTTTTTTTTTTTTTTTTTTTTTTTTTTTTGAGACAGTGTCACTCTGTTGCCCAGGCTAGAGTACAGTAGTGAGATCTTGGCTCACTGCAAGCTCCGCCTCCCAGGTTCACGCCATTCTCCTGCCTCAGCCTCCAGACTAGCTGCGACTACAGGCACCCACCATCACACCCGGCTAATTTTTTGTATTTTTAGTAGAGACGGGGTTTCACCGTGTTAGCCAGGATGGTCTTGATCTCCTGACCTCGTGATCTGCCCGCCTTGGCCTCCCAAAGCACTGGGATTACAGGCGTGAGCCGCCGCGCCCAGCCACCAACTTCTGAAATGATCATGTGTGTTCATCTCCAAATCCCAGATTCTAGCTTTTCATGACTGAATCAGAAGATCTGACCACACTAGGCCCACATGCATACATCAGTATTAATGGCTGGAACTCCATGGTGGCTGATGCTTGTAGAAAGGGCACATTTTTTTCCACTTCACCACAATCTTCTCACTCCTATTATTTTGCATGTGTTGGTGGCTATTTGTCATCAGACCTGCCCTGTCACTCTGATCATTTGACCTATTTATGCTGTGTTTCTGGCCTCTAAAACAATGAAGTTTGCAGGTTCTGGTCTAACTGCTCATTTGTATGTCATTTCCACAAGGCCGTGATTTTTCAGGCCCCAGAGGTGTGTTCACTTAATTAGGATTTCTGAGTCCTAAGGAGTGATTTTAAAGTAACTTATGCTCTCAGACAAGTCAGACACACTGAATTATTAACACCTAGTATTCTTACTCTAGGCATGCTAATAGCTTGTTGATCTCAATAATTCTGTCAGTTAATGTTGGAAGGGTTAAACAATTGAGAAAACAACATGCATGCTTCAGTGATGACGCCAGTTTGATAGTGGCTAGTGGGTACAAGAAGGCGGTGTGATTGGTGGTGTTCTCTAGTACAGGCCTAGACAATCCCCTCCTTGCTCACTATAATCCAGTCCCGCCAAGCCCTTTCTTATTTTTCACATATGCTGAGCTCATCCCACCTTAGCACCTTTGTACTAGTTGTTTTTTTTCTGCCACAAACAGAAATTCTGTATCTCTGCTGGATGATTCCTCCTCATCATCCAACTTGCAGCTCAAATATTCATTCTAAAGCAGCACACATACGCCATGTCCCAAAGTTTCGTTTTTCTCATGGCATTTAGAGTTTCTGAAAATACTTCATGTATTTGACTTGGTTATCTGGTGTTGCCTTTCAGCAGAATGTATACTCTATGAGAACAATTATTTTGTGTGTAGTAACACTCTTTAAACATAGGACGAGTGTTTGAAAAAGTGGATGGATGAATGACATGGTTCATATGGAATTGAAATGGCCCAGTGGTGGAAAAGGAAAAGGACGACTGAGAAGGAGAAGACAGAGAACGGCCTATATTCCAATTTCCTAGAGGGATAGATGTATTAAATCCACAGATTTTAGAATCAGATTAGGCATAAAGCCAATTAGTCCTAAATAGCTTTTGTCATTCAAAGTGGTTGCCCTTAACTGCTTATTAATGGCAGATGACAAGACATGGACTATGCACCAAAAGGTACATCCATATGGTACTTCATTGAGAGAGTCATGCTATGGTGAAAATGTAGTTGAACACAGGTGTGCCTAGTAATGTAATTGATTTACATCCTAGGACAATCTCATTACACTGTAAATCGGTAACAATTTGCAGACTGACATCTGCCCAAGAATAACTCTTTAGGTAGTACTGGCTTGAATATATATTTAAAAATAATCTCAGTTTTAAAAGAATAATTGAATCATGAGGTGGATTTCCTGAAGGAAAATATTTCCACAATGCGAGAGAGTACATGACAGTAATTTACTCTGTGAAACAGTTATACTTCCTATGGAAACAAATTCTTAATTGAAAGAGATGGTAAATTAGAGAGGTTGGGACAGAGAAAAAAGGTGTAGGGAGGAGGGCACGGAAGATAATATACTTATAAAATGCACATGAGTATATTCACTTAAATAATGGAGAAACTGAGTTAAGGTATAATCGTTTTTGGAAGTCATACAATTAGTAATCTTGTGGCTTAAAAGATGTCTCCAAAGAATGGCTAAGGGAACTCGATCTGAAATATATTTTCTTTTAACAAAAATAAATAATTTCAGGCCGGGAGCGGTGGTTCAAGCCTGTAATCCCAGCACTTCGGGAGGCCGAGGTGGGCGGATCATGAGGTCAGGAGATGGAGACCATCCTGGCTAACACGTGAAACCCCGTCTCTACTAAAAATACAAAAGAAATTAGCCGAGCGTGGTGGCGGCACCTGTAGTCCCAGCTACTCGGGAGGCTGAGGCAGGAGAATGGCGTGAACCCGGGAGGTGGAGCTTGTGGTGAGCCGAGATCGCGCCGCTGCACTCCAGCCTGGGCGACAGAGCAAGACTCCGTCTCAAAATAGACTCTGTCTCAAAATAATAATAATAATAATTTCAACGTTTATTTTAGGTTCGGGGGATACATGTACAAGTTTGTTACCTGGGTATATTGTGTGATGCTGAGGTTTGGGATAGGATTGATGTGGTCATCCAGGCAGTGAGCATAGTACCCAATAGTTTCTCAAGCCTTCCCCACCCCTTCATCCTCCCTCTAGTAGTCTCCAGTATCTATTGTTGCCTTCTTTATGTTCATGAACATCCAATGCTTAGCTCCGACTTATAAGTGAAAACATGCAGTGGTTAGTGTTCTGTTCCTGCGTTA
The DNA here is from genome assembly GCF_003255815.1 of Theropithecus gelada. NCBI lineage: Eukaryota > Metazoa > Chordata > Mammalia > Primates > Cercopithecidae > Theropithecus > Theropithecus gelada. The sequence goes on from NC_037673.1 coordinate 162,165,856, forward strand.
ATTCACTTAACATAATAACCTCCAGCTGCATCCATGCTGCAGCCAAAGACATGATGAAATATATTTTCCATGTATGCTCCTAATACATGTATTTCCAAATGTGCTCCAATAAATTATTTTATGTGCTTTAAAAGTGTCAGACGAGACAATTTTAACTTCAATAGAAAACCAAAATGTCTTAGTAGAATTATAACAAAACTGAACAGGTTATTCTTCTTTGGCCAGCTCTGACCTCTTTAAGTCACTTGACTATAGATATGGCAGAAAAAGTATGTCAGGTCAGTCAGGATTGCATGATTCGATAATATCAATCATATTCCATTTCTTAGCCATGAGGTATCTTTTCATTTGAAAATTCTTCAGAGTGGCCTACTGTAGGGGAAGCAGCCTAAAAGTGAGGTTTTCTCTCCTATCCATTTTATATTTATCTGGCTTTCTGAATAGCCGTGAGAATGTTTCCAATAAGTAAATGTTCTCAGAGGTCAGAGAGCCAGTGGAGAGGAGTCAGGAGCTTGGAAAACCAGCTAGATAGGGCATTTCCAAATACAAATAATAAATGGATGTGGGTACAATCAAATAGACTTTTTAAAGTCAATTTCTTTTGAGAAATAGATTATCTGTCTAGGTGAATTCCACTTTTAACATTAAAAGCCAGCTTCCAGATAGGTCTGATCCATTCATTCACTGACCACTAAATGGCATTGACGAATTACACTTTCTAATCTCCAGCATTGGCAATGATAAATCTCTTGACTCCTGGCTTTGCAAAGAGATTGGATTTGGTGGAGTAGTTGCCATCCCAACCATATTCTTAGAGATGTAAGCAATCCAACTCATTGAAATGATTGTTTCCCTTTTTTTAGAGTGCTGATGAAACCAAACTCACCATTATGATTACAAAGAGTAGATTAAGTTATGGCCCCTGAGTGTACCAGACCCCAGTAGCAGGACAGATCCCATGTATTTGTTGGAAAAAGAAATGAATGAATGCCTCTTGTTTTAATTTTTTTGTTAATATCAGACAAATATATATATATATATATATATATTTTTTTTTTTTTTTTTTTTTGAGACGGAGTCTTGCTCTGTCGCCCAGGCTGGAGTGCAGTGGCCGGATCTCAGCTCACTGCAAGCTCCGCCTCCCGGGTTTACGCCATTCTCCTGCCTCAGCCTCCCAAGTAACTGGGACTACAGGCGCCCGCCATCTCGCCCGGCTAGTTTTTTGTATTTTTTAGTAGAGACGGGGTTTCACCGTGTTAGCCAGGATGGTCTCGATCTCCTGACCTCCTGATCCGCCCGTCTCGGCCTCCCAAAGTGCTGGGATTACAGGCTTGAGCCACCGCGCCCGGCCCAGACAAATATTTTTAACTCTTTTAATGAAGCTAATAACGTAAGGCCAAATTCACTTGGCCTTCCTTTGCCATTCCTGAAGTACCTTTATTGGAAGTTTTTAGCTTTATTTCATGTCCTAGCACATGGGGAAAAAAAAAAAAAAAAACCTTGGCATATATGAGGCAGAGGAATTATACCTTCATTTACATGGTGAGATGGACTCTCTCGGACAAAACAATTAAAGCAATAAAATTTTCTTCTTGCAGTGCTCAACAGTAACTGACGCAAGATATTTGATTGGTTTTCAAGTTCTGCTGGTTTTCTTTGGCTTCTTTGTGGAATGGTTTCATATGTAGTGGCTGAATATGGAATTCAGATCTAACAGTAGTATGATAAATTGCTATGCTAGGGAGTCATTATCTTTCTCCACTGGAACTAATGGGCAATAGCCACAGGGACTCAAAATAACACTCAACCAGCCATTGTCATAGTCAAAGTATGCATAGGAAATGCGAATTGCTTTCTTTTTATAAAATTAAGATACTATAGAACACTTCCGACATAAGCAGTAATTCCAGCATGATTTTAGGATTATGACAAAGCTCAGCTTTAGAAATTTGTATTCCAGGTGGGTAGAATTAAAATAGAAGTTTCCTAACAATATACAGGCCTATTAACATATTTTCTATTTAGTACATTCATCATTTTTAAAAATTACATATATGTGAATTTCCATTTATGGAATCTTCATATTTAACAGATTGAGATTGTAAAATCAAAAATAGCCTGGGCGTGGTGGCTCATGCCTATAATCCCAGCACTTTGGGAGGCCAAGGCAGGCGGATCACCTGAGATCAGAAGTTCAAGACCAGCCTGGTCAACGTGGTGAAACCCCGTCTCTATTAAAAAGGCAAAAATTAGCCGGGAGTGGTGGCCCACACCTGTAATACCAGCTACTCAGGAAGCTGAGGCAGGAGAATCGCTTGAACCCAGGAGGTGGAGGTTGCAGGGAGACGAGATTGTGCCATTACATTGCAACCTGGGCAACAAGAGAGAAACTTTATCTCAAAAAACAAATAAATAAATAAATAAATAAATAAAGCAAAAATAACTTTTGCAGTCCTTTCCTATTCTTACACAAATATAACGTATTTTTTTTAACAGGAAAAACAAAACAAAACTATGTTGTGCTTTAGACAACGATTCATGTTTATGTGTTTTGCGTACTCTTAAGCAAAGGTTGGTAACTAATTAAATGGTAAATGAAGCAATCTCCAGACTTGGATGACACCATCAGAAGTCTGGACTGCTTCTCCATTATACTTTAAGAAGGACAATACAAGTAAATGTGGGAGAGAACACGGTGCTTTGGTTGACTGAGGGACTGCCTCTGTTTCTGGGAATACATTTATTATGTTTGCCTTTTCTTTCTCAGAGTGTGGATGTACAAGGGAGAGTGTGTTAGATATGTAGTTTTGATTTAAAGCACAGTGGATAACAGCAGGCTTAGTTTTATATACGAGTGGCCTCAGCAGGTGATAAATTGTTTTTGACTTTCATCAGTTGCCAATAAATAAGAAAAGTGAGAGATTTATCATGTATGTAAAAACTGTAGCAACATTCTCTATCATGTAAAATAAAATTTAATAAAATAGCATTTTTTAAAAATGCATGCTATTGCTTATTTCACTTTTATAGGTTGTAAATTCCAACACTCTGCAGTCTTTCCAACGTGGGGAGTGGGGTTTGGGGAGGTGGGCCTACTTGTCCAGACTCAGGGTACTGACCATTTTCCACAGCTGGCTAAGGGCTCCTGCTGTTTACAGAACTGAGTGGCTGTCATTTGTGTGTGTGTGTGTGTGTGTGTGTGTCTTTACCTGTGACCCTTTTATTAAGCACCTAGCTGTGCTCAATAGCAAAATGGATTCTAATTGCTTCACAGCAGGGTAAGTGATTTAACCTGAAGCAACGCAATAGTTTTTATTTGCAATTGCCAACACTTCTACACGGACTCCCTTCCACGTCAAAGAAAACAAAACACAAACAAACAAACAAATACCCTGAAAATAGAAAAACATGACCAACACTATTATAGTGCATTTTTTTCTCTCTAATCACACACACAAAAAAGGAATATGGGAAGATGGCTCCAAAGGCAAGAAAATGTTATTACTAGAAATGGCCTTAGCAACTATCCTGTTTAGTCCTTAATCTTGTTAATAAAATAATGATTAGTATTTTTTATATTCTTTCATTGACAATCTAGAGACTTCCAGACCCGTGGCAAGTGACTAATTTTGAATGGAAGCAAAGCCGTGTTTGAGACAAATACAGGGCTAATTATTTATGATTTATCTCTTCCAATATATATTGAGTACCTTCTAAATACTAGTTACTGGATAGTTCCCATGGGGTATGAAGAAATAAAGCAGACATGGTGTCTGTCTCAAGGAACTCACAGGCTCATTAATGTCATGCTAGGGACCAAATGTCTGACTGGCACAGGGACAGGAGAAAATCATATTAAATATTAATACATATTTTATTTTGAATCAATGTTATATTCTCCTAACCTTGAACTTTCAAAGGAATTGTCATGTTTTAGAAATTGTGTTATTTGAATCTCTGCTTTGAGTCACTTAGTTTTTCTATTTTTCTTTCTCTTTTCCCACTGTTTGTTTGAATGAAGCAAGAGAAATTAGAAAAGACCCAATTGCAGGAAACGGGATTATTTCTCCACTCAGATTCAGGATAATGTGATGAGCTGGGACTATTTTCTCTCCACTGTGTGTGTCTGTAGAAAATTCTGTGCTTTGTTCAGGTGACGAGAACCTGTCCTCATTTATCATTCTTTCCCATCTGCCACCCAGTGAAGATTTTGAATATTCTGAGTGCAGTTGGGAAGAATCAGATTAGCAAACTCAAAGATGCCATTTTTGTTGGGATGAATTCTAACCTGTAGCCTTCATAATAGGAACAATTACCACAGTCCAAATTAGGAGTACTTTTTTTATTTTAAAAATTTAGATATATGAGTTAACCTCTCCCACATGTACACAGACATGGCCCCACTTCCACTCTCTGGCTAGAATTCTTCAGAAACCCATACCATACTAGAGCCCACACATGAATGAATCTCTGTAATACAATTGTAATGCTTCTGTCTCTCTCCCAGGCCCTTTTTTACTCCCGGCTGATAAAAATCTCTAATGTGCTGTTGTAAATGCTCCACTTCTATCTTTAGTCTAAAAAAGAAATAGTATTTATATCTATTAGCATCCACAGAAACATTTGTCAACAACAGGTTGAAGAATGACATAACTTTTTAAAGTGCACCCATCTGGGAGATTTTCCAAGTTGGGAGATACCCAAATTGGCAAAGACTCTAAGAAACCCATTTATGTGCTCTAAACATGACACAGTTTCTGGACTTCTTTTTTATTTCCAGCTATTAGATTTGGAAGTACAAGAGAAAAGACAAAAAAAAAAAAAAAGCAAACAAAAACAGAACAAATAAAAAATGACCACATCGAGACCCACACCTCTAAAATGAAATAAGAACAGATCTATAAAAGTTCTAATAGGAGAGCTGGATCGCTACAGTAAAATGCAGAGCAAGGGAGAAATCAGGACTTCTTTTTTTTCTTAGTGAACTCATCTCTGAGTCTGGCCCATTTGACCCAAAGACAAAAAGAAACTGTCTAGGAAAAAAACCTTTTCTTCTGTCCTTCTATGTTCTGATATTGGGGGCCTGTCAATTAAACTCACATTCCCAGATAAGTAAGAGGAAAAAAAAAAACAACAGATTTTAATCATATACATACATATGGGGACTTCACAAAAACATGTGACTTCAAGTGGTGGTTAGAATTTGAGGCTTAGATACCATCTTAATTGGTGAAGGGGAGGAGAGGTGAGGTTGAGGGAAAGGGGCACTTATTGGAAAACTAACGACTTTGAGGAAAGATAAATGTGCCCTCAGGAGAATAAATGGGAGAGATAATACTTTTGTCACAATGTCTGTTTGGGTATGGTGCTGACTTCTCTAAGATGATTAGAGTTACTCCTAGGAAGAACATTTATGACAATTGAGGGTTTTTTTATTCTTTTGGGAGACTGCTTTTAAGCAGATAAGGTATTTCAGGGACTCAAATGCCTTCAGCTTAAAATAATTTTTATGCCACAGTGGCATATTCTAGACCCCTTTAAGCTATTACAAAACCATTTGGGGGTCTACCTCAAGAATGAACCCTTTTCAATCAAGGACTCTCCAGAAATGCCAGCGTGTTATCTTCACTTACACAATATCAGAGAACATAGGTAAAATTTTTCTTTTTCTTCTCAAAATTTGAAATCCTTCCAAGTGTTAATTTTTGCTCTCTGTTAACATCTATTACTATTTCAAGCTCAACTTGCTAGCAGTGAACTGTTTGGTGACTTTTTCTCCTAGTTTACATAATTAATGTTATGTTTGTATATGGAAGAAAGCCACATACGTTTTCTACACTTTGAATTTTGCTTTTAGTAAATGTACACTGGAAAGCAGAAATGCTTAGCTTGCTTTATAAATATTGACTTCTTTTATCTCTTTGGTTCCAAGAGGCTTTGACTTAGACCTGCACTTATTTAACACATTTGATAAGTCCTTTAGATGATGACAATGTTTAAAATATTCTATAAGAGTAGAATTTCATTTTAAAATAGAATTGTACAAAATTCAGTCAGTAAAATTGTTAATAATTATCAAGTGAACTGAAATTGGCACTCTGTCAACCGATCATTCAAAATGAGTATGTGCAAAGAGAAATATTTATCCTTAATTCTTATTGCTCATTGCTTCAAAATTAAGTCGGCAGGGTCATTTTATCTAAAATTAACTATTCTCCTCTTAGAATTTTTAAGGAACTACATTATTTTATGTCTAGACACCAGGAAATGATTTGATCTCATGCTACCCCCAAAACCCTTATTGAATTCCAAGTACCTATTCTATAATAACTGAATTGGAAGGTAATCTTTAAGATGAAGTCAACTGTTTTTTGTTTTGTTTTGTATTGGTTACTGGTTAATATATTTTAGTATTTTTCATGGAATATGTATATATAGTATATATACACATGTGTCTTATTAACACCAACATCATTAATATAATAGTTAAAAACATGGAGTTGAATGCATCAGATCAATTTTCAGCTCTGCTACTTACAAGCTATTTGATCAAGGCAAGTTTCTTAAATTTAGTATACACATCTGTAAAATGGGAATACCAATAGCCTCATAGGATTGCTATTAGAACTAAGTGAATTAAGATGTGTAAAGCATTTTTGAACAGGGTCTGATCAGGCTAGGTGAGCATTTGCTATCAACACCATTATCATCATTTCAATGGAGACGTCTAGCAAGCAAATTTTATGAAGTTTGAAATAAACCCAAGATAATGCTTTCCTCAACCTGAAATAGAATAGATGTATTATATATTTCCAACACTACATAAAATATATACAAAATAATTTACAGCCTATGCTTCCACCAGGTTTTCAGTTTATAACATATAGCAGTCGCTTCTCTCATAATTTGAAAATACATTTTTAATGCCTTGGAAAATGAAGAAATGAAAGACAACCCTTCATTCTGGAGTTTTTCTATATCAGTTCAAAACTGTTCATAAATGTTGAAATACAAGTAATCATTTCGAATGTAGTGAGTATGGTATATATATGTAAGTGCATGTGTGTGGTTTTTAAAATTTGAATTACCAAAAATAAGGAAGATATATTACTGCTTAAGATTTTTTAATATTTAGTATGTTCTTCCTGCCAAATAACCAGACCAATATAATTTTTCAGTTGAAAACTATGATCGAGGTCATCAATGCAAATAGCTAGTTTGATTGTAGAAATTGTAGTAAAACCAGGATACCCTAATTTACAAAGTCCATTTTATTAATTTCAGTGTGATAAATATTAGCAGATATTACACCATGTGCCAACATTGTATTGTGTGATGGGGCATCAAAGATGAATAAAATATACCTGCCTATGATGGGAGAAGATGCACGTAGTCTAGGGGTCCTGAGGTTATTCCATACCACAACATGCCTATCTATTTCTTTTTGAAAATCACTGTTGCTTTCCTTATTTCTCTCCTATTTGGAGAATTGGCTTGGAGTGAGAATTCTTTTTTTTTTTTTTTCTGGATGGAGTCTCGCTCTGTCTCCAGGCTGGAGTACAGTGGCATGATCTTGGCTCACTACAACCTCTGTCTCCCGAGTTCAAGGGATTCTCTCACCTCAGCCTCCTGAATGCTGGGAATACAGGCACATGCCACCACACCCAGCTAATTTTTGTACTTTTAGTAGAGATGGGGTTTCACCATGTTGGCCAGGATGGTCTTGATTTCTTGATCTTGTGATCCACTCACCTCAGCCTCCGAAAGTGCTGGGATTACAGGCGTGAGCCACTGCCCTTGGCCTGGAGTTAGAATTGTATCTCAAAATTAGATTCAAAGTTTTTTAATATTTAATGTTACCTTGTGGAAAACACACACACACACACACACACACACACACACCCCACACACACATTGACTCCTGGCTACTATGTATAAGTCCAACAAAGTGAGTATAGAATTTCTCTGATGACTTTTGGCTTTGGCTTTTCACATTATTCTATCGTATATCGCTGACTCATTTTACTGTTTCTCATATTGAAAGACAGAATACATGTTTATCTTCAAAGGCGAGCTACCAAAGCAAATCTATTAGTAAAAACTAGGGAAAATGTAAATTAAAACAAAAATAGTCAAAAACTTTCAATATATCATCATCTCTGCTTAAAGGATTTTATATTTCTTCCTACAGTTTTACTTAGGAATATATTTTACATGCTATTTGTTTCACTTTTATTTTCAGTTTGGGGGTACATGTGCAGGTTTATTACATGAGTATACTTTTTGATGCTAAGGTTTGGGGCACTATTGATCGTGTCACCCAAACACTGAGCATAAAACACAATAGTTAGCTTTTCAACCCTTGCTCCCACTTCCCGCCCTCTAGCAGTGCCTAGTATCTACCATTGCCATCATTATGTCAGTGAGTACCAATGTTTAGCTCCCACTTATAAGTGAGAATATGCAGTATTTGTTTACTGTTCCTGCGTTAATTCGCTTAGGATAATAACCTCCAGCTGCATCCATGTTGCTGCAAATGGCAGAATGTTGTTCTTTTTTAATGACTGTGCAGTATTTCATGGTGTTCATGTATCATTTTTTCTTTAATCCACCATTGACGGGCACCTAGGCTGATTCCATGTCTTTGCTATTGTGTATAGTGCTGTGATGAACATTCAAGTGCACGTTTCTTTTTGGTAGAACAAATTATTTTCTTTGGGATATATACCTAGTAGTGGGATTACTGGGTCAAATGGAAGTTCTGTTTTACATTCTTTGAGAAATCTCCAAACTGTTTTCCACAGTGGCTGAACTAGTTTTCATTCCCACCAACAGTGTATAAACATTCCCTTGTCTCTGAATCCAGCATATATTGTTTCTTGGCTTTTTAGTAACAGCCATTCTGACTGGTATGAGATGGTGTCTCATTGTAGTTTTGATCTGTGTTTATCTGATGATTAGTGACATTGAGCATTGTTTCATATATTTATTCATTGTTTGAGAGTCTTTTGAGAAATGTCTGTTCATGTGTTTCATTAAAAATGGAGTTATTTGTTTTTTGCTTTTTCAGTTGTTTAAGTTCCTTATAGATTCTAGATATTAGACCTTTGTCAGATGCATAATTTCTGAATATTTTCTCCCATTCTGTTGGTGGTCCGTTTACTCTGTTGATAGTTTCTTTTGTTGTACAGAAGCTCTTTAGTTTGATTAGGTCCAACTTGTCAATTGTTCTTTTCGTTGCAATTGCTTTTAAGGACTTAGGCAAATTCTTTCCCAAGGCCAGTGTCCAGCTGTAAGAATCCTATAAGAAAACTTAGGAATCCAAGTGTTTAATCCATCTTGAGTTAATATTTGTATATGGTTAAAGGTAGGGGTCCAGTTTAATGCTTCTGCATATGGCTAGCCATGTGTGTGGAACTTTTCAGTATCAAGTATTACATGCAGACTTTTGGTATGAATTATGTAATGTATTCTACATTTTAAAATTTTTAGCAAAGGGCTTATAATAGACAAATTCATTAATTTTTTAACTTTTATTTTAAGTTCAGGGATGCATGTGCAGGTTTGTTACACAGGTAAACTTGAATCGTGGAGGTTTGTTGCACAGATTTGATAACCCAAGTTTTAAGCCTAGGACCCATTAGTTATTTTTCCTGATCCTCTCCCTCCTCCCATCCTCCACCTTCCACTCTCTGGTAGGCCCCAGTGTATGTTATTCCCCTCTATGTGTCCATGGTGTTCTCACTATTTAGCTCCCACTTATAAGTGAGAACATGCAATATTTTGTTTTCTGTGGCTGCATTAGTTTGCTAAGGATAATGGCTTATAGCTTCATCCATATCCCTGCAAAGGATATAATCACATTCTTTTTTATGGCTGCATAGTATTAATAGAAAATTTTGCCTTCTATTAAAAATTAAATATTGCTAATATTCCAAGTACAAAATATGTCTCCTAATCCTGTTCTTTATACAGACTCATATTCTCATTATAATCAATAATTCATAAAATTATATGTCACTTATCTAAGGGGACCAAAATTAATATTCATGGCATTGCATAACTTTTTTAAGATCATATTTTGATAAGATTCACCTGGAAAAATTTAATCCCAGCGGACAAATAAATATAGCTAGATTAATGGTAGATGTTTGTAGGAGAGGCAAATGGTACTTCTATTCTTTACTATAGTTTAAATGTGTCCCTAAAATGTAAGTGTTGCTAGTGTGATGGTATTAAGACATGGAGCCTGTAAGAGGTGATTTGGTGATAAGAATTTCACCCTTATAAATAGAATTAGATGCCCTTATAAAGGGGATTGATGGGGGAAGCTCATTCCCTTTTTACCTGTCTGCTTTTTATATCATGTGAGGACATAGCAAGAAGTCCCCAACCAGACACCAATTGCCAGCACCTTGATCTTGAACTTACAACTTCCAGAAATGTGAGAAACAAATTTCTATTCTTTACACATTACCCAGTCTGTTGTATTTTGTTATAGCAGCACAAAAATGTACTGAGACATCCTCATAGGGGTTTTCATCTGGCCTGAGAAATAAATGGACAAGACAGATCAGCAGGAGAATAGTATACAAATGTATCTAAGTTTTACATGGCAAACAGGAGCTTTCATAAGGAAAGGAAGGCCCAAAGATGCAGTTAATGTTGCATGCATATATACTGAAGTGAACAAAGAGTGATATGTTATGGAAAAGTAACAAAAATACATGGGGAGGCTATAGAAGAATCATTTCATAAGGCGTGTGCAAAAATCTCTCAGCCTCAACTTCTCATCCTTGAAAATAATGTTATTTTTCTTCTAGTATAGAGAGGGTACCTTTAACATGGAAATTTTATCTCCTGCTTTTAAGAAACAGCACAGGCCAGGCACGGTGGCTCACGCCTGTCATTTCAGCATTTTGGGAGGCCAAAATGGGTGGATCACCCGAGGTGAGGAGTTCAAGACCAGCCTGACCAACATGGTGAAATCCCGTCTCTACTAAAAATACAAAAATTAGCTGGGCGTGGTGGTGGGTGCCTGTAATCCCAGCTACTCAGGAGGCTGAGGCAGGAGAATCGCTTGAACCTGGGAGGCAGAGCTTGCAGTGAGCCAAGATTATGCCAATGCACTCCAGCCTGGGCGACAGAGCAAGACTCGGTCTTGGAAAAAAAGAAAAAAGAAAGAAACAGCATAAAGGTCAGAGTGATCTTCCTGCACCTGCTGTTTTTCAAATGCCTTTAAATCAAAATAATCAACATGCTGAAGCAGCATATTTTGGGCTGATAAACACTTAAGTCCTTCATCTACATCACATAGTGATGTAGGACACTAACAATTCTGTGAATGTTTAAATTAACAATTTTAGTTAACAATTTAACAAATGATCATTTAGCATCTCTCCAACGTTTTACATTATTAAACATCTGATTATTTTGAATAATTTTATCAATTATGTATATTCTATTGTATGTTCCCATTATGTTATACAAATTTCAGTGTCTGGAAAATATAATAATATTGATGAAAAGATGATGATGACACTGATTTAAGTAAAATGTACAGATTTTAGTGGGGAAAAAGGTCAGCATCTATTTTCAGTGTTGTGTGAAAGTATTTTTAGTAAGCCATGTTATCTTTCTGTGAGAAATATGAATGTGGATAATATAATAGGAAGAGACCTTAGAAACTGTCAAATGAAAGCATAAGAAAAATTTTTAGAGCCACATGAAAATTAAAGATTGCGATATTAGCCCATCTCATTCATTTTATAGATTATGGAGATTTGCTCCAGATAAAGGGAATGACATGGCCAAAGGCAAGGGGTGAATAAAATATAGAGTCAGAAATAAAGCTGAACTACCTTGATATCCTAGTCAAGAGTTATCTTTTCATCTGCTTACTTTCATCTGTTCTTACTAGTAGCCTCTCATTTCCAAGGACAGACAAGATTGGGTCTTACTTTTCACTACTATATCCCTGGAGCTTAGCATACTTTTAGGCACCTTGTGGGTACTTAATAAGTGTTCTGAATAAATACAGGAATGAAAATAAATAAATAACTACATAATTTGGAAGAACATTTAATTCGTTAAGCAATCACTATTGTTTCACCATATTTGGATGCAAACATTAATTTGAATTGCTGATTCATACATACAGGGCTTATTAGTAGCCAACAGATTAAATTTTATTTTATTTAGAGTTATAATGTTTAGTATACTTTCCCTGGCTTCATCAAACTCAAATATTCATTTGTTCTTTTTCTGCTTCTAATTCTATTCTGTCCGTTTAAAAGAATCCCCTGTGTCTAAGTATAGCTACCCCTGCTCTCTTTTGGTTGTTTGGGATAGCTTTTTCCATACCTTCATTTTCAGTCTCTGTGTGTGCCTTAAAGATGAAATGAGTCTCTTCTAGGCAGTCTATAGTTGGATCCTTTTTTTTTATTTAATCCATTCAGCCACTCTATGTCTTTTGATTGGAGAATTGAATCCACTTACATTCAAAGTAATGATTGATGGGCGAGGAACTACTAATGCCATTTTGTTATTTATTTTCTCCTTGTTTTGTAGATTCTGGGTTTTTTTTTTCTCTCTCTTTTTATTTTCTCCATGCTACCCATCAATATAAAAAATTCTGTACATATTTTACTCATTCGTGCTTTTCTCTTCCAGCTATGCTCCAGGAGGATAGAGATTTCTGTCCCACCCCATTTTTTTACTGCTATATGTAGGGAGTAGAACAAAGCCTGGAACATAGTAGATAAACAATAAACATTCTTTGAGTACATGAATGAAATAAACATATAGATATTAGCATGTAAAGAAAAATTCTAGAGTGATATATACCTAAGTATTCACATTTAGGTTAATGATAGCCAGTAATGACTGTCGATAAGCTATTTAAAACTAAAATAACTTTGGCCAGGCGCGGTGGCTCACGCCTGTAATCCCAGCACTTTGGGAGGCCAAAGTGGGTGAATCATGAGGTCAAGAGATTGAGACCATCCTGGGCCACATAGTGAAACCGTGTCTCTACTAAAAATACAAAAATTAGCCGGGCGTGGTGGCAGGCGCCTGTAGTCCCAGCTACTCAGGAGGCTGAGGCAGGAGAATCACCTGAACCCAGATGGCAGAGGTTGCAGTGAGCTGAGATTGCACCACTGCACTCCAGCCTGGCGACAGAGTGAGACTCCATCTCAAAAAATAAATAACATAACTTATTTTCCTGTTTATAAAATGATGTATATTTATTATAGATATTAGTAAAAAATTTTTTAAAAGGAAAAGTACACCCATAACCCCAACATGTGGCAATTATTTTAATTAACATGCTCACATATATATTTTCTGTCTTTTGCTTTCTATTCACATATATTTTCATCCAACAACATTGGGATAATTCGGTGTATTATTGTAATTTTTTAAAGGAATTTAAATATCACCTAAACAATGAGAATATGTTTGCTTTAATGGCTCTATAAAACCAATCCCTGAACTATTAAAATAATATATTTGAAAAAATATATCCCCTTTGTGACAACCTTTTTTTGTGAGGCTGCTCCTGCTTGGCTGTCATAAATTGAGTCAAATTTGTCTGAATTTTAATTGCTCCTGAATATATTATTGTCCTAGAAATAAGGTAGAACCATTAATAGAAAAGAATGTATGTTCTATGGAAAACTATTTACTTTATTGCTATTTCCAAAAATAATCAGAAATGTATATAAAACTTCAGATTAGAAAATTGTGAAGGCTGCCTTATGGCTGATGTGGCAGAATTTGGGGAGGGGAAGAAAAGCAGGAGGAAAACACTTTGGTTTTCAGAGGCACTGGTTACATTTTTCACTGGTTCTGTTTTATCTGCATAACTTGGGTCTTCTGATTCTCTTTCTTTTTTGTGCGGATAATTGCTTTGTTGTTAGTGCTTTGACACTGAGTGACAGTGCTTTTGGGTGGTTGACAGCCAAATCTATTGGCAGACGATAGTCCTCATACATGGAGAGGTGCTTTCTTTCTGCCTAGTGACAGTAAGAGCGTCTGAGTTGACAGAGGAGGTCTCATACCTCTCAGGAGAAAGACAAAAGCAAAAGTGGGGGAGTGAGATTTCTGCCAGAATAAAAACATCTATTTAATTCTGCTATGGAGAGAAATACAACTGGCACTGCCTGTAATGACTACAAGTTAAAACAAATCATTTTATTTATGTGTGTTGCCTATAGAAAATGTTATCACTTCGTAAGCTATCGAGGTCTCCATATCATGCCTTTGGAAACACTGTAAACCAAAAACAAATTCATCTTCTTGCAGTGGAGTTTATTAAAAGAAGACAATTCAGAAAAGCAGAGCATAGAGAGGACATAAATGTAATTCTGATATAATTCATATCACTGTATTAAACTTGTGTGAATAAAAATAGTCCTAACAATGGTTAGCAGAATTATATTTCGTAATTGTGAAAAAGAAATTCTGCAAGGTTATTTAGAGGTGTAAGCCAGGGGATTTTATTTGTCATTGATAATTCACATTTGAAAGTTGTAGAATTTAAGATAAAAGGTATCATTTTAGCTTCATTGAGAAAGGTGTTCCCTATTTAAATGCTAAATTGCCATATGGACAACATAACTCAGTGTGAAGCCAAGAGAAAAGAAGACACGGGGAAAACCGTGACCCATCTGTAGAGACGGAGCTCCTTGAGGAGAGGGGCTGAATCTTGTTCATCTTTGTAATCTTAGTGCCTAGTAGAGGGAGTGGCAAAGGATTAAAACTCAGTAACTTGTTGATTGACTCGAGACTGAGTCTTCAGCTATTAGATGAATCAAGTTTAAGATATTAGATGAATCAAGTTTAAGATAGAGCATCTTTATGATAGAAGCCTGAACTGGACCTAGCTAGACAAGTTATAGCATGACAGATTCCAGCTCCAAAACTAGAAGACCTCTAGGAATAAAGGCTTCAGGCGGCCTCACAAGATAACGACAGTGGGTTTCAAATATATCTTAATTTGATTCAACAACATGCACCACATATTAATTGGATTTTTGCCATGTGCCTGGAAGTGTGCTTTATACTTCGGACATATTGCTGAGGAATCTAAACAAGGTCCTTGCTCATGTAGACCTTACATTCTGTTGGACCAAGCTCAATAATAAACCAAAAAACTAATAAACAAACCTAACTACAATGTACAGCAATAAGCCCTTGAGGCTGGGCATGGTGGCTCATGCCTGTAATCCCAGAACTTTGGGAGGCCAAGGTGGGCCGATCACCTGAGATCAGAAGTTCAAGACCAACCTGGCCAACACAGTGAAACCCCATCTCTACTAAAAATACAAAAATTAGTCAGGTGTGGTGGGGCACGCACTTGTAGTCTCAGCTATTCGGGAGGCTGAGGCAGGAGAATCGCTTGAACCCGGGAGGTGGAGCCTGCACTCCAGCCTGGGTGACAGAGCGAGACTCCGTCTCAAAAAAAAGAAAAAAGCTGGGTGCGGTGACTCACGCCTGCAATCCCAGCACTTTGGGAGGCCGAGGCGGGCCGATCACGAGGTCAGGAGATCGAGACCATCCTGGCTAACACAGTGAAACCCCATCTCTACTAAAAATAAAAAAAAAAATTAACAGTGCGTGGTGGTGGGCCCCTGTAGTCCCAGCTGCTCAGGAGGCTGAGGCAGGAGAATGGCGAGAACCTGGGAGGCGGAGCTTGCAGTGAGCCAAGATAGCACCACTGCACTCCAGCCTGGGCGACAGAGCGAGACTCCATCTCAAAAAAAAAAAAAGTAACAGATGCTTGAAGAAAATAAAAGAGAACAATATTATATTAAATGATTCAAGAATAGTTGTGATTTAGATGGCCTCATCAGAGAAGTCCTTAGGTGATGTGTGAGAAGAAATCTGAATAACAAAACGAACCATTCATTTGACTGTTTAGAGGTTAGCAATGACCTGCCAAGGATTTTGCAGAAGAGACTTTCTGTGGGAAGCAAACTGAGAAAAACAAAAAAAGAAAAAAGAGCTTTCTAAGGTCTCTTCCAACTCAACAGGACAAGATTGAGTACAATCTCAACTTTTAGATTTCATCATTCATTGGCCCTCATGTCTCCTTAGTGAGACAAAATTCATGAATAATTGAGTTGAAATGAATAGATAAATTGGTTTCTTCAACTGAACGGTATCACCTACTGAAAAAACTCAACTGGGAAGGATGAATGATGATAATATTGGCTATTTTAATGGTCAATATATGATCCACATCCCCCTATTCAGTTCCTTTTAAATTGCTTTCTACATATTGTTACTCCAACTAGCTATATCGCAGCTACTTATCAATTTTTCATTGACATTTGTCTCATCAGTGGATTGCTGGAGGTTTTTAAGCCTCCCTATTGAAATGTTGCCGGAAAACAGAATGTAAATCATACTAATGTATTTTTAAAATTCAGTTAGTGTTGAGTCCATAGTTACGGTCCTTCCATCTGCTGGTGACCCTGAGTGCTTCCCAGATGCCCACCAGAACACTAAAAAGAACAGGACAAAAAAAAGACATTAAAATATTTTCCAAAAGCAGGACTTCCAGAAGAAACAACACATGTTCATTATTTTATTTCCTTCTAAGGTTTTCCTGGTAATACATTTTCAGCATTCTAAGTTTTTCCTAGAAGGGGTCCTGTAATAATGTGTAGTTCTCATTCTTTAATTTGTTTATCCATTTCTCTCTTTTACGAACATCTATCCTTATCATGACTAAGACACCATCCTGCATGTGTAGATCTTAGAAATGAGTAAGAAATATGTATCTGGTGCCTGAGGTTGTGGAATAGAAAATGAGTAAAGAATGACCAAAGGACAGTAACATATAGCAAAGGATAAAACGTAGCACATAGCAAAGTAAATGTAATAGCATGTAGGAAAGAAATTATTACAAGAGATGTTAAACAAAAGAGGGTAATGTAAAATTTCACAGCTGGTGACTAGAATGAAACAAGATTTTTTAAAGCAATAGCATTTAGGCTGGACTTTTTAGGAAGAACTGAAATTTCAACAGGTAAGAATAAAAATGTTAATACACAAGCAAAGGCATAAACTTTTTGAGGGTCAAAGCAAATAATACAGTTTCCATATAAGATAGATCATATGTGAAGGCGTGAAGTCAGAAAGTATTCTAGTTATGGCTATTTTGGTTATAAGGATCAGAAACACTTTGAAACTGGTTGGAGCAATGCTTTTTTATATATATATAACGATAGAATTAGCAATCTCATGGACATCAACAACAGGAAATGAAATACAGCAGAGCTCATGGGTCCAGAACAGCAAAGTCAGGTGCAATGGAGACTGCCCATGCTGTTTCATAACAGATAGGCATGGAACACAAAGGAGAGCTAGGACTCAAAGATAACACAAAGCTTTTGAGATGGGTGAAGGAATTCAATATCCTGGCAGAGAGAGCACTCAATAAAATTACCTACTCTTAAATGACCGGCTGACAGACTGAAAGATTTCTTTCAAAAGGAAGGACATCATGCAGCCTTTGACATCAGATTTTGATATTCTGATCCCAGGTTATAGGAGACAACTTTCTAGCCACTTGGTAAGGATTTTAATAGGAAAGGCTGAGTTGCATTTCCTGATGAATGTAAGTTTTGGTATTATAACAGGTAATGTTTGCATGTGAGTTTACTAATAACTTTAATATACTTTGGCATATGCAATGTATTTGATTTTCATGACACTGAGAATGAGTAGTAGTTTTGCAGATGAGGAAACTGATGCACAATTGCGTATTCAAACTTTAAAAATTTGCTTCTAGCAGAGAGAAGGCATAGCCTAAAGAACTTGGGCCACAGGGCCCAACCCAGTGGCTCGCACCTGTAATCCTAACACTTTGTGAGGCAGAGGTGGGCAGATCATGAGGTCAGGAGTTTGAGACCAGCCTGGCCAGCATGGTGAGAGCCTGACTCTACTAAAAATACAAAAATTAGCTGGGCATGGTGGCAGGGGTCTGTAATCGCAGCTATTCGGGCGGCTGAGGCAGCAGAATCATTTGAATCCCGGAGGCGGAGGTTGCAGTGAGCCCAGAATGTGCCACTGCACTATAACCTGGGCGACAGGGAGAGACTCCATCTCAAAAAAAAAAAAACAAAAAACTTGGACTATAAATCCCCAGATATTTTTGGTCTACGAAATAACAATGGTATAATCCACAAATGTCTTCAAATGCCGTGTTGCCTTTTCATAATGCTCATTTACTTCAATCCCCTGCTACTTAGTAACTCACAGTTCAGCTAATTTTGCTTGAACTATAAAACACATGATCAAATTGCCCCATAGATTTATAATTATATGATTATTATTATATATATAACTATATTTTACTATTATTATTTTGTTAAAGCAATTGATTTATTAAACCATTAATTAGCGTTGACCTTAGAATACATAAAGCACCTATTTAATGAATATTTGCTGAATTGATTTTTATGACAGCAACTTACTGAAAACTCTGTTTTAATTCTCCAATGCTGGATCTGATTTTATATTTTCTATTCTCTCCCAAAAATGTAAGGCATTGTTACTACCTCCACATCCGGTTTTCCTCTCCTCATTTTTATTATTCTTCAAGTCTTACAACTTATGTAGTTACTGTCTAAATATAAGTGAGCAAACTTAATCTTTGCATGTTTAGAAAGCAGCCTCAATAAAGATTTTTCTCAGTGCCTGAAATACAGTAGCCAGAGGTTGAAAAATATTATCTTTAGGTGGATAAATGTGAAAGTTACAACTTTGCTCCAATTTCATCGATTTTGCAGCACCTAGTGCGTTGTTGGGGTTATATAAATATTAAATTCTAATCATATTGACAATTCTTACCTAAAAGAATCCTTTCCAGATAGGTTATGTAAAGAGTGATTCATTTGGGCAAATGAAATAAATTTGGATGTAAATATTACAGACTCGTCGAACTGTTTGCTAGATATTCATGTTCTGCTGAATGAGTCCTCAGAATCATGTATGTGTGTGTGTAGAATATACCCATCCACATGTGTGTGCCTGAGCACACATGTGAATGAAAATATGCCTGTTGACAGGAATACGCTATATATGGAACATATATATTGATAGATTTCAAAACCATGATTTTGATTAAAAAACACGTTTCACACATATTCATACATTTCAGAACCATACAAATGTGCATGTCTACATATACATGCAGAGGTATGTATATATACACGCATGCATGTTTAGAATGTTTCACCATCCACTTATTTTACTTCTCATCTGCTGCATTTTACTGTTTTTTATATACATGATTTCACAGTTTCAAGTTCTTTCTCTCATCCAGCATCCTCTGGAAATTACCCTAGCATGCCTTCTGACTTCCCTTTTAATTGCATCTCTGCAACAGTCGTGAGAAGAACCTGTGGAGATTTTTGAGCGATGTATTGGTAAGAATCAGATTGCAGGAAACTCTTGTATAAGGTTCAGTCCTTACAAAACAATGATGTTATTTAAGAGCACTGGATCTCTTCATACCCATCACTTTGACATATGCCAGATTTCACTTGGTTGCAGCCTCCTAAAAAGGCCTGCCAGAAGCAATGTCAGTGCTGGTATGGGCATATTTGTAAGTAACAGGACAATTCCTGCGCAAAGCCTCTAGGTTCCAAATTAAATTATTTGGTAGACTTTAGCAAATACCAGACTACTTGCAGCATGAAGCCCTGTTTTTATAAAACTTTTATAATTCCCAGGCAATTTTAAAATAGGATCTGGGCAGAATGGGAGGCAAATGAGGTTAAGGGAAAGGCTATACCTTCCTATACTGCCTATACTTCATATCGATTTTGATTTTACAAGGGTATTTTTCCTTTTAAGATATCTTAGAAAGGCAAATAATTCTATAAACTGCAATTTAAAAAAAAGAAACATGAAAAAAGGATTATGACCAGACAATCCACAAAAGAGAAAGACAAACAGCATATCAATTTAGGAAGCAATTCTGAGCTTTACTAATAATCAGGGACATGCAAAACATCCACAAAATGAATAAAATAAATAAGAGGTGAAATAAAATCAGATAGGCAGACATTTTAAAGTCTAACAATATTAAGGATTGGCAATGACTGCTAACTCTCCAATTCTGCTTGTGGGAAGGTGAATTGAAGTAACAATTTTGTAGAGGAATTTTGCATTATCAGTAAAATTGAAAATGTACATAACCAGCAATTCCACCTTTATGTTTATACTGTAAAGTAACATTTTTACAAGCTCACGAGGGAAAGATGTACAGGAATATTTATGGCAACACGGTTTGAAAGAACAAAAAAAGAAAAATAACTCAATGTCTATCATTTACCTAATGGACAAGCTAAAAATGTGTGTTCCTGTGTATGTAAATGGGAACATATGGCAGTTAATAGAAATAGAATATACAAGAAAAAACATACACGTTGATAGATTTTAAAACCATGATATTGAGTTATAATGCAAACTATTGAATAATGTATACACTAGAATGCTATTCATGTAAAATTTTAGAGAATATCCTCATAAGATATATTAATTATGTATAAAAAAGTAGGTTATAAAAATGGATTCAGCATAATTTATGATGATTGCCTCTGTGGGGAGGACACATGTGACTTTGTCTCAATAATACTTTATTAATAACAAAGGTGAAGCATATATAAAACATGTTAGTAATAGTTCTGGTTAAGTACAAGTTATTTTTATTACATTATTTTTTCTACCCCTTATTAGTTGTAAAATTTTCTCAATACAAATAAAACTCAATAAATATTCTTACTAGTTTCAGTTGTCGATGAAAAGAGTCAAACTGTAAAATATTTGAAGAGATTTATTCTGCGCCAAATACGTGTAACCACAGCCTGTGACACAGCCCTCAGGACTTCCTAAGAACATGTACCCAAGGTGTTCAGGGTGCAGCTTGGTTTTATACATTTTAGGGAGACAAGAGTCTTCAATCAAACACATTTAAGAAATACACTGGTTTGGTCCAGAAAGGTGGGACAACTTGAAGTGGGGCTTCCAGCTCATAGGTAAATTTTAAAATTTTTCAGGTTGACAATTGGTTGGGTTTAATTGTCTGAAGACCTGGGATTAATAGAAAGGAATGCCTGGATTAAGATAATTGTGGAGACCCAAGTTATTATTTTCAGAGGAATCTTTTAGGTACTAGACTTTAGAGAGAATAGGTTGTAAAATGTTTCTGATCAGACCTAAAGTCCGTGTTGATGTTAATGCCACAGAGATATAATGAGACATGTCTGACTCCATTTCCTGGTATGGCCTGAAACAGTCTCTCAGGTTAAATGTTAAAAGAGCCCTGGCTGAGGAGGAAAGTCCATTCAGATGGTTGGGAGAGGCCTTCCAATTTGATTTTTGGTTTACACATTGTACTCTACTAATTGATAACTTAGGAGAATATTTTCTGTCTAGCAATGAGTTGTTATGACTATATATTTTAATGCCAGTTCAGAAAACAAAGAAGTGATTTGAATTATCTAACATAATTTACCTACACAAGATTATAGTTTAATTTTAATTGCATTTAAGACACAAGTTTTCCTAAAGCAACACTCAATATGCACCATCAATTATCTTAAAGAAAGAAATGCAGAAAATATATTAATTACGGGTCATGACCCAGCAAATTATGAATTTCCAATCAGAAGTAAATCATTGCCACTAATTAGCTTTCTTGTTTGCCAGACTGGGTTAAAGTCTTTATAACATAAGTCATTTCATAAACCATTTTCTCAACATGCAAATCTGAAAGGAATGAGAATTTGAAGATATGCTAACAGCTTAGTAATATTCAGAGACAGAATTTTGTTGGACAGACTCCACTGATTTCAGAAATACCTGATCAGTTCAATGTGGAATATTTGGAGTTATTGACACCTTATTTTCGTTGCTAGTACAGATTGTTTAGATGCTATTTCCTATTTGTCCCTCCAATCCACTAAGTCTTATATAGACTGAGTCTTTATTGGTGTGAAGAGAAAAGGGTGTGGTGTTTTGAATGTATTCCAGCTTCATAAACTTTTAGCAACATTGTGATGTTAGTGGGGTTGGGTTTGCCTCAAATCTCCACCAGCTTAAACTAGCAATACCAAATCGTCAGTGCTTTTAACTGACATGAATAGTGGAAAGTTATCTGATCCCCTGTTCTCCTTTTTTTCCCCAACTCTCATATTTTTCTACATCAAGAACACAGATGTTGTTGTTCTTCTGCCATTTTTCTAATCTTTTCAAAATTTTGTCTACCCCTGCTTTCAAAATTTACCTTTCCCTATTTCCGTTTTCATTAACTCCTGCTCTCTGATGTTTCAGCTAGATAATCTAACAACAAATTAGTACCAATAAGCTAATAAATATTAATGAATTATAATTGGGAAGTACACTCACAGAGTAACATATTTGGGGATGTGCATCATTTTCTTTTCTAGAAATAATCTTTTAACCTACTTCCCACTAGACTATAAACAACATGAGAGCAGGCTACTTTTGTCTCTGGTTTACTGATACGTCCCTAGGACTTGAACAGTGCATGGTGCTCACAGATGCTCTTAAAAAATAAATGGAGAGCAACAACAATAACAGTGAAATGTTTTCAGAAAGGGAGAAAAGGGTAGGACAGATGTGTGGACAAGCCTGTTTTTCACTGCTTCTTACTTTTGGGTACAAGCACTGCCCCTAAGGCAGGGTGTAGAGTTGATTTCATCAGCATTTTGATGGTGCCCATAGCATTTAGAAATCAAATCAGCATACTATGCACTCAGGAGAAAAGAAAATGCTATTTTGCTGATTAGCCATTTTCCCTGAGAAATCAAACTTTTAAGGGAGCTTTGTCTCCTTGTTTGATTTTTCAGATAAAGGCCATTTCAACACTAGCATGAAATGAGGCATATTTTAGCAGTTATGAAAACTCCAGAAAACTGAAACCAGGTCAGTCTCTTGGCAAAAATACAGTAAGATTTTGTAGTTAGTCCCACCCATCTTATTAGACCTCACTCCCCGAGCCTGTAGCCAAATATTCAAAAACACATATTTCACAGTCCCTAATGCTTTCATGGCTCTTCAGATGATCAATATTTTCATTACTTTCCCCCTAAAACCAACCACAAGTGTGCAACAGCAGTTTAAAAGGGTATAGCATTGGGAATAGGAGTTTCCCATATAGTAAGAAGAGAGTTGAATCATTGTTTCTGGGTTTTGCTCCCCATTTCATTAATACCTGCTTTTCTAAGATCACAAGAAATCCTTCTGAATCTTGCAGTATAGTTGAAAACAGCCTCTTCCGTGGCATCACCTTTGGCCTCCTTTTTCTTGTCACTGGTCCTGGCTCCTCCACCTTATCTGACCTTTAAATGTTGTACTCAGGATTCTGGGCTTCATATTCTTCCGATTCTCTCTGCAGGTGTTCTTATTCTGTCCTATGACACTACATAAAAATGCATGTGTGTAAAATTCTCATATTTTCATCTCCAGCCCTGCTTTGTTTTCTGAGCCATGGAACTTTGCTTGTCCTCTTGGATACTCTTCTAAGATGTCCACTCAAAACTTACAGATATTAACATGTTTAAAACTGAGCTCAATCGCTTCTCCTTCATAAACACACTCTTCCTCCTCTAATTCTTATCACAGAAAACTGGAAGTCATCCTGAATGTCTGCCTTTCCCGTAAATGCGATATCTAGCATATAAAGTGCACTCAATAAACGTGTGTGTGGAGTCGGTAGGAGGAGGAGGAGCTAGAGTAGTTATGTGAGCAGCCATGAAATCACATTATGTAGGCAATCTGCAGATCCACCAACATGTATTTCATTGTGTATTCTTCCTAGACATTTAGTTTAGTAAGATATGCAAACTCATCTTTTGCTTTACACTAATAATATCAACTTATATCATTGGAGTACTATTTTAAGTCATTTTTATTTATCCCAAATAACCTTGAAGGATAGGCATTGTTTTTCTTATTCTCTAGATGATGAAGATGAGGCTTAGAGAGTTTTCGTGACTCTCTGAAAAAGATGCCCAGCTGGTAATTTGTAGAGCTGGGACAGAAATTGAGATTTTTTTCATTTTTAAATATATGATTCCAGGCCATTGTAGGATTATATATATTTTTATTATATAAAATGAGGTCAATGGGAGATTAGCCTCAGTTTCTGCATCCATAGAATAAGGATAATAATATCTACCTCAATGTGATAATTAAATGAGATAATGCATGTAAAGCACTTAGTGCAGCGCTGGGGCCATGGTAAGCCCTTATGATGGACTACAATTTATTAATGTGAGATTTTAAATCTCTTCCTTTATGAAATGCAAAGCAATTAAAGGATTTTGAGCAAGATAGTGATACAATGAAAGCCACTATGGGGAAGATTAATCTGTCACTTGTGGGAAGTTTATATGAAAGTAGAGAGAAACTGGAGACAAAGCGAATGGTTTGAGGACTGTCATGATAGCTCAAGCACAAAGTGTCACTTGCCTAAAGTTAAGTGGTGGCTGTGGGAGACCCCATCACGAAGTTGGGGTGCACCTGCAGGAGTGCAGCCTAGGAGAACTGCCAAGGTTGGGAATCTGTGAGCTCAGGCAGAGTCAGCCAGGGAAATCAGAAGAAAACTGTCAAGCACACAGGGAAAGGAGTAACATACACCAGGGCTTGCTGGGGGGCAGGGAGACAGGGGAGGGAACTTAGAGGATGGGTTAATAGATGGAGCAAACCATCGTGGCACATACGTACCTATGTAACAAATCTGCACGTTCTGCCTATGTATGCTGGAACTTAAAGTACAATTTAAAAAAAAGAAAGAAAACTGTCAAAGAAAAAGGAGAGTATCAAAGCTGTAACAGAGATGAGGGTTCTAGAAGTCAAAGAAAAAAGGAAAGCCACAGTTGTAAAGTTTTCTATCTCCAGACGAAATGTTGTCCACAGAATCATTTGTGCTATGCTATTATTTTCTGACTATACTGTCGCTATTTGAAAATTCCGCATTTTTGGGCTCCCTTTCAAATTAGAAGCTGTAGCAGCTCAAAATTCACGTTCACATATGCTAATAATCTTCCTTAGCTGCCATGATCTCCATATACCTGAAATTTCTACTGATGCTTCTTGTGTTATGCCAGGCATGCTTCACTTATTCACGGGAAAGGACCAAAAGCCAGGCTGAACCTAAAGTAGGCCAGGTTGCAACAGCCCATTTTGGCTCAAGAGAAATGTTTTACACATAAGCCCTTAATAGTGAGAGGGTTCTTACCCTATTTAAATAATATAGAACTGAATTTCTTAACCCATAGTGGGAGTATAGTTTAGAAGGTCCATGAGACATCAAGACTAGCCTTGTTTAATATGAAAATAAAGTATGAAATGGAGAGATGTTAAAAAGGATTAATTATGGTGGTAGTTTGGATATTAGAATTAAAGGGCAAGAAAATTAGTAGTATTTCAGAAAATCTGAAAAATCCCTTTAAAATAGCCAAGCTTTATGCTGATTTGATTTTTTTTCTCATGCCTGGCGAGACTAAGAGAAGCTAAAACACAGAGTGCCATTGTTTAAAAATTAAACTTTGTGGAATGAGAACTAAACTTCAGGAATCAACAGCCTGTACTTGGCATGCTATCAGGAAAGAACCATTAATAAACTTGTTTCTCAATAAAAGTGTAGAATTTGATATTTTTTCAAATTGTTAGCATAGTATTTTAAATTTCTTTATTGAAATCCATCACCAAACAATAACAAAACTCGCAGAAGCATTATGGCTGCTCAGTGAAGTAATAACTGCTTGGATTAGATTCTCTGCTTCAGCAGAATCTAGATACATGTACAAGAGTGATATATAGCAAGGCCGCAGATACTGTGGAATGTCTTCACAGCAGACTGAACATCAGAATTGACACTAAACCTTGTGTCAAGATACACACAAAGACTTCCAGACACAGAGTGCACCTGAGGTTATAATCTGTCAAGATTAACAAAGAGTGAATACCTACAAAAGCAAATAGACTGTGATATAATTGTCATCTCCAAACTGGTGAAAGAAGATTTTTCTTCCCAATTAACATTCAAGCGCACGAGACTGAAATCCATTTACTCATTTTCTGATAATTTATGCAACAATGTACAGAAGTAATAGGCATGGTTACATGGCACATTTATACAATACTTTTCATCCCTAAGGATCCTAAAGCTCTTTACAATTATAGCTAATGTTTGTTAAAGTACTTTGAAAGGGCAGAGCGCCACAGACGTTCCAAATATTATGATTATGAAAAAGCTTGATACAGTATGTATAGGAACACTTTGCTCTCATGAAATTGTTGCCAGTTCTAGTGCAAGAAATAGAATTCCTTTATGAGACTGATGAGCCAATGTTTATACAACTTATCCTTCAAGAAGCTTAAAGTCAACCTCTTCTCTACTGTAACCATCTCAGAAATTACATGCAATATGGTCTATAATTACTTATTTTTAGAATTGTAAGGAATGCAAATATCTTTAATCAGAAAAACTCATTTTTTTTGGTCAACAAATAAGAGTCATTATTTCCAAATGATAAAATTATAGCATAGAGAGAATAATGATGTAAAAAGATCCTTCTGCTCAGTGATGGCAGAGTATGTTGTATTATTTCACTAGCCCCAGCAACTGAACCACCTTTCCATACATGAACTTGTGAGTCAAAAAACCAAGAGAATGGCAGATAATGGACTTCTCAGCCTCCCTAACAGCAGCATTGACAGATGATATAGACTGCCAATCAGACCAGGTGCCTGGATTTTGAACAAAAAGCCAATGTCATAAGAAAAAAAAAAAAAAATAGGTACTACATAGAAACCCAATCTTGCAAATATATCTTTGGTGGCCTCATCCAGTTTTCAGATGCAGCAGTGGCAGTATTTTTAGCCATAGATCTAGGAACAAACACAGCTGGAAAGAAGTGTGTGGTCTGTGCTCTTTGGTAGTGACAATGGAGTTATCATAGGATCAGGTCTATGGTGTGAGTCGTGGATTTTACTTTAATTTCCTAGCAATGTAATCTACAAGCCTGGATCTTCAGCCCTCCTAGAGATTATGTGAGTTACTTGCTGTCTTGTAAATAAACTACTTTTCTGCTCAAATTATCAGAGTTGGTCTCTGTTGCTTACAATCCAAATCTCTAAATATTTGATACTGATGATGCTTTAATCAGTTTAAGCAAACAGTTTTTCTTCCTTTTTTTTTTTTTTTTTTTTTTTTACACAGAGTCTTGCTCTGTCACCCAGGCTGGAGTGCAGTGGCATGATAATGGCTCACTGCAACCTCCACCTCCCGGGTTCAAGCAATTCTCCTGCCTCAGCCTCCTGAGTAGCTGGTATTAAGGTGCGTGCCACCACACCCAGCTAATTTTTGTATATTTACTAGAGACAGGGTTTTACCATGTTGGTTAGGCAGGTGTCGAACTCCTGACCTTGTGATCTGCCCACCCTGGCCTCCCAGAGTGCTGGGATTACAGGCATGAACCACCGCTCCTGGCTTAAACCAACAGTTCTTAATCTGGTGAACTAACTGTTGTATATGACTTGGCTCCTTCCTTTTGCTTTTCTATTAAATTTGGATATGACAAAATTGCCCAGCTTTGGTTTCTGTTTTGTTGTGATTTGATTTAGTTCTCTTTCTCTCTCTCTCTCTTTCTGTCTTCTCTCTCTCTCTCTCTGTGTGTGTATGTGTGTGTGTGTGTGTGTGTCTCCATATATACTCATTTGACCCTTCTCTGGATCTAGTAAGTTTGTTGCTAGATCCAGGAACCTCCCTACATTTTCCTGAGCAAAATAAAAATAAAGGCACTTAATGAACACAGGTTTTCATTCTTCTAGTCTATGTGTTTGTGTATTTGTTAAAGATTTTATATCAATTTTTAAGGACAATTCAGTAACTGGTTATATTTTGGAAAGCAGATATAGCACTTATAGGAAGAACAAAAAATAGAAAAAAAAAAATGCTCTAATATAATGTGAGTGGCTACTTAGACCTAAGGATAAAATTGCCATGGACAGATTCACACTAGTTTCAAAAAGTCTTATGTCCCCCTCGACTTAAATGAAAGTGAAAATGATGTGTGCTGAAAAGCTAGGCAGGAAGACTCAAAAGTAACTCTGGTGATTATGCACGCACTAATGACAGTGACACATGAAATGAACTCTCTCAAAACTGTTTCATGAAATGCTAGAGTAGATACATCATTATTTCTAAATGAGTATATGATCTTTTAATTACATGAATGTACTTAAATTAATACACTAAATATTTGAGTAGGCTCAAATGGAATAGTATGCTGCAGAAGTTTAAATGGATATGTCCTTTTACTCAGTAATTCTACTGAAGTTTTCTTTTAGGACAGTTTTGTGTGGCAGCTAAAAATCTAGGCACAGACAAACCTGGGTTCAAATCGTGGTTCTGCTGAGGACTAAATGTGTCACATGGACAATGTGTCACCTTTCCCCAGCCTCCAAATCTCCATCTAAAAAGAACAATTAATAATGCTTGCCTCAACATGTTGCTAAGAAGACTAAGCACATAAAGCATTTAGCATAGTGCTTAGTGCATAGTATGTGACAATGTCAGCTATTGCAATGATAAATATTATTATTGTTATTATCTTGCCACAGAAATATTCACACGATTTGACATCACATAAATGTCCATCACTACACAAAGCATTAAATCAATTGTTTCACCCAGTCTTTGGAATAACAACAAATCCATCTAAGAAGTGAAGTAGCTTTGTATGCACTGACAGTAATGAAAATCCATTATATGTTACTGGTCACTATAAAAAGCAGGTTGCAGAAAAACATGTCGCTCACAACCCCACACTTTTACGTACATGTCTATGTTGCTGTCTGTTTGCATGGATTCATCAATGTGTTTGAAACGTTATACTAGTTAACACTAGTTATCTCTGGGGAGTAGAAATGTGAGTGGGAGAAAATAAAATAAGCATTTCACTTTTCTTTTATAGATTTTGTTTATCTGTGTGTTTGTGGGACTATGTAAGCCTTTACTTTTACACAAAGCAATGAGAAAAAGTGAACTTTCACAGCCTTTTTATTAAACAGTGACCTTCCAAGTTTCACATCAGTAATAATGCCAATTTTCACCCATAAATTATGCATATGTATAACATGGTCCTTTCTAGGCCCAGAATCCTATCATATTAACAGGAGTTTTGCATGTATAAGGAAGAACCTCCCATAATTCTCAAATATTTTGTTTGCATTTCCCAAGCTGACAATTTCTTTGTAGAAAGTTTATAATTATTTTATGAAAATATATCTTAATGCCGTCTTTAAGAAAAGAAAGTTTATGACTATCATGCACTGTTCTTTTTTTTTTAATTTCAATTTGAGAGCAGGCACTGTTTATTAACCAATCAGTTTAGAAAAGTAATCATGGTAGATACCTTAGTTCATTCTTCTAATAAGCCTGTTGATCTGATCCGATCTGTTACCAGCATCTCCACCTTCTACAAAATGAGTGGCCGTTTTCTTCACTCTGCCTAGTGGAAAACATAATTTGAAGGGCCACAGAAAGTTATTTGCTTCTCTGAAGTGCTTTCTAACAGTATAGATCTCATGAATCAGATCCTCCATGCAGATCATACCATATTTACCAAGAGATGGAGCGATCCTAAGCGTTACCTGTCAAAGCAATTCACTTCTGAGTGATTTTCCCATAACCATGCTTGTCGCTTAGTTCATTTACTGACTTCAGATTTGCGTACCCCCATGCAATATATGGCTCTACAATCCTCAGCGTGTTAATTGAAGCCTTAATGAGCTTCACAAAGGTTCCCTTGAAGATTTGATGAAGGTGAAGAAGCAGCAACACCTTTCAGACCTAATAGGAAGGATGTGATATTCTTGTTTCTAGTGCTACATGGCATGTTTTTTGTGTATCTGAATTCAGAGTAACACAAGATGCAATAAGAATGTTCAATTGCAATCAAAGATTTGAATAAAACATGCCTGATAACATTGATACCTCTGATCCTGATGACAAACGTCAATTTGGGTTCTGCAGATACATAGAAGTTGCCAGATTTTCTTGCCATCCTCACCATTCGAATTTCAGTTCTGTACATCTGCCTATATTCCTTGTGATAGTGCTTCACTTTTTCCTAGATAAGCTTCCTCCTTGCCTTTCGAAGCATCTTTTGGGCAAACTGCTTTCTCAGGTGCTTGATCTTCAGCTCTGCAAAATTCCTTCGCTTTTTCTTAAGGGTTTCTGGCACAGAAGGAACCTTCTTCTTCTCTTCTATAACCTCCATGGTTCCAGCTGAAAAAGAGGCATGCACTGTTCTTTCTAATGCCATCAAATTAGGCAATCAAATTCCTTTTTCCCTCAGAACAATGCATTCTTGCCTTGCCAAAGTCAGTTTCTCTTCATTTAGCTAGGACTCATAATTAACCCTTCATTTTATCTCAAAATCAATGTGCAATGGATCATACAGATTATGTGTTCACTCCACAGATGTTTATTACATGTCAACTCTATGGAAGAAATTACCTTACCTGCAACACAACTCATTTGCATCTTATAAGTGGTGGGAAAGGGATTGAATTGACACCTTTTCTCCATATACAGTTCATTTATTTTAGGCAGAGAAACGAGAGCTCAGTGTAGTAATGTTCTCTGACCAGCAATTATAGTTTGAAGTCACAAAACCAGGTAGCCTTTAAGCAATGGGTTAATAACACATGCCACTCTGTACAGATTTAGATGATGGATGACTGGAATTTGAAGTAACTGGACAGCTGTCTGAACAGACTATTTCATTATACGTGAAGGAATGGCATTTCTAACTATGATGATAATTAGAGTAGATGAAATGCATAAATCAGGGAAGTTTTTTTATAGCATTGGTTTGGGGGAACAGTTTTTAACCCTCCGTATGTGCTCAGTGCATTGGATTAGGAGCCAATGCATGTTGCTATAATAGGAATGATGTGATATTCTTGTTTCTAGTGCTACATGGCATGCTTTTTGTATATCTGAATTCAGAGTAACACATGATGCAATAAGAATGTTCAGTTGCAATCAAGGATTTAAATAAAACATGCCTGATAATATTATAATCAGTGTTATTTTAGCCATATAATTCCTGTAGTTCAAGTAAATTCATTTTACCCTTTTCCAGTATCTCACAAATTTGTAACATCCCTCTTTCAGTTATCAATTGCTGTGTAACAAAATTCCCCAAATCTTAAAGGCTTCAAACAACCACCACCAACCACATTTGTTACCTCTCCTCATTCTGAGTTGTCAGGGATCAATTAGTTCTGCTGATCTTACTTGAGAATTTTCACAAAGTTGCCAAATTCATAAGGAGACTTGACTTAGCCTCTGGGAAGGCTGAACCTGTCTTCATCATCTTGCCATCAGAACGTACCTCCTTTCCATGCAGTCTTTCTGTGTGGTCCCTCCGTGTAGAATCTCTGGCAGTGTAGCCAGAGTTCTTATATGGCAGCACTCTCGGAAGTCAGCTTTCCAGGAGGGAGGAAACGGACATTGTTAGTCTTCCTAAAGACTAGGCAGGTACAAATCAGCAAGGATTCCATTCTGCCATATGATGTTGGATAAACATAGACCCAGGCCAGCTCAAATTCAATGTGTGTGGGAATTTCATGAAAACATAAATACCAGGAGGCATAGTTCTTTAGGGGTCACCTTTGAAGACCAGTTACCATGATGCCCTTTTATGGAAGGGAGCACAGTAATGTTGTGATGGCCTGATCACTGTCTGGGTTGACTCTGGCTCAAAGCTCCTGCCACTGGACTCTACATTTTTTGGCAATCAAGAACCATGTTTTACATTTTGAGCAGTTTTCTATGCTTAGTCGTACTTCAATGAAGTTTAAATTCATGGTAAATCCAACTGCATCTCTTTCTCTCCCTTATGTCTGCTCCTTTGTCACTGCTACCTAAGTTTAGACTGTGTTATAAAACATAATGTAGTAATTAGGAAGAAATTTGAGGAAAGATTTTTCTGAGTTCAAACCCTAGATCCACCATTCCATCCATTTATCTATCAGTCTGTCTGTCTGTCTGTCTAGATGGAACGGTGGATCTAGAATATATATACACACACATGATTTGGATTTACCATTAATTTAAACTTCATTGAGATACTGTAATCAATAGATAGATAGATAGATAGATAGATAGATAGATAGACAGACAGACAGATGGATAGATGGATGGAATGGTGGATCTAGGATATATTTGTACACCCACATGATTTGGGCTAAGTTAATTAGCATTTTAAAACTTTCTTGTACATAAAATAGATATTTTATAGTACTAATTTCATTAATTGAAATAATGCATAGAGGGTAATCTGCCTAGGGCCCAAGTCTTATAAAGCACTCAATAAATGATAGCTGTTACTTTCTCTCAATTGCAGGCCTGTAGTACTTCTTGAGTGTCCTGCTTTCTCCAGACTCACCTACCTACAGTCTACAGTGATGTTAAATTAGTGGCCCCTAAAGCAAATGAAGTATCATATCACTCTTACCCCTCTCATTCCCCGCAGATTCACTGATTCTTTCTCCATAGTCTACTCTAAATTCTCTTAGCTTGGCATTCTCATCCCTTTAAAATTGTGTATTTACTACTTCTCCTCTTCCGAAAATGCAGCCAAACTGAATCAATTAGTCTTTCTCAAACCCTCCAGGTTTGTGGCCCCATATCTCTATTTTGCTTCTTTTACTTTTCTCTATCCTGGAACTTCTCACTCCTGCCCCTCTTCCCCAGCTAAAGGAGGTTGTAATGATTCGGTCCCTGAAAGTGTTCAAAAACATATGTATCCAAAAATCACCTGAATGGTTTATTATGAGCACAGGCCCAATTGCCTGTCTGACTCAGCTATTAGCCTAAGTAGGCTAACTAAATACCATTGTGAAAAATAGACCTCAACAGCATAACATGATGGATGCTTTTCCATTTTTGTGCATGTGACAGTCCAGAGTAGGTGTTCAGTGACATCTCAGGCAGAGAATTGGACGATGTGCATAACCCAGGTCTAAAAGCAGTCACATCACTTCCCCTCACATTCTACTGGAGAGGATTGAGTCATATGGCCCAAGGGCAAAGAGAGCTGAGAAATACAGCTAGCTTTCAGTCCAAAGAAGGGACGGTACCTTTTGGCACACAAGTAGCAGCTTCTAATAGGTCACTTTATTAAATAAGTAACACACTCCAGATCTAAGAAAAGAGTGAGATGTAAGGACCGTGACAAATGAGAAAGCTCTTGATGCAACTACAAAGGATAATGTTAGTCACTTTAAGCAACTTTTGCCATGGAGGAATGATCGTCAGGTCCAACCAGATATGATGAGTTCAAGAAAACCAAAAACCAATTACTGTATGTGAAAACTCCACTTAAAAAATATCAGCAATGAATTTAATCCTTTTACAAATACTGTGGGCTACATAACCCATCCACTGACTGAATCTGGCCAGCAGGTCCCTGGTATGTGAAGTCTGTTTTAGACATTGAGTCTGCTAAATTTTTGAAGCTATACACCTTGTTGTCCCTGGAGGTTTGATTCATGTAGAGATTCTGAGACAAATTGTAAGGGAATTGGGCACTATAAATTTTACTCAGAAGAACATTCCCTAAATTCTCTACATATTTTAGGGAAGAGACTTAAATTTTCCATGTTCCTTCTCTGTTCTACTTGCTAAATGTGCTGTGGTATTCATTACTTATATTCGCTTGTCTATGTCACACTCTCTGGACATGTGGTAGGATTTAACTTGCCCATCCCCTTTGGAGTCAGGTGTGGCCATGTGACTTATTTGGCCATTGAAACAAGACTCAAGGTGACTTGTCCCTTGGAGGTAGAAATTTTAAGAACCCACACTATACTCCGCTTAAAAAAAAAAAACAAACCTAACTCTTTCCCATGGTAGTTGGCAAAAATCTAGATCTGCGCTGTTTTGTCAGCCTGGGGCCTAAAGTGACAACAGTCCAGAATAGAGCTCCCAGCAACCCACAAGATGCAAAGTGTGAAAGAAAGAAAGAAAATGTTGTTTTCAACCAGCAAGATTTGACGGTTGTTTGCATAGCATAATTGACCTCCCATGATTAATCTCCTTGCTAGTGACTGTGTTTCAACAACCGCTAATTATTTAGATGAAAGATTATAAGGGTTTGGATTAGGAATTACAAGACTTGACTTGAAGTGTCCTGAAAGGGGGACTAAGGAACTATGCAGCTTGGGTCACATTACTTCTCTCTGAGTCTCAGTTTTGTCATTTGTAAAGTCAAAAGTGTGGTACTAGATAATTTTGGAGGTTTTTTAATTTATAAATTCCTCCCAGAATATCAGTTTAAAATCCACCAGCAGTGACACGTACACTCCTTCTGAACGACAAATGAGTCCTTACTGATATACTATCACTGAACCCTATACTGTTACAGTGATTTTCCTATTATATTTATTATCACAACTCTTTTTTTTTTTTTTTTTTTTGAGACCAAGTCTCACTCTCGTTGCCCAGGCTGGAGTGCAGTGGTGTGATGGTGGCTCACTGAAACCTCCGCCTCCCAGATTCAAGTGATTCTCCCGCCTCAGCCTCTCTAGTAGCTTGGACTGCAGGCATTTGCTACCAGGTCTGGCTAATTTTTGTATTTTTAGTAGAGACAGGGTTTCTCCATGTTGGCTAGGCTGGTCTTGAACTCCCGACCTCAGGTGATCCACCTGCTTCGACCTCCCAAACTGCTGTGATTACATGCGTGGGCTACCATGCCCTACCCACAACTTTTAGATGTGCTTAAAATTACTAACTATAACATTTTTGAGTGCAAGATAGAGTTCAACTAGACATAATTTATAAGGAAAAATACCAAATCTCAAAAAGATTGAATTGCTCCTATCACAAAAATAATTAGTAGAAAAATCTAGAACCTAAGCCTAGTGATTTCTGAGCATATGTTATTTTCCTATTACCATATTTGCAATCTAAATTGAATTTCCCATAGCATGCTTTATTTATTTTATTTACTTTTAGTTTTTGCCCTCCCAACACAGAAAATGCAATTAGGATGGTTCTTGGAGATGATAGGTCAGTTTACACCACCCACCAAGAAAAATATGGAAGAACACATGGGGAATTCTCCTTGCTTTGAAGAAAACATTTCAATATGTCTTTTAGTAGAGGGAAAAGTGAAAGAAGCAAGTTCAAGATGAGAAATCACTAGCCAGCAAGCATATTGTGATAAATCAGCCATAACATGATTATAGCAACTTCCTTGGGAAAGAAATCAATGCTGAATCAGACTTAGATAGACCAGGGGGATCAAATGGAGGTCAAAGGTACTTCTCCATCTCGAAATTGGATAATTATTACTGTTATTATTGTCAGTTGCTATAATATAATACTGGGAGAAATATACAGAGTCCCAGTGCTGCATTTATTGGCTGGCTAGACAAGTCAATCCATTACAGGGAAATAAATTCAAGCATATTACTCCATCCAAATATCAAGTGAATTAGGATAATTAGGACAAGGCTACCTGTGAGTCTCCTTTAGATTTTTTTTTAAATAAGCAGAAAACATAAAGCAAATAAGCAATTTTGAAGGAAGAAATTGCATTCATTTCTTTTGTTTTGAAAATTGAACAGTAAGGCTTGCTTTAATAGAAAGTATATCAGGTTCCAGCTGGACACCGTGGCTCAAGCCTATAATCCCAGAACTCTGGGAGGCTGAGGAGGGTGGATCACTTGAGGTTAGAAGTTCGAGACCAGCCTGGTCAACACGATGAAACCCCATCTCTACTAAAAATATAAAAATTAGCTGGGTGTGGTGGCAAGTATGTGCAATCTTGGCTAGTCAGGAGGCTGAGGACGGGAAGCGCTTGAACCTGGGAGGCGGAGGTTGCAGTGAGCCAAGATCGCGCCACCACACTCCAGCCTGGGCAACAGAGTGAAACTCCACCTCAAAAAAGAAAAAAAGAAAAAGGTATACCGGGTTGGAAATCTCAGATTTGAATGTAGCCAAAACCAGGAAGCTCCTGAGAGGCCTGCGTTTCCCTTATTCATAACATTCAGTCAGTCACCAAGTTTTCCTATTATATTCCTTTAATAGTCCCAAAGCCTCCCCCCTGCCTTCATAGTACTCCCACTGCCTGCACCTGGTCTTTAGCCTTCTGGCCTACATTTCTGCACCAGCCTCTCCTTTCAT
Source organism: Theropithecus gelada (assembly GCF_003255815.1). Taxonomy (NCBI): domain Eukaryota; kingdom Metazoa; phylum Chordata; class Mammalia; order Primates; family Cercopithecidae; genus Theropithecus; species Theropithecus gelada. The sequence goes on from NC_037673.1 coordinate 162,202,112, forward strand.
CGTCCTGCCTAAGCCTCACATGTTTCTAGTGCATTCTACTTAAACTAACTTAAATGATCTTTCTGAAGTTCAAATCTAATCATGATGCTTGTATCCTTTAAACCGTTTAGTGGCTTCCCCTCGTAATTATTTTCTAAAGATTTGGGCTCTCTGTCTTTTCCTTTGTAGACATCAATCAAGCTGATTATCAAGCAAATCCATCTTTCATTTTCTGCTTAATATTTAATATTTGTTCTCTATCGCTCTTACTGGACTCTTAGCCTTTTGCTAGTGAGATATATATATATATATATATATATATATATATATATTTTTTTTTTCCAGCAGTTCATTTTGGGTCATGGGTGGGGTGTGTCAACAGAGGTTCTTTAGTTGTCAGGCTATTTGAGTACAAATACATCATTGCTGCTGTGAGTGGGTACATGAGCTCTCAGTTATGTCATCAGTTTACTTTTTACTTTCATTTGAAGTGTTGAGAGGGGAGCTCCCTCTGTACTTCAACAGTAATGTCAAAAAGCCTATGCATAAATCTGTAAGAATATGCATGTGTATGTATGTGCATAGATCGTGTCTGTGTATACAGTCATGTGCCACATAACAGCGTTTCAGTCAACAATAGACCGCATGTACTTCATGTATGATGGTAATGCCGTAAGATTATCATACTGTATTTTTACTGTACCCTTTCTATGTTTAGGTGTGTTTAGATACACAAATACTTACCATTGTGTTATGTTTGTCTATAGTAGTACAGTAACACGCTACACAGGCTTGTAGCCTGGGAGCAAGAAGCTATACCATCTAGGTTTGGGTGAGTACACTCTATGGTATTCATAGAAGAACAAAATCATCCAATGACGTATTTCCCACAATGTATCTCCATTAAACAATGCATGACTGTTTATACATTAATCACCCACCGCTTATCCATTGGGAATATGTTCCATGATCCCCAGGGAATGCCTGAAACTACAGATAAAACTGATCTCTCTATAAACTATGTTTTCTCCTGTCCACACCTGTGATAAAGTTTAACATATGAATTAGGCATAGTGAGAGCCTAACAATAACAACTAATAATAAAATAGCACAACTCTAACAATATACAATTGTCTCTTAGTACCTGTTGGAACTTGGTTCCAGGACCCTCCACAGATATCAAAATCTCTGTATACTCAAGTCACTTTTGTAAAATGATGTGGTATTTACATATAACCCATGTACATCTTACCATGTACTTTAAATTACCTCTAGATTACTTATAATACCTAATACAATATTAAGCCTATGGAAACAGTTATACTGTATTGTTTAGGGAATAATAACACAAAATGTCTGTATATGTTCGGTACAGACGCACCAAATTTTTTCTGAATATTTTTGATCTGAGGCTGATTGAATCCATGAGTGCAGAATCTGTGGATCTGGAGGGCCAACCGTACTGCAATGAAAGTTAGGTCAATATGGTCTGTTTCTCTCAAAATATCTTATTGTATTATACTTACCTATTTTCAGACCACTATTGACCACAGGTAACTGAAACTCGTGAAAGAGAAACCAAGGATAAAAAGGACTGCTGTATACACCTATGTGTGTATCCAAAGCATAGTAGTCATTCTATTCCTGAAAAATAATTTATATAAGTTATAACAATAGAAGGAAATCAACCATATATTTGCGAGTGAAGAGGCCCAAACCTTAGATTCCATGATCCAGAAACACCATCAATAAATTATGAAGCCCATTCATTCTTTCAAACAACTGATAGTCTTGACCTACATAGCAGTCTTTTCTTGTCTCTTGATCAACTCAAATGCAGATGTGGCACAAACGCAAGGGAGTGAATGCCCTATAAGCACTCTTCAATGAACGGAATAAATAAAATAGTGAAGAAATGATCCAGCTTTCCATCCTTTGGTGGAAAGTTCATGTAATCTACATGTTTTCTGAGAGTTTTCAGTGGGATCGAGCTCCATTCTTCCACCAGGGTGTCTAGCTCAGTAACACCGACTGTAGGGTTTTCTCCCTGCCCCTCCCTCCCTCTGATTGCTGGGACCACCTCTCAGATAAACTAGGAGAACCCAAAGTGTTGTCTCAGACCACTTTCAGAGGCACACAGACTAAGGCAAATCTGCTTTCAGTGATCTTTTCTACTAAACAATTCATGATTAATTCTATGCTCAGGTGTCTCAGTTCATTTGTGTTGCTATAAAGGAACACTGAAGTAAATTATCTTAAAAAGATTTATTTGGCTCATGGTTCTGCAGGCTGTACAAGAAGCATGGTATTAATGCCTGCTTCTGGTGAGGATCTCAGGAAGCTTCCAGTTATGGCAGAAGGTGAAAGGGAGCAGGTATCACATGGCAAAGAAGTAAAGAAGAGAGAGGAAACGGAGGTGCCAGGTTCTTTTTAATAGTCAGATATAGCAGGAAATAACAGAGCAAGAACTCCCATTACTGCAAGGAAGACACCAAGCCTTTTATGAGGGATCTGCCCCCATGAACCAAACACCTCCCACCAGGCTCCATCTCTAACATTGGGGATCAAATTTCAGTAGGAAATTGGAGGTAACAAATATTCCAAACTATATTATTTGACCATTGGATCCCCAAATCTCATGTCTTTCTCACATTATAATATACAATCATTGCCTCTTAATAATCCCCAAAAGTCTTAACTTCCAGCACCAACCCAAAACTCCAAAGTCTCACTTAACAGTCAAGGAAAGGTCTATAGCTTGAGTCTGTAAATAAGGTATTTACCTCCAGAATACAGTGGTGTACAGGCTTTGTGTAAACATTCCCATTTCAAAAGGGAAAAACTGGCAAAAAGAGGGGAGTAACCAGCCCCGGCAAGTCTGAAATGCATCAGGGCAGGCATTAAATCTTAAAGCTCCCAAATAATTTACTTTGACTCTATATCCCACATCCTGGGTGCACTGGTAAAAGAGGTAGACCACCAAAACCTCTGGCAGCCCTATCCTGATGGCTTTGCTGGCTGAAGCCCCATATGGCTTCTCTCACTGCTTGGAATCAAATGTCTGTGATTTTTCCAAGCTAAGGGTACACACTGCCAGTGACTCTGCCATTCTGGGGTCTGGATGGTGGTGGCCCTCCTTCTACAGCTCCAATAGACAGTGCCCCAATGGGTACTCTCTCGGGGGACTCCATCTCTACATACCCTCTCAGTCCAGCCTTAGTCAAGGTTCTCTGCAGCAGCTTCACCCCATGGCAGGCTTTTGCCTAGGCACCCAGGCTTTCCAATACATCCTCTGAAATGTAGGCGAAACTGCCAAGCCTCCTTCACTCTTGCATTCTGCATGCCTGCAGACTTAATGCCACATGGAAGTCGTGAGGGCTTATGGCTTGTGCTCTCCAGAGAAGTGACCTGAGCCAGACCCAGGGGCCTTTGAAGCAAGGATGGAGCCTGAGAAGCCAAGATTCAAGGAGCAGTTCCAGAGATGGTGCAAGGGAGCTGCAGGCCTCCTAGTTCTGGCCCCAGAAACCATTCTGTCTTCTCAAGCCTGTGAGCCTGTGATGGTAGGGGCTGCCTTGATGGTCTCTGAAATGTCTTTGGTGCCTTGTCCCTATTGTTTTGACCATTAGCACCTGGCTCTCTTCTATCCTCATTAACCCTTCTAGCAAACGGTTACTAGAAGTCTACCTGGATTCTTCACCCAAAAACATACATTTTCTCCTCTACCACATGGCCAGGCTGTGAATTTTCCAAAGTTTTATGTTCTGCTTCCCTTTTCATTTGAAGTTCCAACTTTAGGTCATTTCTTTGCTCCCATATGTGATTGTAGGCTAACAGAAGCCACCATGCCACTTCTTGAATGCTTTGCTGCTTGGAAATCTCCTCTGCCAAATACCCTAGGCCACCACTGTTAAGTTCTACCTTCCACAAAGCCCTAAGGCATGGACACAGTGCAGCCAAGTTCTTTGCAAGGGCTAAAAATGGGTGACCTTTGCTCCAGTTCCAAACCAGTTCCTCACTTCCATTCTGAGACCTCCTCAGCATGGTCTTTACTGTCCACATTTCAATTAGCATTTTGGTCACAACCACTTAGTCTCGAGGAAGTTTAAACTTTCCCTTCTCTTCTTGTCTTCTTCTGAGCCCTCCAAACTCTTCCAATCTCTGCCTATTACCCACCACCAAAGCCACTTCCACATTTTCAAATATCTTTATAGGAACAACCCATTCCTCAGGATCAATGTTTTTGTCTTAGTCTGTTGGTGTTGCTATAAAGAAGTACCTAAGGCTGGGTCATTATAAAGAAAAGAAGTTTATTTGGCTGACAGTTCTTCAGGCTGTACTAAAAGCATGGCATCAGCATCTACTTCTAGTGAGGGCCTCAGGAAGCTTCCACTCATGGCAGAAGGTAAAGAGGAGAAAGTATCACATGGCAGGAGAGGTAAGAAGAGAGAGAGTAGGTAAGTGCCAGGCTGTTTTTAATAATCAGACCCTGTAGGAACTAACAGAGGGAAAACCACTCATTACTGTAATGAAGGCACCAACCAGTCCATGAAGAATCCACCTCCATTACTCAAACACCTACCTGGCCCCACCTCCAACACTGGCGATCACATTTCTACATGAGATTTGGAGTGGACAAATATTCAGATTATATCACCGGGTATATAAGATGTTATTTAGTGCTCCGTTATCTTAGATACTATGCAGTACAAAAGCTAAAATAATTGATATGTAAAGGAGTTTTAAAAACTTGTCTTAAATAATGTTTAATTAGTAGTTGATATCACTCCAATGTGCTCTTCAGTATAATTTTACCATGAGGTATATGCACATATTATTGTTCGTATGTATCACTATATTTTACCACTAATTTCCCCTAAATTCAAAACCTATTTGGAATAAGACAACTCTCTATTGTGAATTCAGGATAGAAGTGGAGTTGTAAGGCTATACATCTCTATTTGTGTGTCATGCAAATGAATAACAATAGGCATATACAGTTTTACTGTTAACTAGATACAGGGGACTTTTGATTTTACCACCATGCGAAAGTTTCTATCTACTTCTGAAAATAGCTGCCCTTTTATTTTTTATATAGTAATGGTTCATCTTCAAGGACTAACAAGAAAGGGTATGTTGCCATCCCTGCAGAAAGAAAGGCATATACATTCATATAATTCATAGATATTGAAAAATAGGGTTCTCTCTCCCACACATAAAATATGACTTCTAATTTAACATTATCTATTTCTTATATAAAGCACATTGTGTGCAATAAAGGTTAAATATCAACATAGGTAAATTAAGTTTGGGCTAACTAGGTTTAGTTCAGTTTGCCTGAAATAATCGTTCTTTGTTCTTAGTTATATGCACAGATACAAACATTAAAAGAGAAAAAAAAAATTGAGGGTAACACTTCAGTGTCTGTGATTCAGTGATAAATGCCTGAAAGTCTTATCTTTTTCATTAGTATAATGAATCAATGAAGTAATATGCACTGGCTTCTGCTCCTAGCATGTGCATTTCTGCTAAGGAAAAGTAACAAATGCAGATTTCATTTACTACTTGCATGCTTCCTAGGGATATGGCAAGCAAAGGGAAAAAAATAAATACAAATGTTTTGACTTATTTCCTAGTTTGTGATAATTAATATTTAGATGTCTGTCTTCTCATTTGTAATATATTATTCATCTTGATACGTGTGTTTATGTGTGTCTGTTTGTGCATTCAGTTCAGCAGATGTATTATGCACCTACTATTTGAAGGTTCAGTGATAGGTGCTAGAGGGAATACAAAGGTGAATAAATCGCAAGTCTTATTTTCACAGAACTTATAGATTAATTGGAGTAGATAGAGTAGATATATATATCTTTATGTTCAGGGAGAGCTTAATCTAACCTGAACTCACAATTAGAGGCAAACCTGGATCTGACATGAGGCTATTTATAGTTTTTATTCTTCTTTTCTGTTACTATTCATACATTTGCTATGAAGATAATAACGTTTGATTATGGCATACTATCCCTGACTCCACCAGTGTATTATTAAATATACACATATACATGCCAAATTACCTTTCTAAAATCTAAATAATTCTGAAACACATCTAGATGTATAGGTTTTGGATCCAGGACTAATACTGAACAGATCTGGCCTGCCATGTTTGATTGTAGCCAGCGGGAACTGCAGTCCAGCCCAGTCTACTTCTATATCTGGGGCTCTGTTGGCATGGAGAAAACTGTTGATATATTTGCACAAAGAAGTTTTCTTCTGACAAGCCCTGCCTGGGAAGGGAACAATGGGACCTCAGGAGATACCTTTCTCTAATACGTTTCTTGAAAATTGGCTGAGGTTTTGAAGGAGATTAAGTTTGAGGTAGGAGTGATCACAAATCTGATAGGGGAAGGAATGTGTGAAGAAGATTCTAAGAAAGACTTATGAAGAATACTCATGTAATAGTGTTCCTTAAAACTATCCATCTAACAGTAATGGCAAGAAAGTAGCTGAAAAAAGACAGACAGACAGACACACACACACACACACACACACACATACAGAGAGAGAGAGAGAGAGAGAGAGAGAAACAATCATTAACATGGCAGAAAACTCCCATTTACTCCTTATGACAACAGTAGGAATAAAGCACTTTTATTATCCCCTTTTTACAAATTAGAAGATTCACATTTACTGAGGAATTTGTCCATGACCACACAACTGTAGGTTGTGACAGGAGAAATGTAACGCAAGCTGATGCCACTTTAAAGCTAGTACTCTAACCACTATACTACGTTGGAATACTGGACTGGGAACGTGATAAATCTGAGTTCTGTTGCTAACTGTGCCAGCTCTCCACAGCAATCATTGCTCCTTAAGGTTGCAGAGTAGCGGGGACCAAAAACAAAACCTAACAACAACAAAAGCAAAGTTGCAGAGAAGAGCCTCAAAAGACTGGTTAGTGTTTTGTGATGGAGAACCCAGCTCTGGTTACCCCAATTCTAACTGGGATCCTCTGCTTGGTTTCCCTACTCCTCAATAATAAATGTTAGTTAAATTCCCTGAACTCCAACTCCTCATCTTGCAAATGAAGTAGTTGGAAAGAGAAACATTGTCCTGCTTCCAACTCTCTTAAATGTACAAGTTTCTCACCAAGTCCATTACTTGACAAATAGGACAGGCTGGTTTGAAGTCTTATGAAAAGTTTTATTTTCTCCTATATCTTAAAATCTTTGGCAGTTTCCCCCATGCTTTCTATTTGAAACTGTTGACTCTGTTTTTACTGTTGCATAACTTTTTATCTTCTGAGCTACCCTAGTTTTATCGTCAGAGCATTTCAGTATGTACACACAGTCATATGATATTTATTTTTATTTCCACATTGACTTAAATTTAATTTGTAGTTATATTCCAATGTCAGTTTGATTTTCTGGTGTTTATTGCTTTCAAAATATTGGCTTCATTCATTCATTCATTTATTCACTCAATTTCTTCAAAACATATTGAGCTCCGACAGTGTTCCAGGAACTCTAAGAAGCACTCAAGATAAAAAGATGAATAAATCATGTTCTTTTGAAACTAATAGTTTACTTGGGTGTATAAATTAGCAATTGCCAGGGCAAGTTGTTTTTAGTACAAGTATTATAGAATAATGAAGACCAAAAAAGAGTATTTTTAAAATTATCTTTCAATGGATCTTAAGAGGGCACCCCAAAGTTGGTCATTATCTAAGTGATATCTGGAAAGGTAACTGAGATGGGCCTGGTAAATTAGAACAGAAAGGGGATTTCAGGTAGAAAGAACATTGTTTTATTTGTGTTATTTTATGTTTTGTAATTATTGCCACCCCAATTTTTTTCATTATAGTTATAGAAAGACAGTTCGAAGTAGTGAATTGATCTTTGTTTTTCATAGTTTCCATTAAAATTAATTACAGAGATTATGCTGGAACAACCATCACATGTAAGCCATTCAGTTAATTTGGGTTCTCTTAAATTTTATATATTATGAAAAACCAAATAAGGAAACGGATGATATGTCTTGGTTAAGTTATTTAAATGCTATAAATTGATGCCTATAAAATAAATTTCCACTGTTCAAACAACTACACTATTAATAAAAATCTCTATGCTGATCCCTTATTTAAGCCTCTTAGTTGCAAGTAGCAGAAGTTCACTCTGGTTGATTACTCAGTTTATTAAAATAAGTCTGTTTCTAAGAATTTCTAGAAAAAAAGAACTTCATTTGAAACTAAACTTTTAAAAGCAGTGCCATGAATCCTGCCATAAAATTGGTCTGATGAGAAAATCTTTCACCTTTGCCGTAGAAATTTAGCCATTACACTGATAACTTGTATTGCAGGCATTTTGGTCCCCAAAGCTTAACTTTACTATAACTTATATTACCAAAATTAATGTCACTGTGGCTTTTGCTTTAGTGGTCCCAACTACCTGTAATAATCACTTGCACATACTTGAACACCTGAATTCATGCTACAGAGCAACACAGTTATTTACTTTTTTTCCCACCCCAAAATATCCTAGGCAGAGATACATGAAACTTTGTTTATTCAATAAATTCTTATTGAATGCTTACAACTATGCACCTAAATTTTGTGAGCAAAATATGTGTTTGACTTATTGTAATCATTCTCATTTTAACATACATCAAAAGTGATATGTACAAGGCACAGTGGTTGGCCAAAGACATAAGTAGTCTTCCTATGAGTAATTGAGGTAAGCTTCATAGAGGAGGAAATACTTCATTGTTCTTATATGATATATACATATATCAAGTCATCAAGCTATATACCTTAAATATGTATATCTTAATGTATTTTCTGCTACTATAGCAGAATATCCAGACTGGATAACTTATAAAGAACAGAAGTTTATTTGGCTCATAGTTGTGGAGGCTGGAAAGTCCAAGAACATGGCACCATCATCTGACATGGGCCATCCCACAGCAGAAGGCATCACATGGTGAGGAAGTGCATGTGTGAGACAGAGAAGAAAGAGGCTGAACTTACGAGAAGCTCACCCCCATGATAATTAACCTACTGCCTCAAAAACAACATTAATCCACTCATGAGGGTAGAACTCTCATGGTCTAATGATCTCTTAAAAGCCCCACCCCTTAATACTGTTAAAATGGCAATTAAGTTTGCAATACATGAACTTTTGGGGGATACATTCCAAACATTGCCATTAACAATTTAATAAATTATTAGTCTGGCACAGGGAGTAAAGGCATCCTAGACTAAGGCACTGAAGCCAGAAAGAGAATATTATGTTCAAGAGCCTAGAAGTTTTATTTTGTTTATGTCTCAATGTTAACATTTACCTTGTGCCATAAGTATCTATTTTAGTATATTTTTAATCCAGTAGTTTGTGAAAGCCTATTAGGACAATTTTTTTGCGAATACTAATATCCTAATGTCATTATGTAAAGCAGAAATATCTCTTTAATAATCCAAAGGTGACCAATGATATAAAAGGTGTTTTTTTAAGCAGTTGAAGTTGTTCTGCTACAATGTGTTTCTGTAATGTAAATTAGCTCATAAATGATTGGTAAATAGGGAATGCTGTCATCTAAATGTAGAAGTTGCAATTTTTCCAGCAAGTTATTGATTTTTACCACAAAGTAACAGCAGCTGAATACAAAGTATATTGGCAAAGCTGAATGAAATAAGAAACAGAGGAATTGAATACTGTCCACAGGCCTATAGTTTCTCTTGGCACAGTTCGGCAATGTACGCTGGCTTAGACGAACTTTTCCTCAATATTTGTGTATTCCTAGCATCTTCAACATTTTTCTACATCCCTTTGTATCAAATTACCTACATCGCTTTATTTTGAATGTAAATCGCTTTCTTCATAACAGCAATTCTTTAAATATTCTAGAAGTTTAATATTTTCTTTTTTTTAAGTGAGATATTTTAAATACATTTTATTATTATTTTTGTTACTGGCCTGGTTATATTTTAAATGATCTGGCCAACCCCATTTTCTCCATATGGTTGGTAATTTTAATGTGTGATTTTTAGGACTACAAGACTTTTCTGGAATTCTTACATTTTGTGATTTCTGAAAATTGTTTTTATGAAGAAAAACAGTGAAATCATTCATGAAATATTTTCAACAGCATCATGTGGAAGGAAAAAAGCTTTTCCTCCCTATTTAAATAACAATCCATGAAAAAAATTAAGAAGAAAATCTACTTGCCTTCATTCCCCAGGCAATCCAGTTAATCTACTATTCATACAAATGCTTTCAGATAGATCTTTACCCCCACAGTAAAGCCATATCCAGTGCCAAAACACAGAGTACAAAAACAAATAAATGTTAGAACAGTGAATAGCAATGTAGTCCAACACTTTGTTTTGATAATTGGCACATCCCATGCAATAAATTTCTGGCACTGTTCAATTCAGCTGTTCCTCTTATGTTACATTTTTTTCCTGTGCTGTCTGTTGCTTTCTGTCTTTCCAATTAGATTGCAAACTACTTAAGAGACATATTTTTTATTTCTGCATTTCTCAGGACTTAGCAAAATATCAGGCAGAGTACGGGCACCTGAAATTTGTTTTCTAGTTGATTTGTAAGTTGGGTTGACTTGCATTAAACTTAGAGAAACAATTATTGAAAAGAGTTGCCTTTCAACATTTGAATTAAAAGCAGACAAATCAAAGAGAAAGAAGATGACCCATCTTTCCCTCATACATAAAACATTTTGTGGTTATCTCTTTGGGTTTTAGAGGATATTACTTTCTTATTTTGTCTCAAGGTCTAGTCCCTGTAAGGTTAAGAATTTCAGAGAGCTACAGAAGAGTATTATGTCCCCTCTGTGTTGACAATTTTCTTTATTATTATAGACAAATAACTACTTCTGAGGTTGTTGGCCTGAGTCGCATTTCTCCTAGTAGAAAGGCTTTGTTTGTGTGTGTGTTTTCTTCTTTTTTTTTTTTTTTTTTTTTCCCCAATCCCCTTGGTAGAAGAAAAAAATACTTGTCCTTGGTGGCTGTATATTTTCATCAAGCCAAGAATGTCAGCTTCAGAAAATAATTAATGCAGCAATTATGGCTTCTGTAGGTGATTAAATTGCTGAAAACAGATATTAACACATTGCATCATTTTTTTTTTAGGAGTGAACTAGCACTCTCCATACCCTTCCTAGTCCTGTACTTGGTTCCATTTATTTGCTTAAGCAAAAATAGGACAATTATATAAATATATATGATCTAGGTAAGTGTGTATGCTCTTAGTCATGCCGTTGATGTCTCTCCGTTATTATTTCTAAGCAATGGTGGAAAATCCCAGTCACATTCATTTTGGATTACATCTGTATAAATGGAGAAATCCTGGTGAGAATATACCTGCACTTGACAATGTGAGATTTTGCCAATTATTTCAGGACACATTTCAACCTTATGATACCTTTTGTTAAAAGTCTTTGAAAAGAGAGATTATTTGAGGGATTTAAGGCTGTTTATCATAGCCCAGAGACAGATGTGCTTTGCTGGACAGTTATAATACACCATATGGTTAGTCACATCAGCATATGTACTGGAAGAAGGACCCTCACAATCTAGTGATCCATACATAGCTACACATAAGAAGAGAAAATAAAATAGACATGTTTTATAATAGTTATTTTAAATTTCACTGAAATTTCCCTGATATTATAAACTAAAATTTTCTGTTAGGTAGTAAATGCAGAATTATATATCTTTATAGTAGCCCTTGTTATTAGTGAATTGTGCTAAGCACCAAGTTTTCCTGGCATATTACATATCTCCAAATTTTCTGAAAACCCACCTAATTAGAACAAGTAAAAAGATGTGAGCTACTACTACATTATTTGTTAAGGTTACTGTACCATGATGTTTTGGAATTGCCACATGAATGAGTGATTATGTAATATTGTCTGCAATTGACTCTATTTTCTTCTAGTTTTAAATGTTGCACCAAAGGAAAGAGCATGGTGCCTTTAGGAGACTTCTTAAAATTTTTCTATCTCAAATTTCTCAGTATCACTCAATCCTACTATGGAATGTAATCAATGGCAGCCATCAAAAACACACAGCACTCATAATTCTTAGTGGTTAAACCTCTCAGTCAACTCCAGCTTTCCAGCTGGCCTACAGATGGATGCCTTAAATTTGAACGGTATACAACCCAGTTTAGTTAAGTATTTACCTGTCCCTGGTATTCCATTTTGAAATGCAAATGATGTCCAATAACCACAAGGGCCTTATCTCTTAGGGCAACTTCGTATACCATTTTTATTTCTGAACTGTGAAGTTCGGGGCAGAATGAATAAGTAGAAGGAGTGACACTGAAAGACTAGAGGTAGATGGAGCCCAAAGGCAAAGTACAGGACATGGGAAAAACTTGCTTTCTGTCTTTACTCTGTAACCCGAACTTGCTTTTTGTTGGCTACCATTTTTTTGGAAGATGAGCTGCCTAGAGAAAAGGCAACTCTCTTGGGAACCAGAAGATTTGAGTAAAAGACCTAGTCATTAGTTGTATGATTAATTATTTGAGTGTCTTTGTCTTTTGTTGTTGTTATTAGTGTGGTTTAAAAAGAAACTGATAGGAAATCCCCCATTGAATGTGCTGGAAATAAGATAATTGAGAAATGGACTTTTATTTCACAGGTTGTAAACGGATGTCCCACTGATAACTTCAGCTCACAAGATGGGTTCTTTTTAGCTTAAACACCATCTAAAATGTTTTTGAATCTTTGGTTTAAAAATTTTGCCTAAAAATGTGTATATTCTGCTTCTTATAAAAAAGCAGAAGTTCTGGGAACATAGTGCTGAGTTGGATGGCTGCTGTCCCTGTAGAAAATGAGTGCTCTCCAGGTCACCATCATCACCATTCTCTGTTATTTATACCTGGATGCCTTCACTCATTTATGTTACCTACATGACCCCATAAGCTTTTGAATTTCTGATACCTATTGTCACCTTTGCAACTTGTCATGGTATTACTATAAAATATGACAAAGTAGAGTAAGAATGGCCTAGACATCCAGGAAAATACGAAATAGAATCGTGGAGAATATTTTCTCCCTCTTATTAACTCATGTTTTCTTGAATTCAAAATGGAGAATGAGAATGTTTAATAATCTTAGGATTCTTCTCTTTCTTTTCCGACCTACTCTGAAGCCATGACACATATCTCTAGTATCAAAGCAGTGTCTGCTATTTGTGGTAGGGTCCATGGTTACAAGGCAGAATTTGGAAATGCCCACCAGGCAGAAAAATACAGAACCCTGTCTTGCAGTTTCTCAAAGGAGAAGAGCATCAATATTGTCAAGCTTAAATTGTTTTCTTTCAAACTAAAAGCGAATATGTGATTTTGTTTCATTATTATTAAATGCATTTATGAAAAAAGTCTTTGCGTAATGAAACATTTGATACCGGTGTTATAGCCAACACTCCTGAGAAAAGAATGAGCCTGATTCCTAATCATACTTTGTTATATATTTTAAACAAGACACAAATTTTATTAACTTTACTTAAAAAATGTAAGTATAATGCCTTTGGTTTGTAAATGAACAATATGGCTCTGACATTTTCCCATGTTTTTAATAAAGCTAATTCTATATCCTATTTTTGGAGATATAATACAGTTTTATGCATTTCTTCCATTTAAAATGTTAATATCAACTGGAGTAAAGGCTGGCAAAGAACATGTAAAAGAAATGGACGTGCTTTTTCCTCTTTCCACTTATTTGGATTTAACTTTTCTTCTTTTATTATTAAAAGGAAAATCTTATTAATAGATATTAAACATTTTTTAAATTATAACAATTTAAATCTATAAATTCCCTTATAAGCAACATGTTAGCTGCATCCCACACATTTTGATATATGTTAAATTTGTATTCTCTTTAAAATATTTTTTGTATTATTTTATGATTTTTTTGATCTATAATTATATAAAAGTATGCCAACAAGTTTTCAAAATTTGGGTTAACTTTCTAGATACTTTACCATTATTTATTTCTAAATTAACCCTGTTGAGGTAGTAGATTTCAACTTTTGAAATTTATTGACGCTTGACTCATGGTGTGACACATCTTGACGACCTTTCCACGTGTACCTGAAAAAATTCTGCTTTCTGAAGTTGTTGAGTGTAAAATTCTGTAAATGATAATTAGTTTAAACTATTTTATAAAGCTGTATATGTTTCTATATCTTTATTGATTTCTATCTATTTGTTTAATCATATATTTAGATGGAGAGAAGAGTGTTAGAATCTTCAACTAGGTCATAGATTTGTCTATTTTGACCTTTAATTCTATCTAGTTTTGCTTCATGTATTTTGAAAATCTGCTATTACTGTGTAAAAATTTATGATTGCTGTTTCCCCGATGAATTTACCTTTTTTATTATTATGGGAGGACTCTCATTGGTTTTTATAATAATCTTGACTTTGAATATCTTATCCAATGTAGCTACACCAGCCTTCTCATGTTCATTGTGCAGAATATGCCTGCTTGCTTGCTTTCTTTCTTTTTTTTTTTTTTTTTTTTTTTTTTTGAGACAGAGTCTTGCTCTGTCACCCAGGCTGGAGTGCAGTGGCGCTATCTCAGCTCACTGCAAGCTCCGCCTCCCAGGTTCAGGCCGTTCTCCTGCCTCAGCCTCCCAAGTAGCTGGAACTATAGGCGCCCGCCACCACGCCTGGCTATTTTTTGTATTTTTAGTGGAGATGGGGTTTCACGGTGTTAGCCAGGATGGTCTCGATCTCCTGACCTCGTGATCCACCCACCTTGGCCTCCCAAAGTGCTGGGATTACAGGCCACCGCGCCAGGCCAACTGCTTGCTTTCTTTAGCATGCGATCTGCACCTTCATTTCAAAGTGCCTGACTCTTCTGTTGTTTTAATGGAAAGTTCATCATGTATCTTCTGCCCTTCTAACCAAATGGATTCCAGTCTCTGCCCCTAGCAGTTGAAGTACCTGCCTAGATTTGTTAGCCTTCTAGCTTTCTGTCTTTTAGGGACTTTCTGGAATATTTCCCACTCATATTCAGCTTAGAGGTCAGTCAAGTATTTGATAGGAGTTAAAACTCAGAGTGAGAGCTTCTGCTGAGAGGTTGTCCCTGGATTCCATCTCCTTGCATTTCTAGCCTTTCTGGGAGCCCTGAGCTCCTTCCTCTGACACCCAAGCCACTAAGCAGTAGAGTTTTCTATTTGAGTTTTAGCAGGCTTGTACCTCATGCAGTGAGGACTGCCCTTGGGATATATAAATCCACACAGGTGAATCTCAATGATTTACTTCATTCAAGGGTCAATCCCTAGTTTCAGCCTGCTTTTTAAGACTCAGTGAGTTTAAAGTTCTTATCTGTAAGACGTGTCCAAAAAATATCTATACTCCCATTAATAGAACTGAAACTGCCTGTACTCTAGTGGCAAATTTACACTCAGATGGTTGAGAGTGAAATATGTTAAATCAGTGTTGTTGCAAAAATTCAAAGGGAATCCTCCATCTCCCTAGGTTGTGTCTAACTTCAAATACTTTTATGTATTACTACAATTGGTCACACAGCTAACACTGTGTGCATAAGATAACAAAAATGTGCACATTTGTTCCGAGGAAGGGAACTAGCAAACTCTCTGATCTAAGAAACAGTTATTCCTTCATACTTCCAACAAGTAAATATTTGTACTCACTCTGCTAAGTGCTGGGGAAAAGTGATGAACAAGCGAGGCAGATATCTTTATTCCTAGGACACACTTGGAGGAGATAAGCAAAATTAAATTAGATCAGACAGTCACAAGTTATGTGAAGAAAAATCAAATAAGGCATAAAGAGAGATGGACAAATCTATTTTCTAGAAAGGGGATTCAGGCCAGGCGCCGTGGCTCATGCCTGTAATCACAGCACTTTGGGAGGCCGAGGTAGGCGGATCATGAGGTCAGGAGTTCAAGACCAGCCTGACCAACATGGTGAAACCCCGACTCTACTAAAAATACAAAATTAACCGGGTGTTATGGCACGCGCCTGTAATCCCAGCTATTCAGGAAGCTGAGACAGGAGAATCGCTTGAACCCAGTTGGCAGAGGTTGCAGTGAGCCGAGATCGAACCACTGCATTCCAGCCTGGGCGACAGAGCAAGACTCCATCTCAAAAAAAAAAAAAAAAAAAAAAAAAAAAAAAAAGGAAAGAGGTGGGGATTCAGAGAAAATGTTTCTGAAGAGATGGAGTTTTACCAGAGGTATGAGTGAGGTTGGGGACAAGCCTGGGTGAAGTTTGGAGAAACATCCTTGTAAGCAGAAAGGACCACAAGTACAAAGGCACAGAAGCTGGAATGGGAAAGAGAGTCACTGGGGCCAAATAGCAGGGACAATAATGGAAAATCACTGGAAGGGTCATTCCCTCCAGCCAAGAGCACACCCATCAGTTCATCTCCAAGTGCCCTACAAAATTATCATTTTCTCTATTTTTTCTGACATCAAAATGGTTGGGAAGCACTGCTCTAAGATAGCTCTCAAACACTTAATTTCATCTGTATAAAGCCTTCATCGTATCAACAGATCAGACTGGCTTGTCTTTTAGAATGAAGAATTCTTGAAGTAATAAATGAACTTACAATTCTTTATAAACATACAAGGCATCTAACATCAATTTCTTCCTTTTTCTCCCTTCACTGTATTATTTTCACTTACCAAAATTTCCGGACATACATGATCGCTAGCAATCTGTTTCTATTTCTGTTTAGAGGAAGACTTTGAACTAAGAAGAAGTCAAATTCTAGCATTCATGTCAACTTTCTATTCAGTATTTTTACATTTGACTTTTAGATATAATTCATTTTTTCCTTTCTGCTTAAGTCAAATAATCTTCATATTCTTCCTGATTATGGTAGAAGCTCTGGAAGGTGCTGTCAATTTGAAAACAGTTTAAATCTAGTTGCTTTTTCAGAAAAAAAAAAAAAAATCAATTTTCTTCTGTGCTGCAAGGTTTATTAGGTAAAACTTAGGTTTACTATAATAAGAAAAATAACTTATTGCTTCAAGTTGAATAGCACACTTTTCCTGCAATTTGAGAATATTTTAATCAGTAACATTTGTTAAATAAAAAAATTGTTTATGAATGCCCACATATAGGTTGTGTTCACATTTTCCTGATAAACTAAGAGTGTCCCCATTATTCAAGTAGCCAATAAATGTCCCAATTCTACTGCTGACAAGAAACTAGGAAATACATTTTGAATTTAGGAGGAACTGATACAATTTGCAGTCACTACCTGCAGGCAAACACACCTGTAAACACCTGCCTTGAGACAGATCAGTGTTTTAACAGAGCAGTAATAGTGGCTTGCTCCCTCTCATGTATGGAAATATGGCTTCTAAAGCACAGTAGCAGGGCTAGGCTTTGATTTTTTTTTCCAGTATTCCTAGTGTTTCAAAATCAATTTTCTGAGTACCTATTAGGAGACAGACATCCTTTTAGTCAGTGAAAATAAATAGAGGAATGTGACATATTCCATTCCTTCTCTGAACTCATAAGAAGTAGGAAAAAATGGATTCAGATACAAGTTATGATACTAATTCTCTTTAATAAATGGCTATAGTGAAACTGTGAATCTAAGTAAAACAAAGTTGTAGAAGTTCAGAGGTTCTATCTTAGAAGAAAATGGCCCTAGGAAATGTGTATCTACTAATTGAATTAAATTAAATTAAATCAGACAGTCATAAGTTATGCGAAGAAAAATCAAATAAGGCATAAAGAGAGATGGACAACTCTATGGCATTTGTCCCAAGAAGAGTTTCCCAAGGTGTGGATACATGAGATGTTTCTTGAGAGTAGGCATTGTCAGGTGGAGAAATTGTTTGGATCCATTATAGACTTAGAAAGTAGTATGAGAAACCATGGATACCTTGTGTTTTGGAGATGTTAGTATGATCAGAAAAGAAGCGAGAAGGAAAGGTTAAAATCAGACTATCAAAGTCATCGAGTGCCATGCTAAAGAGTTCCAAATTTATTCTGCAGTCATGGAGGACAGCCAAAGATGTTTGAATTAATGGGAAATAAGATCAAGTACTATAATTTTGGAGGTAACCCTGATGATAGCATCTTGAAATAGCTACTAAAGGGGTGACTCAACTTGGGGCCTCCAACAGGATGGGTCCAGATAAAAAGCATGACATTTATAGTGTTAGTTCTGTAGGCATACAAGCCATACATTTAGAGATTTCCCATAACATTGGAAAAATTTACATATTTTTTTCTCCCCAAAGTTTATGATACATTCTTCAAAATTAAAAAAAAAAATCTCAGAAGACTTAACAGTCGATATATTGGTCCTATATTTTCTAATTTAGTGTTTCCTGAGCTTATTTCACCACAGCTCTCAGTGAGGACTTTAATAAATTTGGGAGCTAGAGTGAAGACACTGTTCTATGCCAACACAATAACAGAATAACTGATGAATGTAATGTGCCAGACATGAATTCAACTTGATTGGCAGGTGACATGTTATTTACCCCTCACAGTAACCCCAGCCATCAATAAAGTATACACTATTGTGTTCCAACACGCGATACATGAGAAAACTGAGACTTCAGGAGATGATGTGGTTTGCCAAGGTCGCAGAAATAACGAGCGGTTCTGCTAAAATATGAACACGGGAAATTTGACTTCAGTTCTCTTAATAGGTATTTTTTTATGCTATCACCCCCTCCTTTTGCCCCAATGTGTGCTCCTTGGGGGAAAAAAAAAAAGGAATAAGTAGAAATACATTTCTTTTTCAGAAAACAAAAGAATTTTAAACCTTTCTGTTTCCTATGGATGCCTTTGAAAAACAAAAGAATTCTAAACATGCTTTGCTCATTGCTTTGCCATTTTTTCTAGAACATTTTTTCAATTAGGTAAAAGAATTTCCTTCTTAACTACTATCTTATTTTTATTCTTTTTTTTGCGTGTGTGTGTGATGGAGTCTTGCTCTATTGCCCAGGCTGAAGTGCAATGGCACAATCTCAGCTCACTGCAAGCTCCGCCTCCCGGGTTCACTCCATTCTCCTGCCTCAGCCTCCCCGGTAGAGTAGCTGTGACTATAGGCACCCGCCACCACACCCGGCTAATTATTTGTATTTTTAATAGAGATGGGGTTTCACCGTGTTAGCCAGGATGTTCTCGATCTCCTGACCTTGTGATCGGCCCGCTTTGGCCTCCCAAAGTGCTGGGATTACAGGCGTGAGCCACTGTGCTCGGCCTTTTATTTTATTTTATTTTGACTTGGAGTCTCACTCTGTTGCCCAGGCTGAAATGCAATGGCACGATCTTGGCTCACTGCAACCTCCACCTCCCAGGTTCAAGTGATTCTCGTGCCTCAGCCTCCCTAGTAACTGCGATTATGGGTGTGTGCCACCATGCCCTGCTAATTTTGTATTTTTAGTAGAGACAGGCTCGTCTCTATTAAAGAGACATGTTGCCCAGGTTGGTCTTGAATTCCTGACCTCAGGTGATCCACCCACCTCAGCCTCCCAAAGTACTGGGATTACAGGCATGAGCTACCACGCCCAGTCTTAACTACTGTATTATTGAACTATCATATTAAAACTGTCTTAATGACAGATTTCCAACACTTGCTTTCAGTGTTTGGAATTTTCCTAACTTGATGCTCATTCTTTTACTCCATGCTTAATTGCAGGGAAATCATAGTAGTTATGGGCTCAGCAAATCAACTATAAGACTCTTTATTTTCAGTGTTTTTGATGTCCCTGAAAGCTTTTCTATAAAATAAGTCTTAAAAGGTTTAGGAATATTTATCAACAATACATTCTATACATTCTCTTCATGACTGGGAAGTTATCACGAAGAAGTGCAGAATTAAGGGGTTCAAAATACATTACTATCAGCCCAAGGAAACAGAGGAATTGTTAAATGCAATTAAATTGTGGACTCTACAGTCTATGCTTTGCCAGAAACTGTCAAAAAAAAAAAAAAATACCCACAATAATAATAGTTGTGAAAATTTAGTGCTGGCTGAATATGGTGGCTTTCACCTGTAGTGCTAGCTGCTCTGAAGGCTGAGGCAGGAGAGTTGCTTGAGCCCAGAAGTTTGAGGTTGCAGTGAGCTATGAGCATGCCACTACACTCCAGCCTGGGCAACAGAGAGATAGAGTGAGACCCTGTCTCAAAAAAGTGGATGGATGGATAGATAGATTAGATAGATGATTGAGAGAGAGACAGAGAGAGAGAGAGAGAGAGAGAGATGCAGTGCTTTTCACAACATCGAGGAAAGTGTTACACTAGTTTCATTTTACAAACAGTAGACTCAACCTAGGAGTCATGACTTAGGCAGGCATGTTAGAAAACAAGGCCGCTAATCTCAAAGAGTTCTGTTTGGTGATGATCCCAATGTCAGGATTCATCAAGGCTGCTTCTTTTGTCAGAGACGTTGCTGTCTGTGCTACAAGATGATGGGATTTGGTGGGGCTCTGGGTGCTGGCTTGGAGACCTACATGGATACATCTGGGCAGTTTCCACTTTTGATGAGGGTTTGTGCATTCGTCCAGAACCATGTTCTGCTGACTTCTTACGCTGCTTATCACTTGCCTCGCCCTAGGGGATTTTTGTCAGTAACAGTTAAACCACTGGCAGCTTAAGTATTCCCCATCAACCTCAAGCTATTTTGGGGCATGTTCCTGACACAACGCTGCAAAATTCTCACTAATAATCATTTATTCTTCCATTAATTATGATATTTTCTCTCAGTGTTACCTGCACTCTAACACACACACATGCATACATACACACAGTATACAACGGAAAGACAGTCATTACAGAAGACAGGGAGTTATTTTTTAGATTGAAAAAAAAAGTGTAAGTTTTCCCTTAATTGAACCTGAAAATCTACCTTAAAATGATAAAACAAAGTAAATAAACTAAATTCCCTCTAAATATTTAATTCTTCTCTGAAAGCTTGAGTTCTGGCATCTGCCCTTACCTCACCTCCCAGGTTCTGAGTCAATATGCTAGAAGACATTTTAACCTTTCTCTGCTATTTCATAGGTATTTCCAAACTTTTTATTACAAGTAAGGTTGTTTACTAGTTTTCTTTCTTCTTTTCATTTCAAAAAGAAGAATTTTAGCCATTCAAATAATTTTTAAACTATGGGTTAGGTTCAATGTGTTGGAATGAAATCACAATTGTTAAGTCAGTGACTACAAAGGAAATCAAAGCTTTATGATTTTCTCCTGATCATGGTAAAAATATGTACTTGTGTGCATTTCTTCAGCCTCAGAATATATAAGGCATGATATCTGAATGAAATATGAAAAAAGTATAATGTTTATGTCTTCAAACATCCATCAGACTGATCTTGTGCCTCTGTCTGAGTTGTTATTGAGCATTAGATTAAGAGATATTCTTTCTGTACTCAGACTTTTTAAGAACTACAAAGAGAAAAAAATTGATAGATTATAGAATAAGATTTTATTACTCCTCTTTCAAATCCATACCCAATGTTTAAAATACCATTCTTTTAGTTGCACTGTGAAAAAGAAACCACTATGTTTTGGAGAGACTAGCACCAGCTGAATGAATCAAACTGAAAAAGAATTTCAAATGTATCGCAGACTTAAGAAAATGTGGGCTGAGCACAGTGGCTCACGCCTGTAATCCTAACACTTTGGGAGGCCGAGGTGGGCAGATCACCTGAGCTCAGGAGTTCGAAATCAGTCTGGGCAACACCGTGAAACGCTGTCTCTACTAAAAACACACAAAAAATTAGCTGGGCGTGGCAGCGTGCGCCTGGAGTCCCAGCTACTTGGGAAGCTGAGGCAGAAGAATTGCTTGAACCCGGGAGGCAGAGGTTGCAGTGAGCCGACATCGTGCCACTACGTTCCACACTCCAACCTGGGCAACAGAGCGAGACTCTGTCTCCAAAAAAAAAAAAAAAGAAAATGTGATCATATTATAAATGGACTTACATGCCAGGTTAGCTTGGGAAAAGTCATTGTTTATGTGGCCTCAACAAGACTTTTAACTAGTTGTGATGAGCTTATCAGTTATAAAAGTCACGAAAGTCACAATAGTAGGTAACAGAGACAGGTGATAAATGAAAACCCAAGAAGGATACATCAGCCGCACAGCTAAATATTTATTACGTGGCCATTAACAAAACATATCACCTGCCATAAGGGTAGACTATTTTAATTGGTGAAAAATATTATTTTCTGACTGCTAGTGAAATTGTCATATAATACCCTACAAGAAGAATTTCTTTTCGAAGCACTCCCTTTCCTACTTTAGAATTCATTAGTCCTCTCCCTGTTCTTAAATGAAGAAAATGCAGCACAGTAACTATGTTCTAGGATGCTTGTTTAAGGTGGTGGAAACCAAATCTAGAATCAAATTACCTCATGTGATAAAAGTTTGGTCCCTGAGTTCTCTTCTATTACTTAGATCAAGTAGCACAATATAAAATAATTTCTCAGCAAAGCACTACAGAACTTCAAATTTAAGTGTGCTACTTGTTTGGAAGGTTAAGGCAGGAGATGATGATGTGACTTTTTAATAATATTAAATCACATTGTAGATAACAGATATTTTAAGCTTTTAAAATATTATTTATTTTTAATAATCTTTACTTCCCTATAGAAATTATCCTTATTGTCTGGTTCAAAGAGAAACATTCCCACACGGCTGGTTTTATATTTATTCAACCATTACGTAGTACTTTAGTCTCTTGCAGTATCATATTTACATATTGGATCAGTGAATGATATAAATATTTGTATAAGGCAGTTTCTTCTTCATCATGTCTTAGAGAATGATCATTGCTGCCTTTTCTTCTGTTTCCCTATTATAATTACTCAGCTATGGTGCTTGAGAGCAAATACTATGAGGGAGGAAAAGGGAGTGAAGAAGGAAGGGAGAAAGAGAGGGAAGAAAAGAATGAAGGCAGGAAAGGAAGAAGGAAGAGAGGGAAGGAGGGAACAAGGAACTAAGGAAAGAAGAAGGGGTAAAAAAGGGATCACTGTGATTCGTTCTTATTTATCCCAAATATTTGTAGTAATCAATTTATCAGAAAATTAAGTATGCCAGCAGGAAGTTTTGGAGATAATCTTGCTAAATCTTCACCAGAGTAAAAATATAAAGAAGATATCATTTTAAACCACACACTTCAGATTTCAGCAAAATTCTACCCCATTTTCCAAAATGCAACAGCCCAGCATAAGGATCACTTTTTTTCTCCATCCTTCTCATCCCGATAGCCTTTCACCCCTTTCATACTCTTGACCACTTCATTTTCAGCAGAGCCCCACAGGAATAATAGCTTCTGTCACAAGAAGTGGGAGGAATATGATGTAATGCTCTGGGTAATTTTGTTAAACCCACTTAGCACCTAATCCACTCAAGTCAAAGCTGGTATTGGAGTTATCACTCACTAGACTGGCTTTGTGCGCAGAGCAATTCAATACCCGCACATCTTCACAAATTACTGGTACGCGTCTTCAGACAGTAGGCTGCGACAGCTGAAAAAGATACCTCTTCAACTCCTAATTTTCTGTATTTTTATTTCATTCTTAACACCTCTTTGCAGACAATTAGCTTTTTTCCCCTTTTCTTTCTCAGACCATTTTAAATTAGCCCATTTCAGGCTGATGAATGAGCCAAGTTACAGCCCATGAAGGAAGCACTAGCTGAATGCTAAAATGGTGCTCGTTGCTAGAATGCAATGCAACATATTTTATTCTCGGAGGCAAGCAATGGAATATACACATTTACACGTTTTCAAGATGATTTATTTAACTAAATGTGAGACATATACTATGCGTTATTGAAGAACTATGTAAAGACCCCATAGGTGACTGGGAATCTGTTTCTGCATATGTTTCTTGTTTTTAAAACATGATTAAAACATGATTAACCCTCTTTTTTTTTTTTTTTTTTGAGACAAGGTCTTACTCTCACCCTGTGCAAGAATGCAGTGGTATGATCATAGCTCACCACAGCCTCAATCTCGCAGGCTCAAGTGACCCTAAGTGACCCTCCCACCTCAGTCCCCCAAGTAGCCAGGACCACAGGTCCAGGCCATCATGCCCAGCTAATTTAAAAACAAGTTTTTTTAGAGACAGGCTCTCCCTGTGTTGCCCAGGTTGGTCTTGAACTCCTGAGCTCAAGCATCCTCCCACCTTGGCTTCTCAAAGTGCTGGGATTACAGACATGAGCCATGTACTTGGCCTGATTAACCTTTTTTAATAAGTCTCAGTGCTTTGCATATTTGCTTTTTCTAGTGTGGATTTCAATTCTTATAAAGATTCACAGTGACAGTGTCAACCATGACATTATTTTATGATGATGATTATTATGTTAAACAGAGAGTACTAAGTATTCTAAGTATCTCTTTCCTCCATAACTCAAAGCCATCATTTTGAAGGCCATCATTTTATTCTACCATATTATGGTAATGCCTTCACAGGCTTTTGAGATCCTCTGTCCTTTCCCTAAGTCATAGATTGCAGTACTAGTTCTGTCTTTCTCAAGTCCCATCACTGCTGTCTTGTAATCTGCTACAGTATTTTACATACAACTGCCTGAACTACTGCTGTTCCTTCTTCCTTTAGAGTAAGACTCAGGGCCTCTGTGACAGATACGTGCTACTCAGCAACAGTTTCTATCTATTTTATTTTTGTGACCACGCCCTGGAAGGGATTTGTCAAATCTTTGTAGATGTGGTCAATTTGGAGATGTCCACTCTGGGGGGGAAAAAAAAAAAATCAAAAAGCCACACTAAACAAGAAACATCCGAGGTTCTGAAGAATGATTCACAGGAGCTTTGTCCTCATTTTAAAAACTCAAGTTGATATAAAGTAAATTTTGCATCCACAAGGCTTCCTAGCATATTACCCTCCTAAATTGTGGCCATAGCAGTGAAACATCATTCTAAAGTAATTATATAATGCTGCGGTTTGAATGTTGGTCTCCTCCAAAATAGATGTTAAAATTTAATTGCTATTGTAGCAGTATTATATTAATAGGCGAGACCATTAATTACTGCTTAGGCCGTGAGGGCTCCACCATCATGGGTGGGATCGGTGCTGTTGTAAAAGGGTGAGTTCAACCCCTTCTTACTCTCTCACCCTCTTGCCTTCCTCCATGTGATGATACAGCCAGAAGGCCCCTAGTGGATACTGGCATCTTGAAGTTGAACTTTCCAGCCTTTAGGACTGTCAGCCGGTACAGTTCTGTTTATTATAAGTTGTCTGTTCTCAGACATATTGTTATAATAGCCCAAAACAGATTAAGACATGCACTAATCTAAAAGCTTAGCAATATAATATGCTATGGATGTTTATGATACGAAACTTTTCATTTACTAATCTCAAAGCAGAATAAAAATAATTTCAGGCCGGGCGCAGTGGCTCACGCCTGTAATCTCAGCACTTTGGGAGGCCAAGGCGGGCGGATCACAAGGTCAGGAGATCGAGACTATCCTGGCTAACATAGTGAAACCCCGTCTCTACTAAAAATACAAAAAAGAAAAAAATTAGCCAGGCGTGGTGGCGGGTGCCTGTAGTCCCAGCTACTTGGGAGACTGAGGCAGGAGAATGGCATGAACCCAGGAGGCGGAGCTTGCAGTGAGCCGAGATCGCGCCACTGCACTCCA
The DNA here is from genome assembly GCF_003255815.1 of Theropithecus gelada. NCBI lineage: Eukaryota > Metazoa > Chordata > Mammalia > Primates > Cercopithecidae > Theropithecus > Theropithecus gelada. The sequence goes on from NC_037673.1 coordinate 162,227,715, forward strand.
GCCTGGGCGATAGAGCAAGACTTCGTCTCAAAAAATAATAACAATAACAATAATAACAATAATAATAATAATAATTTCAGATTTATGTATTTATTTCTCTATTCACCTAGCTTAAGTGTCCAAATTTCTAAAGAACATTGAATAATTTTATTTAACGAAGTGGGTTCATACTTAATAGTATTGTCACATGTCACACACACACAGATCTATATTTTGGAGTGGGGTTCCACTTTTATTTTCCTTAAAGGGCCAAATGATAAATATTTTTGTCTTTGTAGGACATATGTTCTCTGTTATAACTAGTCAACTGTGACATTATGGCCGTAGATAATAAATTGTCTAAAACTTCATTTATAGACTTTGAAATTTGAATGTTATATAGTATTTGTGTTATGAAATACTCTTTCTTTGACTTTTCTCAATCATTTAAGAGTGTTTAAGTTTTTCTTAGCTCACAGGCTATATGAAAACAAGCTATGATCCTGATTTGGCTCAGGGACCAGTTTGTCACTCCTGCTACAGAGAACATTAACAGCAGTAGAAATGGCATGCTAAACTATCAAGGTTTTGAGACCTCTGCACATGACATCAAGCTTCCCGTAAAAGGCTGAAAGTTTTGGTAATTGATTATTTCTAAACAGACTGATAATTTAAAAAGAGAAAAATCTAAGAATATTTTACACAGTTTTTGCTTATTTTTCTTTCGAGTATTGTTTAGACCACAGCGTCTCAAACTTTAATGTGTCTGGGAATTACTTCGGCGTCCTGCTAAAAGGAAAACTCTGATTTGGGTAGGTCAGGTGTGGAGCCTGAGACTCTGCATTTCCAACAAGCTCCCAGGTGGTGCCAGTGTTGCTGGTCCTTTGAAAACTGTTTGAATAGTAAGAGCATAGAACATAGTAAAGAAAGCCCAATTTTACTTAATAAGAGATAATAATAAGTCTATGCTGGGGACTTTCAATGAATAAAATGTGATGCTTTTAAATGAAATTGCACAGCCCTTGAAAAATAAAAGCCAAAAGGTATGAAAAAATAGTGATAACACATTAAAATGATATAAAAGCCTTCACCAAATAAAACGAGTTGTACTAAAAGCCTAGAATACTTAACTTATTAAGCAGCAAGTATCCTGGTTGCTACCAAAAATACAGCTTTTCATGCAGACCACATTCATTCAAACTCTTCAAGTATTTTTCATCTTTTAGGGAGATTATTTAACACTTCCCAAGGCAATGAGGAATTCAGTAAAAACTATAAAGTATAAGACCTATTAAAACTTGATATATATTGTGTAGGCTTACATGTTGCATTTACTGTGTGCATACATAAATATGCAAGTATGCGTGATGCTTAAAATGCATTTGGTCTGAGGATTTTTAATGTCAAGTTTCAATCCCATGCAAATGAAAAGGGCTGAATACATAAACCTGTCAAAATCATGATTTTAATGGAAATGTCAAGATACTTCTGAAAGCCAATATAATAATCCCTTTTATGCAGCACTAGGAAGAAGCCTATGATCCTAAAAGAACTAACCTGTCACCCTGCACTATCCGTTTCATCCTATTACCATCCTCAGCTCCATTATCTAAATGACCAAGCACTCCTTCAATTCTAGGGCTAAATGATGTCATGACATAACTATCATCATATTTATACCTCATAAAATTAGAAAGGTTATTAAACATAATTTGACCTTTGGCATACTCTAACAGAACCTTGATTTTTGCTGTTTTCTTTCTTTCCTCCTTTTCCCCTCCTTCATTCACTCGAATCTCTCATTTCAGTTCTTTATACTCTCTCTTTTTTTTTTTTACTTTAAAATAAACTGTTTTCTACTCATACTGACATCATGTTGCATGACCAAATCTAGGATTTTATAAAATGAAATTTTTATTACAGTGCTTTCTAATTATTCTTTAAAGCTACCACTCAGGAGAGAGAAGTTGCTTCCATTCAAACCTAAATTCAATGCCAAGTACATTTGCCCTTGAAAATTTTCTAAAGCACTGGGTGATGTGGGGTCTGAGGTGTCTCATGGTTTTGCTGTTACTGTTGTCTTTAACTAGCTTCTACTGCAGTAGAGAAGGCAATTAGCTGTGTTTATCTTTGTTGGTACACTCTGATCTAAACAGTCAAGGAACAGATGCTTCCAGGTGGACAAAGGTCAGGCATTGGGTATCTTGGACAATTGAAAAGGAAAGAGTATTTGTCAGAACCGTTATAGACTCCTGAGCTGTAAAACAACCTTTCCTTTAGCATTCTGAGGTATTTTCAATAGATTAAACAGAAATCATTATGTTTTGTAAATGCTTCAAAATAAGGGCCATGAGCTTCCTTCTTCGTATTACTTCTTGTCTGTGTACACATAGACAAAGAAGCAATAAGCTGCTTTTGTGTGTGTATGTGTGTGTGTGTATGTATGTATTTATGAATGCATGTGTGTATGTATACTTTCTTTGCGTTTCAGTGTTATTTTATTCTAAATGTATATGATTCTATACTATACAAAGGAAGTTATCTGTTTCAAAGCCTCCTCAACATGGAATCTTAGTTTTTAGTCTCCTCTAGCACATTTGTTAGTTTTCGGCATTCTCCAAGCTTCCTGTGAAAGTCCCCAGTGACAGTGGCTTCCCACTGCAGAGACATTTTCACAATTAATTTCTATTCAAGAAAGAAGTCTCTTACGCTCAACTCACAGCTTCCTGTTTTCAGTTTGATTTATTATGTCATTTATTTACACTCAGTAGCCATTTATTGAATACCTACTACATGACAAATAAAAACACAGTTTCTGCTCTCAAGGAATTGTAGTCTGGTAGGGATATGGGCAAGAAAATGGATAATAAAAATATGATGTGATAGGCTATCTTTTAAACCTATGAATCAATCAATATATATTCATGAAATGTAAACCAAGGACTGTCATCAAGCCTTTATTAGACATAGATAAGGCTGTGGATATAAATACAGACACACACAGAGTTACTGGCCTCAAAGAGTTTGGAAACCAGTAGGAGGAAAAATAATAACATAAAGATATAATAAAATAAATAATAATAAAATGATATAAAATATATCTTGTAACAAGATATTTTATATATAACAACTGTTATACATTCTTATTAGAGACAGAAAGTTCATAGGAAATTAATCCTTCTCTAGTAACAACAGTTTTCTTACCTAGTGTTCAATATTGGTAATAATTCTTTATTTGTTCCATATTTTCTTGATCACAGAATGAATAATTTATCTCCTTATGCAATTTATTGTAAGAACTGACCACAGAAGTTACTTTGTTTCTTTGCTCTTTCCTGATCTTTTTTCTTTAATATGCCGCATTTTTTGTAAGATGATTGTATTAGTCTGCTCAGGATGCCATAATCAAATGCTGAAACAGGATAGGCTGGATGGCTTACACAACAGATATCTATTTTCTCATGGTATGAAGGCAAGAAGTTCCAGCCCAAGTTGTCAACCCATTTAGTTCCTGGCGAGGGCCCTCTCCCTGACTGCCTTCTCATTGTATCCTGACTTGGCCATCCCGATTATGTGCACACAAAGAGGGAGAGAGAGAACACGTGTAAGTTCTGTCATGTCTCTTTTTATACAGACACGATTCCTATTGGATCAGGGCCCCACTCTTCTGACCTCTTTTTAATCTTAATTACTTCCTTAGAGGCAACATCTCCAAATACAGCCACAATTGCGTTTCGGGTTTCGATGTACCAATTTTGGGGGAAGGAAAGTGAAGACAAAAATAGTCAGTGAATTAGAAGTATCAATATGATTAGTTAACTATCTGGCATAATATTACAGTTTCAATAATTGAACTTCCCAGAAACAAAACGAAATGTCATCTTCCAGTTTTGTGTTTCAATTACATGGTAGGCCTGTTGCTGACAATTAACACATTTTCTGGTAGATAAAATACTGATTATCAAAAACAAAGCATACACCATGGAGGAAAGTCTGAAGAATATGAATCTCAAAGTCAACAAATATCACAGATACGTGTTGTATCACTTTACCAATTAGGGGAAAAACTAAACCACCTATTTATTTTCTGTACCAGCAGAAATGAAAATATGTATTTTTACAAATGCATGCTTACTAAATATATCATAGTTTGTCTCACTCTACATAATTTGTATAAAGTATATTCTTCTTAAAGTTCAAACTTGGATTAATGCCTGATGTGTGAGGTTATTCAAATCATATTCAGTCATTTCACAGCTGTGTGGTTCTAATCAAATAAAAATGATCTTGCCTAGGCAAAGAAAATGGCTCTCGTTTACAGAAGAACCAGAAACACACTTTATATCATGATGGTAGTATTTTTCTGTTTTTGGTCATAGCCTGCATTTGGTCTTTAGCCATCACACATACACACACACATACATACATAGATAGCCAAAAAGGCTGATTTCTTATTGTACTCTTATTTTATAGCTAATCTTAATATGTTGAGGAAGCAACAACAAAAACTGAGAGAAGTCAGTACATTCTTTCTTCTATAAAGACCTATTGAGTAGGTCTTAAGCCTACTCAGTTTTTCTGCCTCCTTTCTTTCTACTTTGTAATTTACCCAATATACTTTTCCCAAATTAGTCATCTTATAACACGCTTTTTATCACATTATCATCCTGCTCTAGAACCTTACATGGTTCACCATTACCTTGAGATAAACTACAAATGCATACCTTTTACATACTGTCAACAGCAGAGCTTTTCTAGCTGTACTTTCCTACTGCCATATATAAGCCCCAATGAGATCTTATTGGTATTGTTATTATCTCCAAACTTTATGCATATGTTTTCATTTATATGCAGGCTATGTGCAAAATTTCCTCCAAGTAACACACTTCTCAGCAACCAGTGTTTCTCTAAGGGGCAATATTGGCATTTGGGGTTTAACAATTTTCCTCCTTGTAGAATTTTTCTACAACTTTACAGAACATTAAGAATCCCTGATCCTTTCTTGTGACATGCTAGTAGAACCCTCATATTGTACTGACAACCAAAAATGCCTCCAAAGTTTTCCAAGGATGCTTCTGTGTGTAATAGAAAATCCCAATCCATGTGGCTTAAGCAAATAAGTGATTGTGTTGGTCAGTGGAATTGAAAAATTCAGAGAAAGGTTTATGACTTCAGGTACATATGAACATAAGATCTAAAAGATTTGTTCTCTATCCATGTGTTCTGTTTCCTAGTGTATTTTGAAACAGACACTCCTCTTATGTTGGCTTCCACTAGTATCAGACTTATATCCTCAAAGCTCTCTTTCCAGCAAAAAAGAGTGTGTCTCTTTCCCAAGCTTTCAGGTAAAAATTCCCTTTGGATTCTGAATTTTCTTGACTGGGGACATGATCCTTTACAAAGGTTTTACTATGTCCAGAGAAAGAATACACTTGTTTGGACATCCCTCAAGCCTAGAATAGAGTATGGACTCACATTTTTGAAACAGATAGTGTACTGCTACCAGAAGAAAGAAGAATGAATGCTAGGTAGCTACGTAACAACAAGAAGGGACCTATACAAATATTTGTTGCTTAATCTTAGGCAAAGAATTTCAATTCTCAGCCTCTTCTCCAAATCTATAAAATCTAAATAAGGACTGCTACCTTGTAGATAGATAGGAAGAGATTCAATGTAGGAAGTAGCTAACATAATACCTAAAACATCTGTGCTTAAAACATGTCTTGTTCCTTTTGAATTCCCCCTTTAAGGTGCTAAGTCAGGGCAGTTTTTAAAATAATTAGCAACTAGTAGGCATGACCACCACCCATTCAGAAGAATTCCCTGAGGCTTCAAAATGGAACTCTTCCAGTACACATCATTGTATACAGTGGCTGATCAACCTTGATCCTAGTAAAGCCCTCAGGATTGCATTTGTCTGAATTCATCTCTCTCCATTCATCTAAACCATGGTGGAACTCCTAGTGATTTCTGTCCAAAACCTTTTATCACCGAAGATGACTTTTTATCATCCCTATCCGTCTGCATTTTGATTTTTACCATTTTAACACAAGATGCTTGCATTTATTCTGTAAAACTTATTTTTAATAATTCAGTTTGGTTTTAAATAATGAAAGACACATGCCAATTTGAGCTATATGAACATCTATTTCACATAATTTCTGCCTACAGCAATGACATGCACCAAAGTTAGCCTGCACACATTATAGCTCATAAGAGAGAAGGGCATTCAGAGAATCTGGCTGAAAATTGTGGATTGTGTGGGACTCCATATACTAAACTCATCCATTCCTAAATGTTCCATAGGCTTCTGTGCACATGGAATAAAAATAAAAATTATGGTCTTTGGAGTCAGATTCCCAGCTTTTCAATAATGAACTGTGTGACTTTGGACAAAGTTTTTTTGTTTGTTTTTCACCTCACTAATCTCAGGGGTGTTTGTCTATAAAATAAAAATAACAATTCCTAGTTTTCAGGGAAAATGTGAGAATTAGAAATCCACCTGTCAAAGTTTCTGACACAGTAGCCATTCAGAAAAAAATGTATCTTCATGCTTTATGAAGACGATCGTTTTTGTGACATCTCTGTGGTGTTTGTTGTTTAATAATCACTTACATGTCATTCTTTTTCGTTCAATGTGTTGGGAAACTTTTTGTGTTCTTGAGTTCTTATTCCCTGTTTTGACTATTAAAGTGGTTCACAAGCATTAAGGTATGACTGAATAAATGAATGAATAAGTTTTTCATGTAGATCTTTGAAAATGAGAATGAAAACAATTTAGAGAATCATACATGAGACTGCTAAAACTGTGGGAAATTTTTATACCTAAGCAAAAGGTTTTTGCTCTACAAGAAAGATTCAGATTTTCATCAGAATTTCAAAAACTAAGTTATGTCTAATTTTCGAACATTTTGATAATTTTAGACAAAACTTCTTAAATTTTTTGTTAAGGCCTATTTACAGTTAAGTCTTCATAATAGATTCTAATATGTCAGAGACAGGTTTGAAATGGGAGCCAGAAATAAAGGTCTAAGTTTACTATTTCAATTCCACATTTTCAACTTTAAAACTATGCAGTTGGAGTAGATCATCTTTCTGGATTCGATTTTTCATAGATTCTGTGACCCATTGCAAAGATTTTGAAAGTACTTTTCAAAGCATTTCCAAATACTCATGCTCAGTAGAAAACAGAACATTCTCAAAATATAAAGACTGGGACAACTTTTTTTTTTTTTTTTTTTTGAAACGGAGTCTCGCTGTGCTCCCAGGCTGGAGTGCAGTGGCGTGATCTCGGCTCACTGCAAGCTCCGCCTCCCGGGTTCACGCCATTCTCCCGCCTCAGCCTCCCAAGTAGCTGGGACTACAGGCGCCCGCCACCACGCCCGGCTAGTTTTTTGTATTTTTAGTAGAGACGGGGTTTCACCATGTTAGCCAGGATAGTCTCGATCTCCTGACCTCGTGATCCACCCGCCTCGGCCTCCCAAAGTGCTGAGATTACAGGCTTGAGCCACCGCGCCCGGCCTGGGACAACTTTTTAATCACCCAAACGACAGACAAGGCCTACTACTGTCTAGAACTCATTTTCTATTGTAATAAAGGGAGGCAAAAAATATACCATGATATGAGGAATGTAAAAACAGAGTAATGTGATAAAGGGTGAGTGACCATGACCACATTTGTTGAGTGGTCAAGGAAAGTCTTTCTGAGAAGGAGAAATTTTAGCTATGCTAGCAAGGAGGAAAAGGGTCCAGGTATGCAGCCTATTAATGGTGTGAAGGAACATTGCAAGACAAGGACTGTCAAATGCCAAACTCCGGAGGCTGGCTGGGCTTGGCATCTCAGAGCCAGAGAGCAAGAAGACCAGAATATGACATGACAACGGACAGTGGTGGAAAAATAACTTGGATTAGGTACACAACAGTTAAATCACAGAGCACCTTGAAAGGGTTTGGATTTTAGATTTTCTTCTAAATGTTGAAGAGTGATGGTATCAGATTTAGCTTATTAAATCCTGATGTGTAAGAAAATCACATTCCTACAAGCTAGAAATTTTTTTAAATGATGAGGTCCTGATTTAAATAAAAAGAAACTGTTGTTAAAGCATGATTTTGCATTAAACATCTCATCCAAGTATCTACTGCTATTTTATTCACACACCCTACTCAGTACTCAAGGAATAGGTTATAACTTCGTTTAAATGAGTCAGTTCTTGGCTGACATAGCTATTGCCAGCATGTTCATGCGTTCTAGTTGTTTTTTAGACTGCGTTTTACACCAAGGGAAATTGCACACAGTAAATGTCAAGGATTCACTAGGGGCACTACAGTTTCCGAGGCATGAAGCTAATACATATTTGTCTCATTACTGTCAGCAGATCAACTTTATTCTGTGAAAGGCAAGGGTTCATACTTCATAGGAGATGTAGTTACAAACGACCTTTGGGAGGTCGTGGGGAGCACAACTTCTAAAATTTATAGTAGTGTCATGTTATTAATAAGAAACCAGAGAAATAATGTTCAGAGACTTTTTGCTATTTGACTTTTTCATAGAAACAGGTGGGGGGATCACATTTTTCAGCTCGGATTCATCAAACCTTAAATTGAAGACGACATAGAGCGTTTGAGTGGGCAGCCTAATCCACTCCTGTGGTTTCCATATTGCCCAATAATTTTCCTGAGGTAAACATGTTTTGCAGGATCATCAGGCTATTAATGGTCTTTTGCTTGAATAGTTTCAAAGACAGAGGGAAAGAAAATCATGATTTCATGGTAGGGCAATTATGCACTATGGAGATCAGATTATTTCTTGTCTCCCAACTATGTAAGTATATTCTTCATATTTTTAACCAAGTATCATAATTATTAGAAATAGACTATTTTAGTTTATTGTGTTTTCATTTTATTTGAAATTACAAGACTCAAAATATTTCCTCCCAAGGGATTTAAGTGGTGAAAAGCATCTTATAGGTAACATTTATTTTTTGCTAGAATATATTCATAATCCCAGAACTTAATATATTACAGTACTCAATGAATAATCATTGGTGGTGAGCAGGTGACATTAATAGTATGGGAGATATCAACTATTTATGTTCAGTTTTATACTATATAATTGCAGTGATGAGGGTTTTTCCCTCTTTTCCATGGTCTCCCCAGGCCATGTCTCTACTGCCTATATCATGGAGCTCACAGGCAAGGGTATTGGTAGCTTTGCCAGTGTTTATGGGGTAAATATTCCACCATGACTGATTACAGGCTACTGATGTTTAACAAGTGACTTGCAAGATTTCTGAATATTTTACAATCATAATGCAGACAAAAGGGCTAAAAAAGAATTGGCAAAGTTACTCCTCAAGAAGATCCTAGGGAACAGTGGAGATGGCTGTGGAGGGGAATGCTCCTAGAGGATGGGCAAAGGGAGGGCAACAGTCATGCCCCTGAGCACAGGCGAAATGGGAGTGGTGTTTTGAATGGCAAAGGACTCACTCTGATCATTGATAGGTTTCTCTACAGTTCCCTGTTGGTGACTGCGGAGGGAATCCACTCAAATAGACACCAACCCATCTTTCAAAGTCAACTAACTATGGTCTTTCCCAGGCTAGGTGACTGTAATGGCCTCTCTCCTCATGCCCTGCTCTGTCTTCCTGCATCACAACTCTTTTTTTTTTTCTTAGACAGGGTCTTACTCTGTCACCTAGGGTGGATGCAGTGGCGTGATCTCAGCTCACTACAACCTCCAACTCCTGGGCTCAAGGGATCCTCCTACCTCAGCCCTACAAGTAGCTGGAAGTACAGGTGTGAGCCACCATGCCTGGCTAATTTTTGTATTTTTTGTAGAGACAGGGTTTCACCATGTTGCCCAGGCTGGTCTGAAACTCCTGAGCTCAAGCAATCTACCTGTCTTGGCCTCCCAAAGTGCTAGGATTACAGGCATGAGCCACGTGCCAGGCTCTGTATCACAATTCTGTAGTCAATCATTATTTACAGTGTAAGTTTTTCCCCTGTTCTTTCAGAACGAACCCCCATCTACTCTCACTTCCCTTGACCTGCCAAATGATACCCACAAGCTTGCAAATTAAAATAGTTGTTTTGTCACACATGTGTTTTCCCTAATAGAGACCTCAAGGGTCCACTTTTGAAATCTAAAACCTCATTATTCACCACTGAATTTTTCAGATTTTGAAAAATCGTGTGCAGAGTGGAGGAGAGAGGATTGGAACTCTGGCAAAGTGACTCTAGATGGCTGTTTTAAGTTAATAAATAAAGTTCTGTTTCTCTGTGGAATAATTCTAGGACCCAAATGACAGCAGTTCTGCCATTTTCAAAAGATGGCTTCCTGGATAAACCTAAGGTATTTTCATGCAGTCAGCAGGAAGTCTGAGAGCTTACGAAGGCATCCTCAGGGGAAGTTTCAGGGGCCAAGAAAACACTTGTGACAAACCAACTATTTTGCAAGCATGTGGGTATTCTTTGGCCGGTCAGAGGAGGTGAGAGTAGTTGGGAGTTTATTCTGAAAGAACAAGGCAAAAACTTCAACTATAAACAATGATTAACTAAAGAGCTATGATGCAGGACGACAGAGCAGGGAATGCGTTAATTAATGTAATATTAATTAACATATCTCACATTGACTTACATTCCATTGAGAAGAAATTAGTCTTACAGTCACCCCTAACTGCAACGGAGGCTGAGAGATGTAGTGTAACTTGAGTCTATGCCCAACTATTGAGACAGAAAGGGAAAACAGATAGTAGTCAGCAATAGCTCTACCACTGGGCAGTGGGGAGGCTGGATGAAAATGAGGTGAAATCTACTTAAATTTGTTAACCTAGAGTTTTTCAAACTTAGTTCATCATGGAAGCTCCTTTAGAAGGCACCTATTAAAATATTGTGTAAAGCCAGGCGTGGTGGCTCACGCCTGTAATCCCAGCACTTTGGGAGGCCGAGGCAGGCAGATCACAAGGTCAGGAGATCAAGACCATCCTGGCTAACACAGTGAAACTCCGTCTCTACTAAAAAATATAAAACATTAGCTGGGCATGGTGGCGGGCGCCTGTAGTCCCAGCTACTCGGGAGGCTGAGGCAGGAGAATGGCATGAACCCGGGAGGCGGAGATTGTAGTGAGCCGAGATTGCCCCACTGCACTCCAGCCTGGGTGACAGAGCGAGACTCCATCTCACAAGAAAAGTAAAATAATATAAAATATTGTGTAAAAATGCTAACCTAGGGCAAAAATCTCACTCTATGATCATGCCCTTAATCTAGTTGCCATTTTTGTTGAAAATGTATGTGAAGAGGCAAAACCCATGTTCCAGGGTTAAAATCCCTGCATTTGTAGGTTTCTACATATGAGTGCTGCTTTCACTCCTCTAGTTTGGACAGGTTTTGCTTCAAGGTGTTGGAGGGCTTCACCTGCGTCAGGAATCACTCACTTCCTTATTTTTATCCAGAGCTTTCATACGCCATAGATAGATACTTTTTCTTACTATCCGCCAAAAATAACAGCACTGAAAAAAATGACAGAACACATTTTATGAAGGCATAATATAACCCACTGCTGGGAACATGTCACTCGAGGCAAAAGCAGTTAGATCTGCCGGCTGGATGCTTTTCTGATGTTTCTCCTTAAATAACTTCATTATTCAATGAGAAGCATTTTAATTATTTAAGTGACATAAAAGATGAGGTTGTAGTATTTCTATCTAGATTGTGTTTACTGATTTTAAGTCTTTTTGTCTATTTATGTTGGAGTTGTAAGCACTTACTAAACCTCATCTGGCAAGGAATCTCTCTACATTCAGAGAAACAAAAGGTTTCTGTGCCCTCCAAGTTTTGTGTTTTCCCAACAGGGTTCCTGTGATAACTCTTTGGCTGTCAATTGTGGACTTGGCTTTATTAAAAGAAATTTGCCCCTTTCCTTTGCAAAAGCTTTTACTTGTGTTACTAATGTTCATATCTAGTGCAATGATATTTACTGATAATGGATTTTCTCCCACCAATGTAATGTATTATGGTTAGGGATCATTTTCATCACAATAATAAAAATAACAGTAATTAATCAATGGCATTGTCATCACTGCTATTTATTTAGTGTGCATTATTTATTAGGCACTAAAGAGGTTCATTTACATAATTTCACACAAGCCCCGAAATAGAAATTATAATCTTTGTATTATAGATTTGGAAACTGAGAAAATTCAATGGTATTAAAACAACAGAAACAACAATAGAAACAAGTGTTCAAGTGCTTTTGAACATCAGAGCCAAGATCCTAACAGAGGTCTGTTATGTGCTTTCTTTTTTGTTTATTTTCATGCATTTTCTAATGCAGAGTAGACAGATTTGAAAACATGTCCAGGCCTTGCTTTCCTCTCTGTTACCATCTATATGTAAATGTTTTGACTCTTGTATTTCTATATTGATCCAAGACTATGAAATTGTGAAACCTTCCTTGAATGCAAATTAGAGATTTGTATAAGGGTTGGAAAACAGCACAGAGGAGAAAAAAAGAACGAGAATGCTCATCATAGCCTCAGTGATAGACCTGGAAGAGATCAATGTCTTCTGTAGCATTCACGGCCACTGAACAGCTCTCAGTAAGGACTTAACCAGAGAATGAGCAAGTGGGTTTCATAGGCAGCACCTCAGGGCTCCACGTAGCATCCTGCATTCCCTGGAGCTGTGAGAAGCAAAACTCAAACAACTGGTTGCAGACATGTTTACAGGTCACTGATGGGCCAAAGATGTGGCCAGAATTGGTCTCAAGAAACAGAGAAATCAATAAAAGTAGAAAAAGAAAGGGTAACAAAGTAAGAGTCAAACTAAGAAAGCTACATTAAAAATATAATTAGAATCTGGGCCATGCATGGTGGCTCACACCTGTAATTTCCAGCACTTTAGGAAGCTGAGGCAGGTGGATTACCTGAGGTCAGGAGTTCAAGACCAGCCTGGCCAACATGGCCAAAACCCACCTCTACTAAAAATGCAAAATTAGCTGGGCATGGTGGCACATACTTGTAGTCCCAGCTACTTGGGAGGCTGAGGCAGGAGAATAGCTTGAACCTGGGAGGTGGAGGTTGCAGTGAGCTGAGATCGCTCCACTGCACTCCAGCCTGAGTGACAGAGCAAGACTCTGTCTCAAAAGAAAAAAAATAAAAACAACAACAACAACAAAAACTACACACACACACACACACACACACGTGTTTAATATAATTAAAATCTGTATGCATCAACCAACATAGACACATGCATAAACAATGGATTGAAAGAAAGGAGAAAACAGGAAAGAGGGGAGGAAGGAGAAAGAGGATCAGATAGGATAGGATGGGTGGGATGGGACCGATGTACTGCCAGGGTTTCTCAGTCCTTTATTATATATACATATGAAAATGAGCTTAGTTCCCATTTTACACATACCAGTTATCATTCTTCTATTGCAAGTAGGAAAAAGCAAGTAATGGATCGTGTAAGAAAAAAAAAAGGGAGGAGATAAGGGAAGGCTGTAGGGTAGCTTAGTAGCTCAGCAAAACCAATGAAACAACTCAAGAACTACGATTCATAGCAGATTTGGAGTGAAAAGAGCTCCTGGACTCTGGCATACAGACGCTAATGAATAGGATCTTTAAGCTGCTGACATTGGGATGAATTCACTTCAATGTTTTCTGTCCTGAGCCATTCGATTAAAGATGCACTTACCCTTGAGAGTTTCACAGGTCCAGTTCAGCCCAGATCGTTTGTCCACCACTTGGCAGGGGGAATACAGAGGGGAGGCACATTGATTGGCAGTTCCCACAAAGCTATAGAGAGTAGGGAGGGGTAGTTCTTTAAAAAAAAAAAAAAAAAAATGTTGGGCAGGTGCTCCCAACCAAGATCTACCATACTGCATGACTGTTCCCAGTCCAAAGATCTCCTCCCCAGTTTTCCAGTGATTGCTGAGATGGGGAATAGCCAAGAGAAATTGCACCAGGCATTTGTTTAAAACAGCAGGGAAGATTATTCAAGACTATTGCAATTGAACTCAACGCCATTTGAAACAAAAATTGGAAGAGTTTTTAAATGCTGGGGTGAGCTAATGGAAAAGTCTTGGAGGAGATTAGGCAGGAGGCTAGTCGATGTCATTAGGCCTTCTGTGTTTGCTAATTGAAATGTATTGAAGTTAGGCTCCTACCCTCCCACAGAGACTAAGAGATGGTGCTGCCTTTCTCGATGTTTACATTTCAAAGGGAGAGATCCCAGGTCTTCAGAAAGACAATCCTGGGTTGTAAACCTGGTAAGAGGCTGAAAGATTTACATCTCAAAAGGGTAGAGAAAGAATTTTCAACTGAAAGTTGTTTTCTGAAGTAAATGCTCTAAGAAAAGGGAGGTCAGAGCCCTGGAATCAGAAAGAAACCTATCTAAAATTTAGTTAAGCTGAAAGAAACGTTAAGACCTTTTGGGTCATATGTTCTTTTCCTTTCCTTTCTCTTTCCCTTTCCCTTTCCCTTTCCCTTTCCCTTTCTCTTTCCCTTTCCCTTGCCCTTCCCCTCTCCTCCCCTCTCTTCTCCTCTTCTCTTCTTTCTTTTCTTTTTCTTTCTTTTATAGAGACAAGGGTCTTACTATGTTCCCCAGGCTGTCCCGGGTTCAAGCAATCCTCCCACCTTAGCCTCCCAGTGTGCTGGAATTACAAGTGTGAGCCACCATGCCCAGCCACATTCTCTTGATAATAACTTATCACTGTAGCTTCCAACTGCTGCTCCTGAACTTCCCCAGTTGTTTTACTCTCCCTGCAGGCTGCTATCGCTCATTTTGGTTTTCTTCTCTCAGAACAGGAAGGAAGCCTCCTGTTTACTGTTCTCCAGAACAGCAATCATACACAATGCTGGGCTATGTAAGCCTCATGGGAGACTTGCAGATAAAGGCAGGTAATTACAGCATACAGTAGAGAACAACTTACATGTGTAAGTTGGAAGTCAGTGCTTTTGAAATTACACACTCATGTCCCTTCATAAGGAACGTCTCACACTCTTAGGATGACTCAGCACCCACCCAGTAAAGATTGCCTTTACTCTCTAGCTTCTTTGAATCTCAAGCCACTCCCATCTCCCAACATCCTCCTTCTCAAGCCTCCTGGGGAAAGCGGAAAATTCACATTACATTATTATGCAAAGTAAATTGCCCTTTCTTTGTTTCAACCTCTCCTATTCCAGCGAAATCTTAGGATTTACCCATGCATATTCAAATAAGATGTTTTTCTACACAAAAGAGTCTTCCATTCTGGTTTCAATATTTAAAGGACAAGGGAAAGTTTCAAATTTATTGTGCATGCTTTAGGTCAAATTCCTATGATGGAATCAAAATCAGAGTATTTGTGTTTTTGTCTAAGGGTGTAAAAGGGGAAAGAGGCTGAAAAAAGACAATAGAAATTGTATTTTCCTCCTCCATGGAGGGCTTATTTATTTATTTATTCATACTCTGAAAGGGGGAAGGAGGGAAGAAGGAAGGATGAGAGAAAGAGACAGAGACACAGAGGCAGAGAAAGAGAAAGAGACACCCCACAGAGGCAGAGAAAGAGAAAGAGACATCCCCACAGAGTCAGCGAGAGACAGAGAAACTCTTCAAACAAATTACCAGTGAAATCAAACCATTACCAGTGAGATCATAACCACAGTGATAATGAGATTTTTAAAATATTTATTTCTACTCACCTCTGTATTTTTTAATTATATTCTTAACTGTTTTCATCTTTGAAAAGAAACAGAAGTGAAATCAAGATAGAATGCAAGGCCGGGCGTGGTGCCTCACTCCTGTAATCCCAGTACTTTGGGAGGCCGAGATGGGAGAATCGCTTGAGGTCAGGAGTTTGAGACCAGCCTGGCCAACATGGTGAAACCCTATCTCTACGAAAATAGAAAAATTAGCCGGACGTGGTGGTGCAAGCCTGTCATCCTAGCTCCTCAGGTGGATGAGGCAGGAGAATCGCTTGAAGCTGGGAGGCAGAGGTGGCAGTGAGCTGAGATTGAGCCACTGCACTCCAGTCTGGGCAACAGAGCAAGACTCCATCTCAAAAAAAAAAAAAAAAAAAAAAGCAAAGATAGAAACAAGGTGCTTAAAAAATAATAATGTCCTTGATATATAGATACATAGACATACAGATAGATTAATAGATAGAATTGATAATCAGTCACTTGCTGACATCCAGATCATGGAATACCTGGATGTTAAATAGTGTGGGAAGACCTGACTGAGCAAATAACTAAATAAAGACCTAAAAAAAAATATTTAAAAATGATAAGTATGTGAGGTGATAGATTTATAAATTAATCAATCATTCCACAATGGAAACATGTATCAAACCATGACATTGTATCCCATAAATATATACAATTATTATTTCTCAAAAAGAAAATTTTAATTTTTTAAAATTTAATTTCGAAATAGTAATTTAAAGAAAAAAAAAGTATCTAGAGATTACTAAACAGCCTATTTCTAGAGATTTTTAGAGATTACTACACAACATTTCTACCATTACAAAGAGGAAAAGGTTTGGGAAAGAAGGAAAAAGGAAAGCTTAAACCACAGCAAATTTCTTAATGAAGATCATTGCTGAGATATAGATATAATAGACAGACCTTACTGGTTGTACCACAGCCAACATCGGAGGGTTTAAAATACTGTACCATGGGCTCTCTCTGGCCTGTTGGGATGTTTACTTTACTATGCAGCTAATGAAAAATGATTATACTTTTAATGAGTAATAAACATTTATTTTAAAAAAAGACTTAGATTGTTTTCAGGTTTTTTTAAATTGGAAAATATGACAATAGGCTTTTATTTCTATACAGTAAAAACCAGCTAAATAACATTCCTCCCAACATAGACAGGGCAGCACGTTCACTTACCCAGATCCATTTGGCAGGTGGCAGAGTTGTAATCTGGCATTGATGCCTCTGAGAGAGGCAGATGTTCAAAGGAAAATTCTCTTTCTTTCTTTTCCCTGGGGAGATGTGATACCAGTGTCCTTGGAGACACCCCACTGGAGCTCTCTAATAGTGTGCTGTTGGCTCAGGCATTATCCTCTATTGGGCCTCTTATAGCTTTCCCTGTGCCACTGACTTTTAGTGACCTGTGTTGAGGTCACTTGCCCCCCCCCCACCCCCACCCCAGTGTTTTCATTGGGCAGCATCTCTTTTAAGACACTAAAATTAGCTCCCTTACTCAGAGTCCACATCTGTCCTTTCGTCTACCATTGGTAGAAAGACAGTCTACTTTAACGATAGCCCCTTCTTCTGGAACCTGTTGTTGCTGGCTTTTGGGGTCTTAGAAGACACTCCTAAACAATAGAAAAGGTCATGTTTAGCTTCCTCTTGTTTGATAGAGTTTAGGTATCTCTTACGGTAAATCTACTCTTTTCTTGCGCTGTATTTATCATAGCCGATACGATGTTACTTGATCAAAGGACTTCTACTTGGTTCCACCTTAGCTCTCCAGCTCCTGACCCATGGATCAACTGTTCTCTTACTCTTCTGGTAGTTGCCTCAGAGTACACTCACTCTCAGAGTCACCAAGAGAGGAGATACGTTTGTGTTCTGGCAGGAGCTTGGTAATGGATGAACAGAGACCCGAATGTGACTCTTTTAAGAATGCAGGAGGCAAAGAGAGCGGGCTTGTTTGCAGAAATGATGATCTGTGCCTGGTTAATCACCTCACCCAGTTGTGCTACTACCTAATATGCTCCCCTTCTCTTTTGAGTAAGAAGTTGAGTTGAGCTGGTAGAGAAAAATGTGCCATAGCAAATTGACCATGAATAAAACAAATTTACAAGTTTTTCCTGGGTGTCTGATTGTCTAAAAATCCTCCAGGGAATTGAATTGCCTGTCAGCTGCCCAAATTATTTTACATGCTGCTATTGAAATTATTGGTGGAGTAGGTTTTTTAAAAGGAAAAATAGGAAATGAGTTGGAAATGATTGATCAAAGTTGAAAATAACAGTATACAGTTACTTCTTCCACGCAACAAGAGCAACATTCATTGCATTTTCTCATCTGCTCAAAGAAGAGAGAATCAAAACAGAAGACCTATTTTAAATGGCACAACCATTTTACCTGAGGTTTATTAATTTTCCTTTTGATGTGTCATTGAGAGTTAAGGATTACAGTAAGTCTAGTATCTGACAATATTTCTCTATTATTTAAATTAATTGAGTGAAATCAATCCATCTATGAAGTATGAATTAATGTAAAGGAAAATAACACAGAAGGCGCAATGGTTCTAATACATTCTAAATCTGAGTTATAATATTCAAATTCTACCAACAAGGTTTTTTGTTTTGTTTTTGATGGTCCTATTACCTCTTTTTATTACCCAGCCCTCCCCTGAGGACACTACTTACCTTAGTGTGTTGTGTTCTCCCTGCCTGCATTTTCCTGTACCACACATGAGACAGGTGCCCTTCTTGTTTCTCAGTGCTGCCTTCAGACTATTCTTCTTTACATTTCCCTAAAAATTCCAGCTTTGAAATTCAAGCTATCAGATTACATCATCAGTATCCCTTATCGTTGCTGTCAACCACTGGACCCCAGGTCATTTCTTCTCATTTTGAGATGATTTTACCACAGAATTTACTGTCATTCTCTCCAGCACTACTCCAGTTTTAATTCTTGGTGGCAGATGTTCCTTCTAACACCTTAGATCCTCATCTTTAAAATTCATCTTCTCCGAAGGTTTTTTTAATCTCCACCTCACCTCAGGAACTCACTCCCAAGGTCTGACCTTGAGAGAATGTTCTAATCATACATAATCAATACCCATAACTGCAACCCTTCAATATCAATTATGTGCACCATTTCTGCCTTCGATATTTCTGACTCCCTCTAGGACTCAGCCTCCTTTAACGACATTCACATTCCCAGTCAATGGATCCTATCAAGTTTTTACTGTGGCTCTTCATTTATTATTCTTACTGTTTTCCCTACATATATTAATTCTGTGGTCAATTATTATAAATAACTCCTTACTAATATTTTGACTTTCACTTTTCTTTTACTTTATTATACTTAATTGGTAAAACCACAACCCTATAAAAGCTGTCTGCCTATTCTACACTGGTACCTGTGAAGCTTAAATGCAATAGAGAAGAACATACAGCTACTCTACCTGGTCTCATTGTGGTTTCATGAACAAAAACCTCAACTGAGGCTCTAATGGTATCAAACAGTCATACTTTAATTTTCTAGTCTAAACATTTTTCCATTTTCCTAGTTAATGATTTCATAGCTTCTCCTCTCTTGAATCCTCCAACATTCCTTCTTTAGACTTGTCCCCAGCTGATGATACTATTTCTTACCTCAATCCACTGGAAGGAAATCTCTACATACTCCCTGCACCTCAATTACTCACCTACTAGCATTTGCTCGCTGTTATTCTGGCTTGCTGTCTATTCCTATAGCATTGTCTAAAGCCAACCTCTGTCTTTCATGTTATGTCCTACTTTTTGAATTCTCAAGGACATCCATGCACAATTCCTTGATCTTCCTACTACTAGATCATTCTCATCAACCCATAAATGGTATTATTTCTCATACATTAAAACAATGGAATATTTTCTTGGTATCACAGTTTTGTTATACCTATGGTTCTTTGCTTCTCGTTTGCACCAGAACTCTTTGTAATGGTGCTTCTACCCACATTCTCCAATCCTCTCTTCACACTCTCTCTTAAACACATTCCAGTAAGAATTTCACCACACCACTCCACTAACATCGCACTTGTCAAGGTTAATATAAGTCTTCCTTTCTGACTTTCTCTCCATTCTTTGTGATCTCATCCAGTGTGATGACTAAAACCACACTCCTTTAGGTTTTCTACCTTACGACTCGTTCTCTGTCTCCTTTGCTAATCTCTCCTCATTCTCTTGAAATTGAAATGAGTCATGACCATCTTCTTTTCTATATTTAGCATTCATCCTTCATGATCCCATCCAGTTTAAAGGCTTTAAATACCATCAGTAGATGACAATTTCCAAATGTATTTCTCCAACACAAACATTGCTCTTGAACCCCAGACTCATATAACCAGCTGCCCACTGGACATCTGTGTTTGAGTGAGTCATGTACAATGCAATGTCACATTCCCTAAACTGAACTTCAGATCTCCCTGAACTCCTCTTCTCCTGCTCTCCCTATTCTGTGACTCCTCTTTTACTCAAACACTCACATCCAGTTCTTCAGGAAGCCTTCCTGCCTCTGCCTCCAAAATGTATCTAGAATTCAATCATTTTTAATCACCTCCAGGGATACTACTCCAATCCTAGCCACTACCACCACCATCTTTAATCTAAATTATTGCAAAAACATCCTAGCTGGTCCCCTTGCATCTGTCTTTGCTGCCCTCGCCCAAACTATTTTCAGAGAAAATGCATTGAAATTTCTGTCTGATCATGTGTCATTTCACTGCTTAACACCCTGCCATGGTTTCCCACTTTGTTTAAATGCCTCCATTCCTAGAATAGCCTTAATGGTTCCTTTTCTTTTCTTTTCTTTTCTTTTCTTTTCTTTTCTTTTCTTTTCTTTTCTTTTCTTTTCTTTTCTTTTCTTTTCTTTTCTTCTCTTCTCTTCTCTTCTCTTCTCTTCTCTTCTCTTCTCTTCTTCTTCTTCTCCTTCTTCTTCTTCTTCTTCTTCTTCTTCTTCTTCTTCTTCTCTCTCTCTCTCTCTCTCTCTCTCTCTCTCTCTTTCCCAGAGTCTCGCTCTGTCACCCAGGCTAGAGTGCAGTGGCGCGATCTCGGCTCACTGCAAGCTCCGCCTCCCAGGTTCATGCCATTCTCCTGCCTCAGCCTCCCAAGTAGCTGGGACGACAGGCACCAACCACCATGCCTGGCTAATTTTTTGTATTTTTAGTAGAGATGGGTTTCACCATGTTAGCCGTGATGGTCTCGACCTCCTGACCTCATGATCCGCCTGCCTTGGCCTCCCAAAGTGCTAGGATCACAGGCGTGAGCCACCGTGCCCAGCAGTCTCCTTCACTTTCTGACCTCACCTTTCATATACCCCAGCCCACCAACACTGGTCATTCTCCTTCCTCAGAGCTTGCCCCATGAATGTTCCCCACTCCTTGGAGGAGCCTCATTCCAATAGCTACATGGTAAATTCCCTCACGTATTTCTGCAAATGTGACCTTCCTCATGACCACCTATCTTTACCACCCTGGTTGCTTCATCTGACCAACTTGTCCCCATCTATTTCTGTAGTTTATTACCTATTTTTAAAATAATGTTTATTACCTTTAAATTACCAAATACTTTACCTGTTTATTATTTATCTACTATTTTATGCCCTAGAATATAAATTCCTCAGTGTCAGATCTCTTCATCTGGTTTGTTCACTGATGTATCTTAAAGGGTCTAAGAAATCAACTGACAAATAGCAAGAGAACAATAAATATTTGTGTAATCTTTAAATAAACCCTCTCTTAGTGCTGGGACTCTGCATTGTAACATGTATCTTTTGTTTCATTTTTGTATTACAGACACAAAGGTATTTATATTGTTTATTCATTCAATTGGCTAGCATTTCTTTTTCTCAGTATGACTATGTTTTATTTTATATGTTAGTTTATGTTTTCTGTGGTTATGACAATTCACTGCAACCTCTGCCTCCTGGGTTCAAGCAATTCTCCTGCCTCAGCCTCCCGAGTAGCTGGGATTACAGGCATGAGCCACCACACCCAGCTAATTCTGTATTTTTTGTAGAGATGAGGTTTCACCATGTTGGTCAAGCTGGTCTCAAACTCCTGACCTCAGGTGATCCACCTGCTTTCTCCTCCCAAACTGATGGGATTACAGGCATGAACCTCCATGCCCAGCAAGACTCTTACCTTTCATCTAATTTACTTTGTTTTGAAATTTTATTGTGGTTCACAGCTAATTTGACCCAGTTTATAGATGATGCAGATAGATGGGGCCTTTGAGAAAATATACTCTACTTTATTCATAGCTAAGACACTTATGGCACAGAGAAGTGAACAGTATTTTATTTAATGATAAAACTGACCTCCAATTCTCCTGGTTTTGTTCTCCTTTCATTATAAACTGAGATGACAAATACATGGCTCATTCCATCTTCCCTCTTCCATAAGACTGACACTGCTTAAACAGTGCTACAATCTTTTACAGACAGACTGGAGGAAATGGGACTTGGAAATAGGGACCAGAGCACAAATTCAGTCTTTTGAACGTAGAAGCAGCTCAGACAATGAACTCAGGACTACATTTCCTGATATCACTTCAGAGAAAGGGCAAGGAACTGAGTTAGTACTGGAGGACAGTGGTGAAACATAGTGACCTCTTTGATAACACCTGATTGCTTCCCAGGTCGTATTTGAAGAGCTTTAGTTAGAGAATGCCGGTTGCATTACGCCATCATGCAGCACAGTTTCCTAGGCTACTGTTAGACTGATAGTTATTTCCCTTAAACTATCAATTATTGAGTCCTTTCTATGTGTCAGATATTATTTTATTCAATCCTTTCAAGACTTTTGTATTAGGTACTACTATGATCCTCATTTCACAGATGACAAAAAGGACATCAAATGATTCAGTGATTTGTCCATTTTTACAGATCTAATAAGGGTGAGCTAGCCTAAATGGAACAAAAACCCCCACGTAACAGTGCCCTTCCACCACATTTAAGAAGGGGTTGAGATTAAGGCTGCTTAAATATTTCTAGCTTTAAGTTTCAGTTGATTTCAGAATGGGGACAAGGTCAATCTTACAGCTTGTAGAATATGAACACATCTATGAGAGAAAGCTAGAGTAAGCAGGGTTAGAAATAAGATAGGATGCTAATTTAAAAAAAGAAAATGATTAACAAATTTCTTCTAAATGGTATAATTTTGAATTTTTAAGATTATTTGACAGAGTCTAGGATGACACAAGTGACATTAAAATGAACATGTTTTTCACAAACACCTTTGGGGTCAATGATTTCACCAATAGAGGCAATTGTCCATTTTGTCAGTAAATAAATAAATTTTGGAAGCTCTGAGAACTTTGTATGGGGTGAGGGGTGGCAACATGGGTCTTCTAAAATCATTGCCCTTTGTCCCAGAGGGGCCTGTCTAATGAGAAGTGGTGTTCCACCAAAAAAGCAGTTGGTTGCACATCAAACTGCATGTGGAATGATAGGGATCGCTGAAAATTTGCTGGCCTGGCAGTGAATTCGTTTTTCCGTGTCCTCAGGGATAGACTGCCCTGTGAGAATTTGAACCTATCAGTTAGCTGTCAAATTTCATTTGACACCTCATCCAAAATTTAAAAGGGGCTGCCATCTGATGTCGAGGATGTTCTTGGAGGAAGGGAAAGGGCTATTTCTTTCTGGACTAGCAAGATCGAAGCTGCCAAGTGCTTCTACTAAGGGCAGCAAGCGGGCAGCCATTCGCTGAGCAAACTTCACAGATATTATGGCTTCCTGATGTAAGCAATTCTTTCTCAGCCCCTAAACTCATTTTTTTTCCTCTCTCTCTTTTAGACAGAGGGCCCCCAGAGGCATGAAATCCCTAAGGGGATATTTAGCAGAACTTGCAGAACTGCCACTGGAGTGTGAGCCGACAGAGGTTACACCTTGTAACTCCTTGGTTTTTTAATTGCAGTTGAGTTTTTTATTCTCTTCTGGTCTTCTTCTGTGCATTTTTTTTTCACTTTACCCTGAATATTTTGCATGCCTGCCCCCTTTTGCAAAATGTAAGGTTTTCATTTATTCCGTTATGAATGAAGGAAGTTGACGGTAAAGTTGTTCCTGCACATCCTGCGGAAGTGTTTCTCGGGGGAAATGTTCTCTCCCTTCAGTTGGACCCCTGAAGTTGATGTTTTCTCCAGCCCCCTCCCATGCCCCACTCTCGCCCCACTCTGGCTAACTGCTTTAAATGGCTTATTTCAGGGAGGGCTTCAACAATTTGGAAACTGTCCTGAGACAAGGACCCGTGATGGATTCATGATTGACCTCTTGATTATCTGCGGCCATTCGAGGAAGATTAAAAGGGCATGGCAGGAGAGGTACATTAGCTGCAATCAATCTGCTGCTCCCTTCTTCCTTTCTCCTTCACACAGACTGATTCATCAAAGGACATTTGCAATGCCTCATTTCAGAGATTCTGGCTTCAAAGCCAGGCTTTATTTTACAAAGAGAAAAATACTAAAGTCTCTCGCTAGATCCCTTCAGGGCCAAAGAAAAAAAAAAGAATCATCCTCTAATTGTCACTTCTATACTGGCTCTGGAAGAAAAAAAGATAAGTACATATGTAAGGCAAGTCATTTTTCATTTGAAAAGTGTAAAGGAAAAACTCCTCCCTTTTGTTTTATCCCACCATAATTTCTTTGTTAGTTTCTCTGGGCTAGTCATTGGTACGCAATCTGCATGCCTAGAAAACTACAGAGGGCATATAAAGGTTTTAATTTAAACATTAGCTTCTTAGGTAAATGAAGCTAGGTTCCTGCCTTTGCAATCTAATTCACAAAGGGCCAATTTTATTCTTGTTCCATTATTTCATCGAGCTTCTGTGATCACCAGTCTCCCTTTGAAGTTGGTTGGAACTCTGAGGACAGATAGATTCCCTGGGTCTTGGAGTAAAATGAGTAGTAGATCTGTAACCTCACAGTTCCAAAGGCTTGCTGGTGCTCTTGTGCTCTCGCTCGCTCCCGCTCTCTCTGTCTCTGTCTCTGTCTCTGTCTCTGTCTCTCTCTCTCTCTCTCTCTCTCTCTCTCTCTCTCTCTCTCGGTCCTCCTCCATGCTCTGGAAATGGCTAAAATTTGTATCACTTCTGAAATGGGATCTGTCACACTAACTTGCTAAATGTAGGAATTTAAGTGAACGAACAACATGTGTGCAAAACAAAAATTACAATAAAGTTTGATTTTGTTTCAGGGTATCTTTTTTAGATAGGTTAAACAATCCAGGAAACATAAAACCAGAATGACCATATGCAGTCACATCGTATGTGACTCTTAAGGATGATATTGGATAAGAGGTCACACAAGCTAGATTTTCCTGCCAGAGACAATCATTCAATCCATTTGGTTGTTGGTCCCCATTTAGTCCTGTCTCTGGCTTGGCGAGCAATGCCACAGCTGATGTGGTCAGAAGCTACCACAGGGACCTGGGCCTCCCCATCCCCACATAAACTTGAGGGCCCCAAACCCATTATGTGTTCTTATGATAGGAAAAAAGAAAGGTGTGGTCAACATGAGTTGAAAAATAAAAGCAAAACAACAACAAAAAAACCCTAATCAGAGGATCTAGAATAGGGTGATTCATTATTCCAGTCTGCCCAGATCTGAGGGATTTCCTGGGATGTGGGCCTTTCCATGTGCCTTTCTGTGTAAAACTGGCCATAAGGAAATTATCTGACCTACATTGTTTGACTGCAAGTCATGAGACCCCCCCACATTCCAGAAAGGGTCTTGCCTCACACCCAGAAGGGAGGAACGCTGCACAGAGACCTAGAAGAATCTAACTAGAGACAAGAATCTAACTGGAGAGAAGAATCTAAGCAGACAGAAGAATCTAACCAGACAGGCTTTGCTGTACTTCCCCACTCCGTTCATTAGCATTGGATCATGCCCTTTTTGTCCAAGTAGATTTCTACATGGCTATCCACATGTGTGTCCATCCTTTATTGAATCTAAGCATCAAAATGGGTAGCTTCCTCTGTGTCTTTGGATCTTCATTCCGAAGGCTTCCATGTCAGATAAAACTATGATCAAATAAATGTGTGTGTCTTTTCTCCCATTAATCTGCCTTTTGTCAGCGACTCTCAGCAAAGCTTCAGAGGGCAATGGGGAGTTTTCCCTCAGCCCCTACATCTTGAAAAGTAAGGTGTGGGAACAAAGGGTCCATATGTGTACCAGAGAACAACAATCGTCTGGAGTTGTAATGCACTGACCCATAGAACATGGACACAATATGCCTCCTACTCGCTTACATTAACTGCCTAGGTCCTGTAGGCATTTGAATAGGTAGCTCCTGTACTAGATCAGAGATTGGCAATAAATTCACATGAGGCTCACTTTCTTGGAGCAAAGGCCCTTGATCAAAGTTTTGGAAGAAAGATTGCTTCTGTGCTGCTAATTCTCAGATGAACCCAGATATGAACATCCTAGTGGCCCCAAAAATAAAAATGTCATCTTCTCTTTGACGTTCCTCAATGAGACTTCATAAAGCTTAGAGGATTTCCTGTAGCTCTAAGACTCTACCCTAAAGACAGGGTATTGCGTATTTTTTGCCTCTCATTGAAAATACATGTTGTTTTATCCTTTTAAGCGCTGAAATACTTCCTACTTAAAATATGTCAGAAGTGTAAACCTAACCAGTTTACTCTGATTGCAAATCAAGTGTTTCCTCCAATATGCTTTTCTGAATTGGGAAAAATGGGGCTCTTAGAGATCAATATGTGGCATTCTTCGTGTTGTGATCAATTGGTGATTAAGTGAAAACGGTTTAGCTTAATTTGCTTTGAAAAGCTGTGCTTGCGCTGATAAAGTGTAGAAGCATTTCTGAGATGAGATACAAGGAACAGATGTTTAGTATAAAATATTGATAGCACTGAGCAGAGATAAGCTTGGTATTTAATTTGTCTTAATATTTCCATTGCTACAAATTCAACAGCTTTTATCTTACTGGGTAATTACAACTTTTCCCCCCTCTGGCATAAGATAAGATAGACTTTTTTCAGTTTTCTGTCACATTTAAACTCTTTATGCCCCCCTTCTCTCTGTGTTCTTTTTTCTTCCCCTAGGTACTAGTTTCTTTATTTTAATTTCAACTGCAATCTTCAGTTACAAGATTAGATAATTTGTTTGTAAAAGTTGACATTTTTCTTGCCTTAGAATTTCTAGGGTATCTAGTCATGTTACCCCTGAAAATGAAATGCACAAGTTAGGATATATGTTGTTTTGTCTAGAAGATCACAGAATGCGGAGATTCAAACAGAGGAGTTTGTTTGTTTGTTTGTTTGTTTCACGTGACATTCAGGCTAAGAAAGGGTTTCTGTTCCACGAGGTCATTTAGGAACCCAGGATGGACAGTAGGTTCTGTCCTCCTTGATATATAGCTTCCTTCACCATATGGACAGCTGGGGCTTCATTTGTTACTGTTTTTCAGGCAGCAGGAGGGGGGCTGGGAGCTAGGTGGGTGAGAAGTTCAAGGCAAGCAACTTGTCTTCAAGGAAGTGACCCAGAAGGTGCACATATCAACTATACTCATTTATCATTGGCTCTTTGTAAATATGTTCACATCTCACTGGAAGGGAGTCTAGATAATCATTTTATCAATGAAAAAAATGTAGATTCCCTCTTCTAGTAACATGGCAAAGCAGGTATGCTGAGAGGTTCTCCAAAAAAAAATAATAATAATAATCTAGAAGGACATCATAAAATAATAGCATTATTGTGTTGCTGGAATCAAGAACATGATGGAAATCTCTGATGGACAAAGGACAGAAGAACAGAAATTTTCAAAACAAAACAAACAAACAGAAACCCCCCAAAGCAAGCTAAAACAAAGACTGTGAGCAGTGAGTACCCATATTGTCCCCCACTGGATGCATACTAAGCCTTGGGCCTGCCAGTCACAGATTTTCAGGATGAAACCAGGATGGGACTAGAGTAGACCAAGTCAGTCGTGAGCCTTGTCTCGTGAACAAAACAACTCAATGAAAGAGAACATCTGAAAAAAAAAATTCTATCAATTTAAGCATTCAGATTTTTGCACAGATAAGAACAAATATGAACTTTCATTCAGTATCCCCAAATATACCAGGAAATGAGTGCCAGGAGTGACAGTCAGCAGAAACACTAAAGGTTAGTTCCCCAAGTACTTCAGATCTCACAGTGATAAGATACAAAATATAAAATACTCACCTATGACTATCTAAATAAATAAAAGATGGGATCATAAAAATGAGAAACCAAAACAGGCTAAAAAGAAAGAGCAGAAAGATTTGAAAAAATAAATAAATTACTTAGAAACTTGAAATACGATTCTTGAAATTACAAAAATAATTCAAAATACAACAAAATAATAATGATTATTATTGTTGTACAAGTTGTATAAGAATGAGGCTGGGTTTTGGAAAGAGACAGTGACTCTGGCCACATTTCATTTCCTGGGCCCTAAAGCCATGCTCCCATGAGGCCAGAATATTGCATACTGCCTTGTGAAAAGGGTTTTCATCCACTTTTAGTGTCCACTCTTTTAACCACAGTCACTGGGACTCAAGGAGGCTAGGCAATCTCATTAGATAAGATTAGATTAGATTAGATTAGATTAGATTAGATTAGATGGCATTTTCTCCTACAGCAACCCAAGTAGACAACTTTTCCATTCGCTCTCATGAAATACTTTTCACTCTTTCGAACCACATCTCCATTTCCAAAGAAAGTATTTGCTTTACATTTGCATAACTAAAAGCCTCAGTTAGATGACTTTCCAAGAACAAAGGAGCATTTTGTCTAAAGAAATACAGGATTTAATATCTGACACTTGAGAGTTAGAAACCACTTAGCTGCTTTCAACTGTCACTTTCTCTCTCCCTGCCCCCACCCCCCACCCATCCCCATGGCCATTCCCATTCCAGTTTATATCCATAAACATTTTCAAAAAACCTAGGGACAGTAGCTACCAGGGCACTTGAAGCACTGGTCATACCAGCTTAGTAGTTTCTCACTCTTGGTTGCATAAAGTCTAGTAAATCACAAAACTCAAGATTAATTGGGAGCTTTTTTTCTCCATATTTGAAAATTGTACAAATAGGAAACTGACAAAAAGGAGCAGCGTCAGAGGTTTATTTGTTTAAAAAAGAGCAGAATAGTATGCTTTGGAAGGTGTTTAGTAAACATCCTTGGATCTGAACATTGTTGACTCAAATACTATATCGCCTTACAATTCCCACTGAATAGTCAAATAGAGATGACTGGCCTCCCTATAGCCTTTGTATTTAGACTGTACCAAAAATATATTATGTCTGTTTTCTTATTAAATCCTTAGGGACCTCTCTGCTGCAGTGTTCTTTATCATCCCAATTCATAGAAGAGCAAACTGAGGCTCAATACATAGCTGCTGCTGCTACTATTACTACTGCTACTACTACTACTACCACCTCTGCTAATTCTCCCTATGAAATCTGTGTTATCTACATTACACTATGCTTTCTTCTTTACTTATAAGAAGTATAATGTATAATGTAAGTTTCAAAAAAAGTTATAATTCATAGTTTACATAGTGGCTGTTGTCCAGAATCAATAAAAAACCAATAAAAATTTACATATAATAGAACAATTATAGATGGGAAGTTAGAAAACTTGGTGGTCCATGTTAATCTCTGGAATTAACTAGCTGGGTGACTTGGAGCCTGTCAAAAATTTCACTGGGACCCAGGTTACTTAAATGCAATTTAAGTAATGATGATTACTAATGCTTTGTCTATGAAAAAAGTCTATGACTATATATGAAAAAAGTCTATACCATATATGTATGGTATCTCAAAAATACATGTCCATGCTTTTTCAGTTCAAAACAAGTTATTTGTCTCAATACTGCATTTTTTAAAAAGTTACATCAGTTTGTGTCAGTCACATTACATCTCTGGACCTACTTTTGCCAACTATTAAAATAAAGGGATTGTACCATGTTTTTTAGATATTCTATGGGAATATTCTTGCTATTCCTAACTATTGAAACAAAACAGAGTCTGTCTATGTCATGAGAAACTATCCTTAAAATGCATCACCATTAAAGCATGAAACAGCATCACTTTAAAATACACAATTAGGCCAGAGGCAGTGGCTCACACTTGTAATCCCATCACTTTGGGAGGCCGAGGCGGGCAGATCACCTGAAGTCAGGAGTTCAAGACCAGGCTGGCCAATATGATGAAACCCCATCTCTATTAAAAATACAAAATTTAGCCAAGTGTGGTGGTGTGTGCCTGTAACCCCAGCTACTCAGGAGGCTGAGGCAGGATAATCACTTGAACCTGGGAGGTGGAGAGGTTTCAGTGAGCTGAGATCGCGCCACTGCACTCCAGCCTGGGTGACAGAGAAAGACTCTGTCTCAAAAAAAAAAAAAGAAAGAAAAAGAAGAGAAAATTGAATGTTAAATTTTTTTAGAGTTGAAATTCAAGTGGTATTTAGCATCAATGAAAATAAATTTTTTTTGTTCTTTTATTGCTGTTG
This sequence comes from Theropithecus gelada, assembly GCF_003255815.1. Taxonomy (NCBI): domain Eukaryota; kingdom Metazoa; phylum Chordata; class Mammalia; order Primates; family Cercopithecidae; genus Theropithecus; species Theropithecus gelada. The sequence continues at coordinate 162,257,892 of NC_037673.1, forward strand.
TAAGAGGAACAGAACTAGTTCTTTTAAAGAAAAAGAAGAGAAAGCCTCTATTTTCATCTGAAGCATAGGTTGTCTCGTAGTTTTGTGACAAAATGGCTGCACACCTCATTTTGTAAATTTCATCTCCTTAGCCATGTCAGTTGCCTTCATGTGACTTCATTATTTTTCTTATCTTCCCCAATGAATCATATTAATACCTGATTATCCTACCCTGAAGATCTGTGAAGAAAACTGGGTGAAATTTTGACAGTAATATTTATTTAACGTAAAATAAGATAATTTTAATGACTTTCAAGAACTCAGAGATTTGGGGGGTTTTCTTTGTTTGCATAGATTCTCCAAATGATTCTTCCTTGTTTCTGATTTGGTGAGAAATTTCACATGTGAAATTTCAACTGAGCACAGCATGGTACCGCTGCAAACATCTTTGACTTTGGCATTGAAAAATTGAGATTAGTTTCCAGTGTTCTAAAAGGGCACTCCTGTGATTCTGGAAATGTGCCACACACCTTTCTTTAGTGAAATGGATAGGTATCCGTTAATTAGACATTATTATTAATGTCATGTTCAGCTGCATGCTAAAGGGCACAGTGCGGAACTGAGGGCAGGAATGATGGCTTTGATGATATATGGACAGTTTCATGAATTACTTAAAGAAAATTCTCCCTTTTTACCCTATTGCACACAATAATTAAAAGATAATAAATAACCATGAGAAACTATAACAGGCATATGGATTGAGTTTGTTTCTTGCTTCCTTGTTTTTTGTTATTTGTCAACAGTGGTCAGAAGTCTCTGAAGTACTGCACAGGTTTAAGAATCATACAGTGTGAAGAGTCATGAATGTACTTAATACCTGTTTGGAAACCTCCTTACTAAATTTTTTAGGAATCTTATTTAATTTTTGCTTTTGATGTGTTTCTTAATTCTAAAATTCAGCACCTTACCGGCATACAGAGGGAGAAAATATTTTTAAGTGTGATAATCTCAAATGGCACGGATGTTTGGTCACAAAGTCTATGAGGGTTTATTATCTAGCTAATGCCATATTGTGCCAAGGTAGAGTTTCCCAAAGTATGTTCCATAATCTTCTAGTTCTTAGAAAAAGGAGATTTTAGGTTCCAATAAGTTTAAGTTTAAGAAAAAGGAGAAGAGTTTAAGTTCTAGTATTTAGACACAGGTAAACATTTCATATTCTAGAACATCTAAGAGTCTTAAATGTGTGACTATGCATTATGAGTCTCCCACAGGAATATTTCACAAATTTAGGTAAATCATATTGTGCTCTTTATCATGGAACATTGAGTGGGACTACTTTGGAACACATGTTGGGTGACCTACATTAAGTGATTCATATAGCAGACATATGCCACAGTCCTTAACTTGAATAGACTTTTCAGAGAATAGATGCACTGAAATGAAGTTCCCAGGTGTGATGATGCCAGTGTACATGTCACTGTACATCATAACTGCATTAATTATCAACTAAAACTATAAAACCTGTGGTGAAAAACAACAGATACAACACAGAGTTTTAATAGAACTTGAAATAGCAAACATCCCTTCAAATACAACACTTATCTAAGCTTTCTGATGGTTAAGGTACTAGAAGGGATTGGTCAATACAATTTACTGCGTCTTATTTTGCAAACTCATGTGCGTAAGGATTTTACTGGATTTGACTAATCCAGTAAATTCAGGAAGTAGGTTCATCTGTGCATTAGTCTTTTCCTGTGTTGCTATAAAGGAATGCCTGAGATTGGGTAATTTATAAAGAAAAGCGGTTTAGTTGGCTCATGATTCTGCAGGCTGTGCAAGCATGGTACCAGCATCAGCTCAGCTTTTGAGCAGGCCTTGAGGAGTATTTACTTATGGTGGAAGGCAAAGTGGAAGAAGCCACTTCAAATGGTAAAAGTAGGAGCAATAGATGGTGGGGGAGGTGCCAGACCCCCCCACACACACTTTTTTTCTTTTTTTAATTATTTGAGACAAAGTCTCACTCTGTTGCCCAGGCTGGAGTTCAGTGGCATGATCTCGGCTCACTGCACCTCCACCTCCCGGGTTCAAGTGATTCTCCTGCCTCAGCCTCCCAAGTAACTGGGATTACAGACATCCACCACCATGCCCAGCTATTTTTGTATTTTTACTAGAGACAGGGCTTCACCGTGTTGGCCAGACTGGTGTCGAACTTCTGACCTCAAGTGATCCACCTACCCTGGCCTCCCAAAGTGCTGAGATTACAGGCATTAGCCACTGTACCTGAACCAAGACACTTTCAAGCAATCAGATTTCACAAGAACTCACTCACTATCACAAACACAGCACTAAGCCGTGAGGCATGTGGCCCCACGACCCAAACACATCCCATCAGATCCCATGTTCAGCATTGGGAATTAAAATCCAACATGAATTTTGGGCAGGGATAAATATCCAAATTATATTATTCCGTCCTGGCCCTTCCCAAACCTCATGCCATTCTTACATTGCAAAATACAATCATGCCTTCCCAACAGTCCCTCAAAGTCTTGACTTGTTTCAGCATTCACTCAAAAGTCCAAAGTCCGAAGTCTCATCTGAGACAAGGTATGTCCCTTCCACCTATGAGCCTGTATAATTAAAAACAAAATACTTCCAAAATACAATGTTATAATGAGGGCACAGGCATTTGGTTAACACTGTCATTCTAAAAGGGAGAAATTGGCCAAAAGAAGGGGGCTACTGGCCACACACAAGTTCAAAACCCAGTAGGGAAGTCATTATATCTTAAAGGTACAAAATAAACTCCTTTGAGGTCTGGGTGCAGTGGCTCACACCTCTAATCCCAGCATTTTGGGAGGCTGAGACAGGTGGATCACAAGGTCAGGAGTTTGAGACCAGCCTGGCTAACATGGTGAAACCCCGTCTCTACTGAAAATACAAAAATTAGCAGTATGTGGTAGGACATGCCTGTAATCCCAGCCACTAGGGAGGCTGAGGCAGGAGAATTGCTTGAAATTGGGAGGTGGAGGTTTCAGTGAGCCAAGATTGTGCCACTGGACTCCAGCATGGATGACAGAGCAAGACTCTGTCTTTAAAAAAAAAAAAAAATATATATATATATATATATATCCTTTGACTCTATATCCTGCATTCAGGGCACACTGCTACAAGGGGTAGGCGCCCTATCCTTGGGCAGCTCCGCTTCTGTGGCTTCGCAGGGTTCAGCAGCTGCTCTCATGGGTTGACGTTGAGTGTCTGCCACTTTTTCATACTGAGGGTACAAGCTGCTGGTGGATCTGCCATTCTGGGGTCTGGAGGATGCTGGCCCTCTTCCAATAGCTCCTAAAGGCAATGCCACAGTGGGGACTCTCTGTTGGGCTTCAACCACATGTTTCCCCTCCGACAATGTCCTAGTAGAAGTTTGCTATGAGGAGTCTGCCCCTACATCATGCTTCCACCTGAGTACCCAGGCTCTCTCATACATCCTCTGAAATCTATGCAGAGGCCAGCAGGCCTCCACTTTTACACTCTGTGTGCCCACAGATTTAACACTATGTGGAAGCTGCCAAGGCTTATGACTTGACTTTAAAGTGGCAGCTTGAGCTGTACCTGGGCGCCTTTGAGCCCCAGCTGGAACTTGAACAGCTAGGATGTGGGAAGCAGTATCCTGAGGCTGCGCAGCTCAGCAGGGCCCTGGTCCTGGTTGTGAAATCATGTGTTTCTCTAGACTTCTAGGTCTATGATGGGAGGAGCTGCCATGAAGTTCTCCAAAATACCTTCAAGGTCTTTTTCTCATTATCTCAGTTTACTTCTCTGCCACATGGCCAGGCTGCAAATTTCCCAAACTTTTGTGCTCTACTTCCCTTTTAAATATGTATTCCAATTTTAGGTCATTTATTTGCTCCCATATATGAGTGTAGGTTGTTGGAAGCAGCCAGGTCACTTCTTGAACCCTTTGCTGCTTATAAATTTCTTCTAGATAACCTAAGTCATCACTCTGAAGTTTAAGCCTCCACAGATCCCTAGGGTATGAACAGAATGCAGCCAAACTCTTTGCTAAGGCACAACCCATGTGACCTTAGCTCCAGTTTCCAATAAGATCCTCATTTCCATCTGAGACCTCATCAGCCTGGACTTCATGGTTCGTAAAAGCATTTTGGTCACAACTATTTAACTAGTCTCCAAGAAGTTCTGAACTTTTGCTCATCTTCCTGTCTTCTAAGCCCTCTACATTCTTTCACCCTCTGTCTGTTACCCAATTCCAAAGCTGCTTCCACATTTTCAGATACCTTTATAGCAATGCCCCACTTCTTAGTGCCAATTTTCTGTATTAGGCCATTCTTGCATTGCATAAAGAAATACCCAAGGCTGTGTAATTGATAAACAAAAGAGGTTTAATTGGCTCATGGTTCTGCAGGCTGTACAGGAAGCATGGTGTTGGCATCTGTTTGGCTTCTAGGGAGGCCTCAGGAAGCTGGCAATCCTCTCAGAAGGTGAAGAGGGAACAGGAACATCACATGACCAAAGCAGGGGCAAGAAAGAAAGAGTCAGGGGAGGTGCCAAACACTTTTAAACAGCCAGATATTGTGTGAACTTAGAGTGGGAGCTCACTTATCACCAAGGGCATGGCCCAAGCCGTTCGGGATTCACCCTCATAATCCACACACCTCCTATCAGGCCCCACCTCCAACACTGGGAATTACAGTTCAACATGAGATTTGGGTGGGGACAAATATCCAAAGTATATCAGTCAGGACGTGAGTAAATAATTAGGTTAAATTAAATCTCAAAAAAATAATTAATTGTCTTTAATATTTACATAAGAAATCATCTGCTAAACTTACATTATTTAGAAGATTGCTTTAGCGAAAAAATGATAATAATTTGAGATAACAGCTCAAATATATGCTTGTAAATATTGGACCACTAATAGGTGGAGAATAGTTGAAAATGGACACCTTTCTTGGCAATTTTTCCCTGTTTTCTTGTAATAACCCTGCCCCTGAAATATACATATATATTTATGGTGAAAAATTAGGGGCAATGTGTTCCACTGAAAGAATCCCATAGGAAGGTTGTGGAATTCTTCAAGTGAAAGAATACATTTGCCACATATGTAATTTTTATTTACATCAAAGACATTTGGAAATACACGATATGCTTTTATGCAACCTAGCATGTGCGTTCCCAGATCACCTATTTTCTCATACAAATTATCACCAAAACGCACATCAGTACTTTTGTTTTCAGAATCCTGTGTGTGAAATACAAGGAAAAAAAATTAGAATCCCTATTTTTTAAGGGCACTCCTAATACATATGCAATTATTTATTTTTTAGGGAAGAATGCATTTACAAAAATGTTTTTGTCTGTGAAGTAGAATTTACACATTAGAACTCTTTTGCTCATACATGTTATGTAAGTAATTTCAGCCTGGGTGAAGGAACCAAGAATGACTGAAAGGTAAGATGTAAAGTTCTTCCTAGCGTAGGCCTGGCACATGTACACCCTTCATCAGCATATGTCTGTGATCATCCACTGACCTTCGCTTTTGCCCAGTTTTCTTTTTCCTGTATGTGGAGGTGAAGGGGGAAAAAGTTGTTAAAAATGTGGTAGTGACCATTTCCTATCTCCATCCCTCAGCTTTACAATGTGAAGCCTTTTATTTTCATTTCAAAAATATGTATTTTTTCTTCTTCTTCTTTTTCTTCTTTTTTTTTTTTTTTTTGGAGATGGAATTCACTCTTGTCACCCAGGCTGGAACACAATGGCTCAATCTTGGCTCACTGCAACCTATACCTCCTGGATTCAAGTGATTCTGCCTCAACCACATGAGTGGCTGGGATTATGGACATGCGCCACCATACCTGGCTAATTCTTTTGTAGTTTTAGTAGAGATGGGTTTCCACCATGTTGGCCAGGCTGGTCTCGAACTGCTGAGCTTATCTGATCTGCCCACCTCTGCACCTCAGCCTCCCAAAGTGTTGGGATTATAGGCGTGAGCCACCATACCTGGCCCCTGTATTTAGTTTTTTAAATAAGTAAACATTTCAAATTTAAATAAGTTGCAGAAAACGAAACATTTCTTTTTTGTTGTTGTTTTTTGTTTGTTTGGGTTTTGTTTTTTTGAGGCAGAATCTCTCTCTGTCACCTAGGCTGGAGTGCAATGGCGCAATCACGGCTCACTGCAACCTCTGCCTCCCGGGTTTAAGTGATTCTCCTGCCTCAGCCTCCTGAGTAGCTGGGATTACAGGCACACACCACCACACCCAGCTAATTTTTGTATTTTTAGTAGAGACGGGGTTTCACCATGTTGGTCAGGCTGGTCTTGAACTCCTAACCTCATGATCTGCCCGCCTTGGCCTCCCAAAGTGCTGAGATTACAGGTGTGAGTCACCACGCCTGGCCAACTAAACTTATTTCTAACAAATAAGTTTATAAATAAGTCCTTAAGATAAAAATAAGTTATTTCTAAATTTTATTGTAAAGCAAGATTAATTCAATGACTGTTGGAAATATTTTTAAACATTTTATTAGTGAACCCAAAGTGCATGAGGTTTTGGTTTCTTTTTTCTTTTCTTTCTTTTTTTTTTTTTTGCATCTGTAATTAATTCAGGATTAATATTCCAAGCAGTTGCTTAGAAAGTAAAGACAAAGTCTCCAGACCTCTGAAATTTGTCCTGCCTCTCGCCTGCTGTGCAGCCTGCATGACTTAGATAATGTCTCTGATATTTACATCTGTTGAATGAGGGAATTTTTTCAAGGCTGTTTCTAATCCTCAAATTTAATGATGTAACCCCTCTGGAACCAGTTTGCCCTATGCAGAGAAAATATATATCTTCTATGGCCTGTTCCCCTATGTTGGCTACTTTTAAGGAAAGTGACTAAAATCAGTAGATGATTCAAATTAAACATTAACATTACTAAAAAATAAGTAAGATTACTTACTCTACTGATAGTACAATTAGTAAGAGATGTTTATTTTACAATAATCCTATTGTGGCTAATGGGGTAGAGAAATGGTGAAGCAAAATACCTAAGTTTTTAGTAAATGTCAGCAAGTTGCAGTTTACTTTTTTGGTTAAACAGCACTGAGCCCAAATGCTGTAATGTAATAACTTAATCTCAAAGGTGCGCACCTCTTAGTTTTCGTTTTTCTGCGTAGAAAAGACTTAGGGTCATGATTGCCAATTGAAATTTACGAAAACAAACTGCTGCTTCTCTGCAAAGTTACTTTTACGCATTCTTTGCCAGAGAACAACAGTGTAGGGATAAAAAAGACACAGGGATCTGTTAAATTATACTGATTTTTTGTTGTTGTTTTGTTCCATGGAATGTGTATGTATATTCTGAGAATAGAAAACTCACACACAGCATGTAACCTTTTCAACTTTCCAAAGATTAAAAAACACACTGCATTGCTTTATTGCATTTTCCCGCAACAAGGGACATATTTCAGTCGAAAAGGGCAAACCAGGAAATTTACTCATGAAAACCAATTTATATAAGCATATGAATAGTATAACTATTCCCATAGTAAGTCTGGTATTCATCCTGAGAACTCTTGGGGACACATGAGTAATCCTCAGTGCAACTTCAATTTAGTCTGTGTTTAAATATAGAAAGGGCATGAAGTTTGTCCTGGATTTTTTATTATTATTATTTTCTCTCTGGTATCAAATCAACCAGTGTGATGGCCTGTGAACTCTTTCAGCATTCTCTCTGCAAAATCAGAGTGTGACAAGGTGTCAGCATTGACAGATCAGCAGTGGAGATTGAGCAGACCTGAATTAATAAAGGTCAAAATTGTCAACAGGAGGAGTGCCTGGTGGCATGTGGGGACTTGCTCCTAAACAGCATTTGAAAAGCAAAAAGTGGCTCTGGAACAGAACCCAAGGCACCTGGACAAGCCAGGAATTTCCTGAGGATCATCTTTAAAATAAATTCGTACTCAACTCATTTTTAAAATGTCCTGCATTTCTTCTCCTCTCTATCCTTAAATGCTCAAAAACTTCTCTGTCCCAAAGGAAACAAAGGTATTAGAGTGAAGGAAATGATAGTTCTTAATGGATCCTTATAGAAAGCAATCTGCATGTCTGCATGTAAGCAAAGTTCCTTGCATGCCTCCACCCTCATCCCTGCCTCCTTTTCCCCTCTCCTATCTTTATGATGTTTTCAAAGCAATTTGTAGAAGCAAAGTGCTTTTCCTCTGTACCACATAATTTGGTCATTGATTTTATTTTGCCTGTACCATTATCTTATCATTTGGTGTCAGTTCCACCTCTTAAGCCCAATATCTAAGAAACAGAGAGGGGATATCTTACATTTCTCTTACACACCCTGGGATGTTAACTGAGTCCACCTACGTACTCAATTCAGAGGAGATAATCTTACTTGAGTTGATGAGGAAAGAACTTTAAATTAGTTGTATTTCAGCGGGGGAAATGAACATTTTTTTCAGCCCTTCAAGTGTATTCTTCAAAATTGCAAGAGTGTCAATGTTGCTTCAAAATAAATAAAACCATTTTGTACTTCTATAGGAATAATGAAAATGTGTGACATAAGATTTTCTGGAAGACTTAGATTTCTCTATAAAGTTTTTTTAATGGAGCTATGTTTGCTAGCTTTCTTGTCTCTTAATCTTTTCTTTAAAGAGCAGATCTGGATTATATGACAGGGAAATATATATCTCTATGTTTCCAAACTTTGCCAATCTTTAGGCTGATTTTGTGAGGTGTGTATGCATGCATATATGTGTGCGTGTGTGTGTATGTGAGTGTGCTGTTCTGTGACTATTACTTCTTGATGGCCAATTAACTTCCAAATTATTTGAGCTGAAAACAAAAATAGCTACAAAGCTACCTATGTTTTGCTTGAGAAGTATGACACAGACATATTTTAGTTTTACCCCTCACGTTTATCCTTGCAAAATGCAGCCTAGAAGTAACCAAATTCCTTCCATCCCTCAAAATTTTACTTTTTCTCCTATAAATGACTATTAGACAATTTTCTTCAGTAAGAAGTAGTTTGAGAAGCACCAATATAGCAAATACATTTTCTTCATTCTCTAACTGCTAGAGAAAGTGTACTAATTAGAGGAAAGCATGAACTAAAATTTTTTTCTCTGTGTATTTACCAGATTGTTTTAATGCCAGGATCTTTTCCAACTTTCTTTTTTGCCTCGAGACTTTTATTCCTGTTTGACAACATCCTAGTAAAAGTTAGACAATCTTGTTTCACTACCATTTGGATAGAATCATTATTTTGTAAAATGGAACCATCTAAAGATGCCATCTCAGTGACTTTAAATAAAATTACAATCCAAATGCTTCTTTGTGATTTTCTTTTTCTTTTTTAGTGTATTAAGCTCTCATGGGACAAAAATGTTAAAACACAGTATCTTCCATAACTCCTCTTTTATACCTTTTATCTTACAGGTGATCATTATCTAAAATTAAATTGGCTAAGTGATTTTTTTTTTTTAATGGCATAGATTGTATTTTCTCTCATAGGCATCTTTATAAAGTTAGTTCCTTATGGAAAGTCAGACAGTATTATTAGTAACCAGTTGCCATGCGATCTGGTTCCAATGGGATAATTGGTAAACAATTAGGCTGTGTTGTTAATAAAATCCTGAAGACTCTCAGATGCCCAAATCATTGTATTATGAAGAATATGACATTTTCTAGAACATAAAAGGCTAACCTGTTCCACTATACACAGGGAAAAAATGAAGGATATTAAACTGAGAGAGAACATTTAAAAAATGTCTATAATAATCCCTTTTTTCTTAAATAAGATACTGTCTTGATAAATAGTCATAGATTTTAAAGAAGAAAAAACTGAATACCTGATGGAAGAAAAAATACTCATAATCTTATCAATGTCAATATTACCTGACATGAAATATCTCTAGCTTTTTTATTTACCCACATAAATGTGTGTATATATAAATATTAGATTGCCTTTTTGAAGACGATGATTATAAATTTTATATTTGAAGTCTATATTTATATTTAAATACATAGGTTATTCAAGTCCCTATGTTGTTACATTTTTTTTATACAGTAAGGTTTTTAGTTGGCTGTGTAATATTTGGCATTTTGTTTTTTTAAAAAAACCATATTTGGGTATTGTAAAGTTATATCTATTTTGCTATTATCAATAATTTTCAGATACTTGTATAACAAAATTATATCTTCAAGCATAACTCCACTTTATTTTTAACCTTTTAGACTAATTTCCTATAGATACAAATTGTAACGTCTAGGTCATTTACATTTCTTATACTATATTCATTTTTATATTTTATGTGTCATTTATTTTTCTTGTACCCATTTTACTGTTGAAGTATTAGGTTGGTGCAAAAGCAATTGAGGCTTTTGCCATATTTATTGTGTTCCCGTAAGGTATCCTACTTTTGTCTTTAAATATTTTCTGAGTATATTTCTTTATTTTTGTGATTATGTTACAGTTAATTTACTGAATTAGAACAAGACAAACTTCCTAATAATATTAGTGTTATTAGTATAAAGAACTGTTCTTTAATATTTTTCAGAATCTGTTCTATTTTTGTTAGCTATAATGCATGCATATGTGTTTTTATATCATGTGCATACAGGGAAAGAGATAGCTTTATAGACATGGAAAAATCTTTGAATCTCCTTTCCCTTTTTTCGCTATACTCTCTCCATTTCTCTTTCTTTCTCCCCACCTTATTATAGTTTCATGAGAAAGCAAAAAAGAAAGGGAACTGAGAGAGAAAGATATGTTAATTTTACATATTACTTTTTAGTGAACTCATATTATAAAAGACATATACACTATAAAATTGAATTGCATTCAGTAGAAGTTTGGAAGACAATTTTAAATGCCCCTCATTTAAGATTCTGACACAAAGAAAACAGAAAAGGGGAAAAATTAGTTTTAATATTAAAAAATGTAACTCTTAATTTGCTAATCCAAAATACAAGCAAGAAATTAGAAAAAATCTTTCTAAACTTGGTAGCTTGTTTTATTAAGAGCTGTTATAACATTAACTACAACATAAAACTAAGAAGAAAAAGTGATCTACAGGTATTAAAAAACAAAAAGAAAGAAAATATATACAGTTATGGCCAGGCGCAGTGGCTCATGACTGTAATCCTAGCACTTTGGGAGACCAAGGGAGGCGAATCGCTTGAGGCCAGGAGTTTGAAACCAACCTGGCCAATGTGGTGAAACCCTGTCTCTACTGAAAATACAAAAATTAGCCAGGTGTGGTGGTGGGCACCTGTAATTCCAGCTACTTGGGAGGCTGAGTCAGGAGGATCACTTGAACCTGGAAGACAGAGGTTGCAGTGAGCTGAGATCATGCCACTGCACTCCATCCAGCCTGGGTGACAGAGTGAGTGAGACACCATCTCAAAAAAATGAAAGGAAAATATACACAGTTACCATGTAGAAGTGAAACTGACACTAGTAATATATAATTGAAAAATGCTGATACTGAATGAAATCACTAGATATTTTATCTTTTGCCTTTCAATTTTCAAAAGACATGCAGGATATTCAATGTATCCATTCCAAATCAACTCTCAGAATGAGCTAAGACTTCCAACAGACATCTGAAAAGTAAAAATTAGAAGTAATAATTAATAAATTTATTTTATCTTTCCTTGTTCTCCCCACTTCAATGTTATGTTCACTGAATATTATACGACAAAGATTCTGACTGAAATCTTTGGAAGATGTTAAAAAATCTTCAACTTGTTCATTTTATGAATAAGGAGACTGAGACACTGCATGCATGATTTGCTAAAACCACAAAAACTGCTTTGCAAGTTAATGAAAGACTTTTCAAAAAATATGTGTTAGGGAGAAAATAAATGAAGTTTCAAGACAGAAATCATTTATTTGTTCAATTTCAGGAAGATCCCTTTTCCAAAAATTTGAAAGCATGATTTTCTTATATGTCTAGTTAACGTTATATATACTTCCTTATATGCATAATTAACATAATTAATACAACATATTTACAACAAAACACATTATTAACATAATTACTGGGTTATTCATTCATTTAACCAACATTTATTAGGCTCTATGTGCCAGACTTTGTGATTTCTTAAAACATTAGTTAATGTATGTATGTACAGGTATTTAGACAATTCAATGGAAATATATTTTTTATCAAATTCACTTATTCCTAGAAGTTATCATGTGTATTAGAGCTCTCTAGAGAAAGAGCAATCAATAGGAGAATTTACATATATTTACATAAAATATGTATATGTATATATTATATACATCAGCCGTATGTCAAAGATATTGCACTTCTGGTTTCATATCATCCCAGTAAAGCAAATATTGCAGTAAAGGGAGTAATAAACAGAGTTACACACAGTTTTTGGTTTCCCAGCACATATAAAAGTGATGTCACGGCCGGGCGTGGTGGTTTATGCCTGTAATCCCAGCACTTTGGGAGGCCGAGGCGGGTGGATCATGAGGTCAAGAGATCAAGACCATCCTGGCTAACACAGCGAAACCCCATCTCTACTAAAAATACAAAAAATTAGCCAGGTGTGGTGGCAGGCACCTGTAGTCCCAGCTACTAGGGAGGCTGAGGCAGGAGAATGGGGTGAACCTGGGAGGCAGAGCTTGCAGTGAGCCGAGATTGTGCCACTGTACTTCAGCCTGGGTGACAGAGCGAGACTCTGTCTCAAAAATAAATAAATAAATAAATAAGTGATGTTACATTATGCTCTACTAAGTTTGCAATAATATTATGTTTAAAAAAATGCATGTAATTTAAATTTTTTAAAAAAATTCATTACCAACATGCAATATCATGTGAGACTTCAGCAAGTTGTAATCTTTTTGTGATGGAGGGTGTCTTGACTCAATGTTGATGTCTGCTTAATGATCAGGACGGAGGTTGCTAAAAGTTGGGATGGCTGCAGCAATTTTTTAAAAGAAGAATGAGGTTTGGCACATGAATTATCTCTTCCTTTCACAAAAGATTTCTCTGAAGCATGCCATGCTGTTTGATAGCATTTTACCCACAGTAGAACTTCTTTCAAAATTGGAGTCAATCCTCTTGAACCCTGACACTGCTTCTTCAGCTAAGTTTATAGAATGGTTTAAACCCTGTATTGTCATTTCAACAATGTTTACAGCATCTTTTCTAGGAGTAGATTCCATCTCAGGAAACCACTTTATTTACAAACCCATAAGAAGCATTGCCTCATTCATTAAAGTTTCATCATGAGATTACAGGAATTCAGTCACATCTTCAGACTCCACTACTAATCCTAGTTCTCTTGCTATTTCCACCCAATCTGCAGTAACTTTGTCCAATGAAGTCTTGAATTCCTCAAAGTCATCCATGAGGGTGGGAATCAACTTATTTCTAATTCCTGTTAATATTGATATTTTTTTTCTCTTCTCATGAATCACAGTGTTCTTAATAACATCTAGAATGCTAAATCCTTTTCAGAAGGTTCTCAATTTTCTTTGCCCAGATCCATGAGAAAAATCATTTTCTATGACAGCTATAACCTTACAAAATGTATTTCTTAAATAGTAAGACTTGAAGTTCAAAATTACTTCTTGATCCATAGGCTACAGAATGCATGTTGTGTTCATAGACATGGAAACAATGTTAATCTCTTTGTACATCTCAATCAGAGCTCTTGGGTGACTAGGTACATTGTCACTGAGCAACAATGTGTTGAAAGACATTTTTTTCTTTTTTGAGCAGTAGTTCTCAACATTACGCTTACAATGTTCAGTAAACCGTTCTGTAAAGAGATATGCTCTCATCAAGGCTTTGTTTTTGTTTTTGCATTTATAGAGCATAGACAGAGTAGATTTATCATCATATTCAAGGCTCTAAGACTTTCCAAATGGTAAATGAGCACTGTCTTCAATTTAAAGTCAGAGTTGTATAAGCCCCTAACAAGAGAGTCAGGCATTGACTTCTCCCTTCTACCTATGAAAGTCCTACATGGCATCTTCTTCCAAGAGAAGACTGTTTTGTCTACATTGAAAGCCTGTCAATTCCTGGATTCCTGCAGCCACCTTCATCAATTATCTTAGCTAGATTTTCTGGATAACTTGCTGAAGCTTCTCCATCAGCCCTTGCTGCTTCACTGTGTAATTTTAGTTTATGGAGATGGCTTCTTTCATTAAACTGCATGAATCATCCTGTGCTTGCTTTAAACGTTTTTCTGCCATTTCCTCACTTCTCTCAGCCTTCATAGAATGGAAGAGAGTTAAGGCCTATCTCTGGATTAGGTTTTGACTTAGAGAATGTTGTGGTTGGTTTGATCTTCTATCTAGACCACTCAAACTCTCTCCATATCAGCAATAAAGCCGTTTTGCTTTCTTATCATCTGTGTGTTCACTGGAATAGGAATTTAAATTTCCTTCAAGAATTTTTCCTTTGCTTTTACAACTTAGTTAACTGGTATAAGAGATTTAGCTTTCAGTCTGTCTCAGATTTCAGCATGGCTTCCTCTCTAAGATTAATCATTTCTAGCTTTTGGGTTAAATTGTGAGATGTGCTATGCATCCTTTTACATGAACACTTAGAAGCCATTGTAGGATTACTAACTGACCTAATTATGATATTGTTGTGTCTCAGGGAAGAGGGAGGCTCAAGGAGATTGTGAGAGATGAGGGAATGGCTGATTGGTAGAGCAGTCAAAATAAACACAACCTTTTATCAATTAAGTTCACTGTGTTATGTGTGCATTATTTGTAGTGCACCAAAGCAACGACAATAATAACATCAAAGATAACTCATCACCATAATAGATATAACAATAATGGAAAAGTTGAAGTATTGTGAGAATTATCAAAATGTGACACAGGGACACATACAGTGAGCACATACTGTTGGAAGGTTACACTTGCTCAGTGAAGGATTGCCACAAATCTTTAATTTGTAAGAAATTCAGTATCTGTGAAGCACAATAAAGCAAAATGCAATAAAACAAGGTATGCCTGTGTATGTGTAAATGTACATATGACGCTATCTAATATACTTTATATACATATATACAATGAAATCTTATATATTATACACATATAGAATATGTAAAAGAAGGAATTGGCTCATGTGATTATGGAGGTTGGCAAGTCTCCATATCTGCAATGGCCAGGCTGGAGAACTAGGAGCATCAATGATGTAGTTTGAGTCTGAAGACTGATAGGTTTGAGACCCAGGAAGGACTGATAATCCAGCTTGAGTCCAAAGGCAGGAAAAAAACTGATGTGCCAGCTAGAAGACAGTCTAATAGGGGCAGTTCCCCCTTATCATAGGCAGGTCAGCTTTTTTGTTCTCATCAGGCCTTCAATTGATTGGAGAGGGGCCCACC
This sequence comes from Theropithecus gelada, assembly GCF_003255815.1. NCBI lineage: Eukaryota > Metazoa > Chordata > Mammalia > Primates > Cercopithecidae > Theropithecus > Theropithecus gelada. Next base: position 162,273,233 of record NC_037673.1, read on the forward strand.
CACATTAGGGAGAGGGGCCCACCCATATTGTGCTTGAACTCGGCCTAACCATTCAAATGTTAATCTCAGCCAGCCACATTCTCACAGACACACCCAGAATAATGTTTAACTACTGTGTGGACACTCCATGGCCCAGTCAATCTGACACATCAATTTAACCATCACACCATATTTTCCTCACTATTTTTTTTTTTTTTTTTTGAGACGGAGTCTCGCTCTGTCGCCCAGGCTGGAGTGCAGTGGCGCGATCTCGGCTCACTGCAAGCTCCGCCTCCCGGGCTTACGCCATTCTCCTGCCTCAGCCTCCCGAGTAGCTGGGACCACAGGCGCCCGCCACCTCGCCCGGCTAGTTTTTTGTATTTTTTAGTAGAGACGGGGTTTCACCGTGTTCACCAGGATGGTCTCGATCTCCTGACCTCGTGATCCACCCGTCTCGGCCTCCCAAAGTGCTGGGATTACAGGCTTGAGCCACCGCGCCCGGCCTTTCCTCACTATTATTACATCATGCTTCCACAGCCCCATATCAAAGATGCTACATAAAGACGTAAGTGGGAGGTAGGCAGTAAAGCCTTGTGTAAAGATACTTTACCATTCATATTCCATAAGTCATGACAGTGACTAGGTCTTATAATATCATCTGGGATTTCTTTAATGTCAGAAACATAAAGCTACATTAGGAAATCATGACATGAGAACTCTACACACAACCAATAAATCGGACTCCTAAGTAATTATTTGAAAGACTAAACTTAGCACATAAGATTGGAAACACCACTGCAAAATTAGGACTGAGACAGTGAAAGGGATCTGACTTAACTGACTCCATCTTGCTTCTAACCTCCAAGCTGTCCTTGTTCATTCCTGGGTGTAGGCTGAACTAACTTTGGGAGAAACTTTGTTTATGGTTTATGGTTATACTTTAAAACAAAGACAATAACAGCCCTTTCCCAAAGCAAACCTCCTTCTTGCCAGGGGACTGGATTGCCTTTGTAGGACTAACATTAGTCACAAGATTATAAATTATGGTTTAGGGGTCATAGAACTGAAGGCTACAAGATTCTGACCCTACTTAAACTGCTCCTAAGATCGGTGCTTGAGATATTTTCCAGACCCTGCACTTGATGGATTAGTTGGTACCAGATGGATAAACTGGCTCATCTGATCTTGTGGCCCCCACCCAGGAACTGACTCAGTGCATGAAGACAGCTTCAACTTCCTATGATTTCATCTCTGACCAATCAGCACTTCCGGCTCACTGGCTTCCTCCCACCCACCAAGTTATCCTTAAAATCACTGCTTCTGGAATACTCAGGGAGACTGATTTGGGTAACAATAAAACTCCAGTCTACCACACAGCTGGCTCTGCATGATTTACTCTTTTTCTATTGCAATTCCCTTGTCTTGATAAATCAGCTCTGTGTAGACAGTGGGCAAGGTGAACCCGTTGGGTGACTACATGATTACTATATTAACATAGTAATTGGTTACTAAATTACTATAAGGAGTAGAAAAGTGATTGACAATTGAATAATCCACTCACAATTGATCATCAAACTGATAAGACACTGGATCCTTGGGAAGCAAATATGAATAAAGAACAGTTTTAAGGAGATTGCACTCTATTGAAGAAGTCAACATCAACATAAGAGGCCACAGAAGACACAATTTGCTATAGTGTATTGGTCATCTTCAAGCTTTTAAAAGTTGCTGATCTCTGTACTTTCAGTATAAAATTTAAAAGGATATAAATCAAAAGCTCAATTGTGAAATGGAGCTGTGAAATCTGCAGTGAGAAAATGTCTTTAGCTAGATATTCTGGAAAGTTCCTGGAAAGGTTTTATCAATTTTTTTTAACCAATAAACACACTTCTCCATCTTTACCTGCACAGAAAACTCTTTCTGTACCAGTTGATTCAAAGCAAATGTATGAAATAAACTGTGCCTTCTTGAATCTTTAATCCAGTGCATTGCATCTCCCCACACCTTCAGGTGGTCTATCTCTTTTGCCTTCTCCTTTATCTTTTCCTACTGCCGGTACAGATTGTCATAGAACTCATTTATACCTTTCTTATTCTAGATAAATGCTACCAGCTGTTGCCAGGAACTACCTGCCATTTGTAATAACTCATTATACTTGACAGTAAAAATCTCCCCTACATGGCAAATGCTAGCTCATAGACTTTATACTGATGAATCCATTTGGATTCATTTTCAGGCAGTGGGTAAACCTGAATTGGGGAATTGGATAGTGCCTAAGATCACCCCATTGTATAACTCTCATTACTTTTTTATGAGCTCACCCAGCATGAAAATAATTCATTAGCAATGAACATATTTAATTGTTCTTTCTAGTTCATCCCTTTGTACATTTTAAACAGATTATCCTGGCTGTCTACAAACAAACCTGAAATCAAAAAGCAGATGCTACCTCTAATTGGAAGACTCAGGTAGGGTACTTAAAACACAAACAAGCACACTTCTATTTAGGATTTTATGTGTAACCTTTGATTGTGTCCGGAACATGATATAATGAATAAATAAATAAATAAATTGCATGCATGCATTAATGAATACATTAATAGAAGAACGGGTAAAAGATCATTCTTTGATGCCCAAGTTTACCACTATAATAAAGAAAGAAAGAGGACAGTCAGAGAAAGGAAAGAATATAGTTAACAAGAGCGATGAGTGGGGAACAGCAAATAAACAGATTTCTGTATCTTTCTGCAGATTGAATTGGAATCTCAGATTTTCTACACTTATTTTAGGCATAATGGAAAGTCAATAAGGAATTATTACTCACTCAGTACCCTCATCAAGAAAGAAGAAAGGAAGGAAGGAAGGAAAGGAAGAAAGGAAGGAAGGAAGGAAGGAAGGAAGGAAGGAAGGAAGGAAGGAAGGAAGGAAGGAAGGAAGGAAGGAAGGAAAAATTCAGAAGAAATGAAAAGATTTATAATTTCTACAGATAAAATTTGTATATAATTTCTACAAATAAACATACAAAAATAAAGAGAGTTCTTGTAAACTCATGTGAAATCTAGTACATTAGAACATTCCACATATTTTGGTGACAAATATTTGAACTAGTATCAAATTATTGTGGGGATGGTTGAGCCTTAAAAGTTTACAACCTTGACGTGGTTATAATGAAAAGAATTTAATTTCCTCTAGATTACTCATTAGTACTGATGCATTAATTAAAATAGATAATTGGTTTCTTTCCTATCATCATGTATATTTTTTGAGTAGGCTATCATTGAAGGTACTGTTATTTTTCTATTCTAATTAAGAAAAAACAAACATCTTTAAACCAAAACAGAAACTACTCTTTAAATTATTCCATTTTATGAGCAGAGGAAAGCCATGCAATGACATTTTATGCTAAAATATTTTTGGGTCAAATTTTAATTTAACTGCTGCGTCTTCAGTGTGCCTGTGCAAGGAGAATCTTGAAAACCCTATATTGATAAGCATAATAAAATTCTATATAATGAGTATAGGAGCATAATTAGTAGGTAAATAAAATTTTATCAGCTCATATTACCAAGTTGCCTGCTGTACTGGAAAATGTAGCTTATTTTTAACATGGGTGAAAAGACCCTGCAATTTGATGAAAAAACCTAGTCAAATGAAGCCCAAATTCATAATTTGAAGCCTATAATAGGAATGCTAACACTTAGAAACAGAAGGATGGTGGTAAGGCATCTCCTGTTAGTTTCCAGGCCTGCACAAATGACAGCAGATCAGTACATTGTACTCCTGGAGGAGGAGATTAATAGGAGCATGACAGACAAGTTTCAGAAACCAGAGTTCCTCAAGCTGAGGAAGAGAGAAAGGCAACATATTTCAGTAGTGATTTTCAAGTAAATGTGATGTTATTTAGCAAAGCAATAATATTTGTTTAAAATCAACTAACTTGGATAAAAAAAGAAAGAGCAGAAATTATGAAAAGTACAATTTTAACTAGATAATTAGACTGTAGTTGCTATCACATGTACCTTTCACTTAGCATTTACTTGAGATTCAAAGTTGTTAATTTTATTATTAAGTGACATTTTTCATTACCCCAATTAGGGTATAAGCGCTTTGAGCCTTCAGATATTATGGGAATTTTTTGTGTGTGCGCATGGAAGGTGGGGCATACTGGGTAGATATATCTTGATTATCCAGAGGTGTTAAATAAATACAAACAACTCAGATTTCAGCATCAAACAGTTCTGAGATTCAAAGAATTTCTCTTTGGAGTATCTTCTTGTTTTTACTTTATAGTTGGTGTAATTTCTCACTTGTAAAATGTTGCTAAAATAGTGCCAAGAATATCCATAAACTTTCCTCCAGTTTTTCCTATTCTTCATATTTTACTACACTTACTTTAACATTTATGTTCTTTTCTCTCTCTGGCATACTTTCCCTCTCTCTATGTGCGTGTACACATAAATTATTTTCTTCTGGACTATTTGAAGGTAAATTTTATATATCATGGCCCTTTTCCTGTAAATTCTTTAGCATGAGTTTAGGAGCAGGTATTGCATTTAGGGGTCATGTCTCTTGAGCCTCCTTTAACCCAGAGCAATCCATAGTTTTTCTTTGTGCTTAATGACATTAATATTTTTGACAAATATATCCTTCTATCTTTAAAAACAGGCTATTCCTCACTGAGCATTGTTTTGATCTTTCTTTACTGACTAGATGGTGGTTATGCATTCTCACTGGAATGCTGCATAGGAGGTATTTTGTTACACATCTGTGTTACGCATCTGGAACCACATGATGTCCATTGGTCCCTCATTAATGGCCTTAATTTTAATGGTTAGTGATAAAATTAATTATCACCTGGTCATGATGTTGCCCCATTTCTCCTTTCTCTATTGTATAATTACTGAGCGGTTGTTTTTCTTCTCTCCCTTGCAACTATTAAACAACCTGCGGGAGTCACTTGAAGACTATGCAAATATCCTGCTTCCTATTGAAACTTCCTGCTGGTCTTATCATCTAGTGAGGGTTCCTTCCTGCTCCAATTTTGACATGGTAATATTCTAATTTCAACTATCCCTTCATGTTACCAGTCAACCCTCGGCATTCTGCTTTTATATATCCTTCCCATATCCATATAGTAGTATATACTTATTGTCAGTATGAATTCACCAATTTCTGTTTTCTTCAAGAGGTCATAATTCATTATGGTTTTTGAGTATTTTGGTGTTCCTAATGTCCGTATTTGGCCAGTGAAAGCCTCTTGGTTGGTTCATCTCTCCTTGTGAGAGGCCCCACAACTTGGTTTTACTTATTTGGAGCTTTCTTTCTTTGTAGCTTACCTTGTATCCATGCTGCTTAATCCCTGAAATCAACAATTTATTCAAGAAATCCTGTTCCTTTTAGTGGGAGGTAAAGACCAAGATCTAGGTATAAGCTATGCATGTTGCTATTAGGGAGTTCTTGCTTCTGGGTCTTTGCAGCAGACAGTGTAGATAAAAAATACGTTGATATATGGATGTATTTGCATACATGTATTACACAAGCACACTTGTATATACATACTTGTATGTTTGCATTCATGAGCACATCAACAAGCACATACATACACACATACCTATTTTAGAAATCATCACTTCATTTGTTCTTTCTTCTCAGTGAAAATCTTAGCTCCCAACATGATCAACACATTTATGCATTTGCTCAATCCTATAATGCATCTAAAATATTTTCATAATTTTCTCACCCACACCATTATCATAAACAATTCTGCTAAAAAGAGTTTAGGATTGGTTTGAGCTTCTGCCATCAAATCCCACACATCACTCTGCCCAAGACCAAGAGTACAGAGTGAAACATCCTGTTCATCTGCACTTAGACTGGATCTTTCTTTTGTGACTATGGTGTTCATCTAAAATATGACTAAGCTCATTTGTTTCTGTTTGTGGGCAGTATTTTCTTCTTGTCGTTCTTATTTGTTTAATGTAATGTTGTGAATGTTTGTGGGATGTTAACAGGCTTCAAAAGTCAAAACTGTACATCAAGGTATACTCAGAGAAGAGTCACTCTCCTCTGTCCTTCCACCCCATCCCTTCCATCTCATCCTGTGTAGTTAACAACTTCATTTTTTCTGGATTTTGCTACCTATATTGCTTTTTTTGGTCATGATGAGCAAGTGCAGTGTATTTACTTATTATTCTTTCTTATATATAGCATAGCATATATATTCTTGTACATTTTGCTTTTTCACTCAATACTATGCCTGTTCATAGAGTCTTTCTTCACTTTTTAAATGACAGCATAATACTCCATTGAATTTGCCCACTCTCCTGTGCTTGAAGATTTAGGTGGTTTCTAATATTTTGAAATTACAAATAATACTGCAATAAATAGATTTGTAAAAATGGATTTTCATATTTTTAGAGGTATACCTTCAAGGTAAATTTCTAGAAGTAGGACTACTGGATTGAAGGATAAATACATATGTAGTTAATTAAATATTTTCAAAATCCCCTCCATAAGAATTGCACCATTTTCCATTCCCACCTGCAATGTTGGAGAGAGCCTGTTTCTCCAAAGCCTTTGCAATGGAGTGGATTGTCAAGCTTTTGAATTTTTGCCAGTCTGATGGTTCAGGAACACTTTCTTACAGTAGTTTTAATTACACTTTTCTTACAAATGAAGATGAATACCTTTTCAAATGTTTAAAGGACACTTTTATATCTCCCTTTGTGAATTTTCAGTTCAGGGCATTTCTTTACCAAATATAGAAATGTTGATTTTGGAATGCTTTCATCCCCTTTCAAGGACAGTGATAGACAATAGGTATGTTGCGACTGAGCCAGAGGTCAGAAATCAGGGTGTCAGCAGGGCTGTGTTCCCTCAGAAGTTCTGAGCTATATTCTGTTCTTTATCCTTTCTAGCTTCTGGCAGATACAGATGTTCCTTGCATGAAGGCCCTATCATTCCAATCTCTGCCTCCATCTATATATTACCTTCTCCTCTTCTATCTCTCTGCTCTCCCTTGCCTCTTTCTCATAAGAACACTCGCAAAGGCATTTAAGGCCCACCTGAATAATTCAGGATAATCACTTCCTCTCAAGATCTTTAATTGAATTATATCTTTGCCATACAAGATATTTACTCTTTTGCTATAAAAGGTAATAGCCAAAGTTTCTGGGGATTAGGATATGGACATATGTTTTTGGGAACCACCACTGAACCCACTACACGTGGTTAATCTTAAATTATATGAAGGGGAAAGAGGAGACAGGCTTCTTGGTATCTAATATTCTCTGGGTATGTGAAGGAAAGGAGTTATGAGAAACAGCATGGTCATTCTCCTGGCTGTGATTCTCAGCTTGTCTGGAATAGAAGGGTACTTAGACCATAAGAGCATTTAGCTGAAAGAGATTTAGTAATTGTTTCTGTATTTTAACTGACTTAATCATTTTGTTGTAATGTGCCCTAATAGCAGTAACTGCATTATAAATTTATAAAAAATGAAGCCATCTGAGGATGTCTGGATTATAGAATAAACAGTTTTGAAAAGGAGGAACAAGGCACTTTAAAAACTTTAAGCCTCTAATGAGCTTAATTTGTGACCCTGGCAAGAATCACAAAACATGTGGTTGTAAAGCTTTGTAGAAGGGTGAGATCACAGTGTTCCAGGCATGGTGATTCAACTGAAGGCATCATTCAGATATGATGTCATCAAGACTGAACATGTGTTGGAAGCACCTGATACTAACTGCTGTTGTTTCACCCAGCTGATCTTAAACAAAAGTCTACCTTTAAATGTCATTGTAAAGGGCGTTCTCCTTTGTTTAAGGATCAGGTCATACAACTGGTAAATATTATTGCCTTATATATTTTCATAATGCCTGTCCATCAGAAAGTTTTGGCTGGTACTACCTATTGTGATTTAAACAAGATGTTCTTAGTCATGCAGAGGCTAACATTATACTTCATAGTGTATCCTACAGGCCTTCAGGATAAATTGATGGCTCATAGAATCTTATAGTTAGAAGAAAATTTAGAGGTAACTGACAAACTACCCATTTGATTTGATGCTTGAATACTGTTTCCTGCCATTACTTTGTTAAGAGGGCATCTAGAATTTGTTCAAATACCTCCAATGTCAGGGAACTCACTACGTTTCAAAAGAACTCATTTCATTTAATGGTTCAACATTAAGAAAAAAAATCATCCTACATTACATTAAGTTAAACATTTTATTACATTATTTGCAGACAGGTTATTTTCCTTTTCTAGTCATCTCTCTTCCACAGTGACAATCTCGAGTGTCTCCTGCAGTTCTGCATGTGACACTGTTTTGAGTCATCATTTAAGGCCTTGTCTAAACATGTAGATATTGTCAATGCTACTAAGTCTTTACTAATATTGACTGCAACCATTTGTGAATCCAAGTTAGTTGAAGGTGTGAAGAAGCTATAAAATCAAATAAGAGTTACCTGTGAGTTGTGGGTTTGGGCCGATACTTTGGGCCTAGAGGATCTGTAAAGTTCCTGTAAGATTTTGGCTGTAGGTATGTGTTTTGTTTAAGCAAAACAAATGATTTATATTATAGAAATTATAAAAATAATTATAAAATAAATAATTTTATAAATAATTATAAAAAAGTGTCTCATGCCTGAAAGGCAGTGATCACTGTTGCTTCTAGGCTCCCTTACTTTGTAGGAATATGGTATACTTTCGGGAATATGTGATAGCTGTTTTCATAAGTACAGACACCTTAGAGAGGAAGAAAACATGGATAATTGAAGCTTGTGGTTTATTAATTTCCTAGCAGCACAGCTATGATTATTTTGCTGGAGTACACTGGAGGTAGGAAAACTACTGGAAATTTTTGCATTTGAATTTTATTTTTAAAGCTTGTTTCTTTAAAGAGTGGTAGAAACTGATTATCCATTCCAAAATGTCTTTTCTCTGATCACAAAGAGAAAACGAATGTTAATATCTCTTATCATGGTGAAAAAAAGGAATTAATCGATGCAAACAAACTTCTCACAGTATTACTTTTAATGGAAAATAAAATGTCTCATGAAAAAGGTTAGGAATGCAGCCAAGGTTCAAAGAGCTGAAACAAGGATCTCAAGAACTATGCGAAACCGTCACATCTGTTTATTCATTTACTTCTCTCCCTTTTTTAGTCTCATTCTTTCTGAGTATCCATCTCATTTCTTCTTTCTTCTACATGTCTTCTGCTTGTGTTTTATCCTTTTTTCTCTACAAACTGACAGTACTGATTATCAATTTTGTGTATTACTCTTTAAGGTTTATTCAGGTCAACAAACAGCCCTCTGTTACAATTCCACATTTTTAGAAGATGTTTACTCTTTTGCTCACTTTTAATGGCAAAAACTGCAATGATTTTTGCACCAATCTACAGAAGCCACTTCCCCCAACTCATGTCAAGGCAGTCATGTTCCTTCATCTAATCAATTAGAGTTAAGGGGCTGAAGAAATAGCATTATGTTGTTCAACATCATGGCTGGGAGGCTTACATGTATAGATCGGAGTCAGACAATTACAGGAGAAAGTAGATGGCTCTAGACCAGGACAGGCAATCCTCAAAATGTCTACAACAGAGAGCGGTGACTTTGAGTTCCCTGGGGTCTGAGAAAATCAAGGAAAATGTTTTCTGTAGGAGGTAAATATGTGGGAGCTTGAAGACACAAAAATAATAACTTGGTTGTTTAAGACTTACTTTAAGATATAGAAAAGGTGAGAGCGGTTGTTTGACTTTTTTTCTTGCTTGGATCACTTTAGAAGGGATTCAGGGGAGGCCGTATATCCCGACATAAATTGCATATTCACTTTTGTAAACCAAGCTCAATGAGTTTGGTAAAGAAAGGAACCTCAACACATAAATCTCTTAATACATTCCAAGAGTAGATTTGTCTTATTGACAATGTCACATTTTTGCCCCCATATTTATTATGTTTCACTAAAACTCATATCTTTCTAACATTTGCTATTGTTAAATTATACCTCAGTCTACCTATACTAACCCAGTATTCCTTTATGCAGGATTTGATATTTATCCTGGTTGAATTCATGACTTGCCTCATCATTCCAATCTACCGTGACATTTCTGGATTCTTATTCACTAATTCAAAAAAGTTATGCCTTCAGCTTCATGTCAACTGAAAATATGATTACATGCCGTCAGGTAGTGATGAGGCTTTGAAAACAAGGTATCAGTTAGAATACAATGAACACTTGACAGGATATTAGAGATCTTGACTCTGATTTCAACTGTGAACTATTATATGAATTTGCATAAGCTATTTAATTGGATTATGCCTTCTTTTATTTATATATAAATGGGGTAATAAACAGTTTTGTAATTATAAAATGAAACAGCATCTAAGAAGAAGCTGGGCAACTGCTTCAAGTTCTATATGAATGGATGGTATCATAGAATTCTTGTCTTAGGTATCAGGAATTGCCAGGTGAGATGAATTGCTACAGTTCTTGCCCTGGGGTGGCCTGACCTGAAGGGCCAGTTGAACTTTATTCTGCACAGAAAGAAGATGTGAAACTGAAGCTGTAGAGCACACCTTCACTGGAGAGGCAATTTTTTCTATCCCTAGCATCGAAATATAATTTATATGTCAGATGGTGCCTTTGAGGCACCAGTCAGTATATGCATCAAGCCTGTTAAAAGTGATGCCAGTTAAAGGATGACATTACTTTGATTCTAAGATAGCTCCACTGACTACAAGGTGGCTTCTATAGTGAATGCATATGGTTTTAACTTAGGCAGCAACTCTAATGCCCTTGTTTATTTTTTTAACGGCACCCCTATTTTTCATCATGAAGCCACCTCTTTCCATATTAGTCCATGTAGTTCAGTTCAGTAGGGTTGAACCACTGTCTCAAGGGTGGACGTATGGTACACACTTGACCAAATAGAGTCTGGCCTCCACTGGCCACAGAAATAGAGTCAGAGACAAACATGCAAATGAAGTTATTCCAATTACATTTCCTCCCAGATAATTTAAGTATCAGGTAGAACGACAATGATAAAAACAATTGCTACTTGGTCATGAGTTCTTGCTGTGTAGATCCTCCAGGCTGTCCTACTTTCTGTTTTTCCCAAGGCCTAGATATTCAAGTGTTATCTAAAAATATATAGGCTACTCCACCTATTTCCAGTATTTTTTGCCTGAGTAAGCCTGTTCTGTTTTTTGTTACCTGTAACTAAATAACTGAAACCAATATATACTATAACTCAAGACAATGAAAAAAAAGAGCCTTATAGAACCAAGAAAATGCAACATCTTGATAGCTCTACGGGCCCCTGTATGCATGCACTTTAAGTCCCCAAGAGTTCTGTGCGTTTCCCAGTTATGCCAGTAAAATCTGGTATCATCTAGTCTCATAATTACTTGATATAAATGGCCTGATTCTACCTTAGTCCCCGCTTCCTTTAACTAAATTCTTCCCAAATCTCAAACTATTGAAATTAAATTCCACATATTCTCTGCCCATCATAACTCTTCCTAGTATTCTAGAGATATTTAGTATTTGTTAGGGAAATTTAATCACAGAAAATGCTTCTTTTTATTTTTAATGTAATACAGCAAAAGTCTCCTTGGCACTAACTACTCAGCCCTGTATGGCGTTGGGAGGTACAGTAATTATCTATTGTTGCATAATAAATCACCCTAACATTTAGTGTCTTGAAACCATAGTATTTATCATCTTACAGTTTCTGTAAGTGTCAAATGTGGGTAGAACTTAGTTGGGTTCTGTGTTTCAAAGTCCATCAAAGACTGTCATCAAGTTGTCAGCAATGTCTGTGGTCTCATCTCAAGGCTCAACTGGGGAAGGATCTGCTTTCAAACTCCCTTATGTGGTTGCTGGCAGGATTCATTTTCTCAAGGAATAGCTGATTAAGGGCAAAGGCCTTTGCTGGAGGTTGGTTAGAGGCTGCCCTTAGTTTCTTTTTCTTTTTCTTTTTATTTTTTGAGATGGAGTCTCACTTTGTTACCCAGGCTGGAGGACAGTGGCACAATCTCAGCTCACTGCAACCTCTGCCTTCTGGGTTCAAGTGATTATCCTGTCTCAGCCTCCCAAGTAGCTGGGATTACAGGCATGCACCACCACGCCCAGCTAATTTTTGTATTTTTAATAGAGACCTCAGCCTCCTGAAGTCTTGGGATTACAGGCATAAGCCACTGTGCCCAACCAGCCCTCACTTTCTTGATGCGTTGGTCTCTCCATATGGCAGCTGGCTTCATCAGAGCAGGCAAGCAAGAGAGTTAGGGAGAAAGAGTATGAATAAGATGGAAGTCACAGTCTTTTATGATGTAATCTTAGGAGTTTGACAGTCTGTTACTTTTTTCATATTCTGTTGGTTAGAAGCAAGTCATGTGGCCCAGCCAGCACTCAAGGAGAAGGATCATGAATACTACAAGGTCATGAATATCAGGAATCATATCAGAAGCTTCTTTGCACAGTAGGATGCCAATTTTTTGTTCACATATTGACATCATGTGGTACCTTAATCACAAAACATTGAAAGTAGTAAGGCAAAAGAGAGCATAGACTTCATTTTACAATGTCCTCACAACTCTGTTTTCTATAGTAGCATCTGTGTATTTATCAAGAGAAACTACCATACATTTGTTATTGAAATCTTCTCATTGACATATTTAGTTTCATAGCAGTGTGTTCTCTTAAAGCTTTTAGTGCTGCATACTCAAGTGATCATGACAGTGTGCTTTAGACATGTAGACAAGATTTTATCTGTTATGGTGCAATATTGTACTGGGTTCTCACTGATAATCAGCTGTCTGGTTATTATCCTCTATCAGTAAAAATAGGAATACAATTTACTTGATTCTTTTAAGATGTCTGTGACTCTAAGACTCCCATACTTGCCAAGCAGTTGAAGCATCTTTTTAGAGGAGAGTGTCCATACGTTTTCCTTCAGCATTACAGTCAGTCTTTTCTTCTCTATTGTCTTTTTTGGGATATCCTCTTAATATCACAATTCGGTTACTTAAATCTAATTCTTATGTGTCTGATTGCAGAAAATTGAATGTGTGTGTGTTTCCAAAGTCAGTATCTGCCTTGGTTTGCATAAATCTGAGAATTTCATATTTTGGTAATTTTTGTATTTAAATATTCTCATAGTTGTCATCTTCAGTTCCCCAGTATATAGATAAGTAATTAATATGTACTGTGCCTTTATTATGACAAAAATCAAAGGAAAGACTTTAAATTTGAATCAATATTCAACTGTGCCATATGTAGAAAAAGACAATAGCTGTGCTATTTAAAAGAGAGGATGGTCATTCTAATTAATTGAACTTTCTAGTTAAAAGACATCAAACATTAGGCATTATCCAGAGGATATAGTAAATGTCTTCTATTATGTCTGTGTTTTTTACACTATGGCAATATATGTTATGATGCCAGGATACTGCAGGAGAATAGCCAACACATTTATTGTAATTAATGTTTTTATTCATTCATACTTTCATTTACTCACTTATTTAATAAATAGTTGTAGAATGTACCCTTTGTGCCAGATACGGCATGGAATGCTGGTGAATATGAATAACACATAATTCTTACACTTTAGAAACTCGCAGTTTATTTAGAGAAAACAAATGTAAATAAATATTTATAGCATTTTACACAAAATAGTGATCATAGAAGAATGTAAATGATATGGAAATCATTTAAAGCTTATTCTCAAACTTTTGATTTTATTAATTGGAAAACTGTAAAAATTCTGTGGGACTCAAATAGACTTATTTTACTAACTATAGGCTAAAAGAAAGAGAGAATATACTGTCACTATAATATCATAAAATATAAGCCATTTTAACACCCAAATCAGGGAAAGGACTTGATCTTAGATTAAAATATATTTCCTCCAAAGTAAAGCAACTGTATTATTTCTATTAGCAACTCTATTCATTTCTGCTTAACTAATTATCCCAAAACCTAGACACAAACAGCAAAAATGTATTCTCTCACAGTCTCTATAGTTCAAAAACCGGTACACAGCTTAGCTGGGAGTCCCTGACTGAGAGTCTTTCACAAGGCTGCAATTTAGGTGTCTGCTGTGGCTGCAGTTATTTCAAGGCTAAATTGGAGGCAGATGTGCTTCCAGCCTCACTCGTGTGGCTGCTGGCAGGTCTCCGGGCCTCACTGGCTCTTGACTGGGTGCCTCCCTCCATTCATTCTTTTCTGTGCCTCCATATAGGGTAGAAGGCAGCAATGACAGCTGGTTTACCTCAGATTGAGTAAGCAAGTGAGGGGTGAGCTAACTGGAAGGCACAGTAGCTCATAACACAATCTCAGAAGTGGTAGCTCATTCAATACTTTTTTCAATATCCTGCTTAGAGATGCTAGGTTGTCCAGCCTACAGTAAGATGATGAATATCAAGAAGTAGAGATCTGTAGATCATCTTAGAGGCTGTCTATCACAGAAACATTACATCAATCTTTTTTGTGTTTTATTGCACCTTATGTTGATGAATCTCTGTAATAAATAAAAGGAGGAACAAGAAAGGGAAGGCTTCCTGGAGGCAGTAACTGAACAACATATTCCCCCATAAAAAAGGGGTTGTTGAAGTAACTGTTACATAGAATATGAGCAAAAGCCATCAGGTTAGAAATGGCCAAGTGTATCCTTTGGGATAGATGATAAGGAGCAGATATGGAGTCAAAGCTAATAGCACTGCAGAAGCAGGTAGGGGTCAGGTGCTGAAGAGCTGTACATGCCATACTGAGCAACTGGGCTTTATTTTGCAGGAGGTAATTTAAAAGATACACGGGGTTGGGATGATTAATGTTTTCTTGTCATCTTTATGAATATGATATTTGTGAAATTATTAGTAAATAGCAAGTAGCTTTCACAGGAAACATCAGTAGAGTTGAAGAGATATATATATATATATTTTTGTTGTTGTTGTTGTTGTTGTTGTTCAGGTGGCCTAGAAAGAGGCATCTAACCACTACGTAGTTAATTAATCTAATTTAAAATTATTATTAGAATTTTAAAATAATGACAAATCAGAGTCATTTTTAAATAAATTTTGGTGAGAAAAGCATATCATGTCTTTAAAATTTTTTAGTTATCTTATAACAGTAAGTAATGTTTAAGGAGACAGAAGTAAAACATATATAAATGTTAAGCTTGCCGTCCTAATCATTAGCAAAATTAATCTTCATCTCTTCTGTTATGAGAATTCTTGATATGAAGTCTTAGTCATAATCAGGAAAGTTCAATCTTAGCAAGTCCCTTAACCTTAGAAGCACTGTCCCATGTTGTGGTTGGTAATGTTTTCCAGGGGCAACAGATATCAGTGAAATGTCCCTCTTTTTAAAATGCCTGAGAAACTTTGAATCCAATGGTGATTCATTTTATGGCTTCTTCAGTGACTTCATAAATTGTACATGTGTGCATCCCCATAAGCACGTGTATATGTGTGCATACACACACACACACACACACACGTGCCCACACATATACATTAAGAAAAATACAAACCACTTTCAGGGCATAACCTCAGAATATCTCAATACATCACTGGGAAGGTAGATTCCGACCTGCAACCACCTTGCATTTTGCTCTAAATATGATCATATCACCTTCAAATGAATGCCCGGGGTTGATTCTGAATATGTTTCCAATATGTGATATAAAACTTTTGGCAAACAGTTTAAATATTCACACTTATAAATGTTTCTACTTCAATTTTTAATGTTTTCATCATATTACTAGTTTACTTTGCTTCAGATTTTGAGGGTGCAAAAATAAGGTAACATTTCTTTTTTGAAATTCAGATTATCAGCGATAGCACCTATCTCATAATCAAGAAAACATCATCTTTCTGCTCTGGAATTTCCTCAGTCATAAAAAGATCAAGAATTCCTGGGGGCATACTGAAGTTAACTGATCAGCATTCCTGGTTACAATTGCCTAGTGATGTAATTGCCTAGTGATGTAACTGATCAGCATTCCTGGCTACAATTGCCTAGTGATGTAATTGCCTAGTGATGTAACTGATCAGCATTCCTGGCTACAATTGCCTAGTGATGTAATTGCCTAGTGATGCAACTGATCAGCATTCCCGGCCACAATTGCCTAGTAATATGAAAACTAGAAATTCTAACAAATCTGTTAGTTGATTCTGTTGTCTGCTGGTTGCTTGTGCCTCTGCTGATGAAGTGTCTCTGTAGAAAACCAATAGTTCATCATGGAATGAAGCTGACATGTAGGATCTAGGGGTGTCTGAGTTATGTTGCTCCTACGCAACTCTCATAGTTTCTCAGAGAGGGAAGAAGATGAGAATAACATCTCTCTCTCTCCAGGGACATTAAGCACTTCAAGTCTAAACCCTCTTGGTAACAGCTCTAGCACATATTCTTGGCTATTTTCAATAGCATATGCACAGTGCAGAGGTAATTAGCTATAGCCACTCACTATTGCTTGACCCAGCCTCCATCATGCACCTCTAAAGCATCAGTTGTAAACTTACGGGCCCACGAACATAACAGATGTAATTAGCAGGCCAGGTGAGGTCTGGTATAAAGTGAAGAGCTGTGCCCCACCCTAGCTCATTGTTATTGTGTGAGAATGAAGGCCCAAGTTACATGTTACTGGATTTTTTAAGAGAAACCAAACATTCTGATTTTTATATAAAATCTTCTATTCAATGTTGACAGCTAACTTGCATATTTAAAAACGCAATGGAGCCCAGGTGTCATGGCTCACACCTTTAATCCCAGTCCTTTGGGAGGCTACGATGGGAGAATTGTTTGAGCCCAGGGGTTTGAGGCCAGCCTGGACAAAATGGTAAAACTCTGTCTCTCCAAAAACAAAAAACAAAAAACAAAACAAAAAAAATAGCCAGGTGTGGTGGTGCATGCCTGTAGTCCTAGCTACTTGGGAGGCTGAAGCAGGAGAATTACATGAGCCCAGGATGTTGAGGCTCCATTGAGCTGTGATCACACCAATGCACTGTAGGTTGGGTGACAGAGCAAGATCATCTCAAAAAAAAAAAAAAAAGGAAAAAACAATAAAACAAAGAAGCACAACAAACAAACTCTGTGGAGATGTGGCTAGGAAGGACTACTTGGCTCCTTCAGCAGATTCTAGTGCTTTGTGTACCACCGCAACTGCCTTCCTGGGGTCTCAGAGTGCTTTCCAGACTCTATTCTCCCGCCCTATTACAAGGGATTTTTACATCTGCTTCCCTTGCATAGTTGGCAGCAAGTAGCCAAAATCTGAGAATGTAAAGGAAAAAGAAAAAGGGTAGGAAAAAGGGTCTTGCTGAATTTACTTACCTATGAAATACATATGTCTAGAACAGTGCTTGGCCCAAGGCGCCCACTCATCTGTGGCTTGTTTTTCACTTTCTTCATTATGTCATTAGAAGTCCAAAACAAACATGTCATCAGGATCGCTGACTAGAGGCACCTAGCATGTGCCTCCTCTACAAAGAAGGACAAAAATAGCAAGTATGAATAGATAACTGCAAGTTGAACAAAGTCTCTAGGGGAGAACAATGGAGTTGAATGATGAAGTGGCAAAGACCCCCTGAGGCATGGAAACTCAGGATGGCAGCAAAAAGAGGGAAGCAAAGTACCTGGCCAGGATCTATTTAGAGCCAAGCATTCCCATTGTGAAGAAAGGGTGGGTGGGAGATCCCCAGCTGTTCACATCCCACCATGGATGCCTGCAATCCTAGGCTGCAGAAGAGCCGTACTACCCTCACAGGCCCTGAGTCCAGTGGAGGGAGGTGCCTGGAGTCCAAGTGACTATATTACCCCAAAGAGAGAATACACACTGGGCCCTCTTACTCCTCAGGACCCAGGTTGCTGTTGCATACCATTTTGAGGATGGATCCCCTACCAGAGAGCATCCTGCCCAGGGGGTCAATAACCTCTGCATCTGAACATCCTTGGGGCTCCACTATTATCCCACCATACCCACACAGAAGACTGCAGGGCCACAGCTCCAACTAGATTCAGTGGTGCAGCTGTGAACCAGGCTCTTAAGCCCACCTGGGGCTCTGCATCCCAGACAACAGGTGGTCCAGCACAGCAGGGAGGATATCCTCAAGATAGAAGTTGTAGATGCACATATTCCACAGAGCCTAAGAGCCAACAGCCTGGCATCTGACTCCGCTGGTGACCCCATTACCTTCAGTAGCAGAACTACTTTGCACCTGTATTCCCACTTGGGGCCTGAGGATCAGTCCATCTAGGTCCCACCAATGCTGCAGGTGACCCTACCCATTCCAGGGGCAGAGCTGTCACCTGTGTACCCCCCAGGGTCCCCAGGATTCACATACCCAGGGCCTGCTACAGACATTGACCCCACCCACCACAGTGGCAGATTTGCTAATCATTATGCACCCTCCATAGAGCCCAAGGACTGGCCCGCCCAAGGCCTGCTGTTGCTGGTAACCTTGTCCACTCCTGTGGCAGAGCTGCTCAATGCTTTCACAGTGGCTCAAGCCCACCTGGTGGTCTCTGTAAGGTTAGCTGAGAGTAAGGGCAAGTAGACCCAAAGTCAGGCAAGCAAGTTTTATTAACTTGCCGGGCTGCTCCACAGTAGCCAGAGGAGGCAGCTCAGCTTAAGGCTGCTGTAGGGTTTTATAGGGCAAGGGGCTAGGTTGGGGTGGGGGAAACTGAGTAGTATTGCAGGTGTTTCAACCGTTTCCTGGAAATATTTTTGTCTGCTCAGTTATGCAACGGGGGCAGATGTCTTAACTGCATCCTGGAACTATTTACCAGTTCTACTGAAAGTCTTACACGAGCGGCTGTAAAAAAAGGTTGGGGGGCATTTGTAGGTAGTCACAAAGCACTGTATTGTCAGGGTCATGGAGTGAGGAGGATGGGTAGCTTGGATCTCTAACATTCCAGCCTTTAATAGGTGATAAAGGAAGAAGGGCGACGTTATCATCTGAGTGCTTCTAGCTGAAGAGGGGCGGCGACGTTATCATCTGACTGCTTCTAGCTGAAGAGGAGCGGTGTGCAAGGGGAAAGACTGGGGAGGTTGGGGGATGGTTGTTCTTGAAGCTGCTGGTATTTCTGAAGAAGCAGCATATCTCATACTGTCCCATAGGTGAAGGCTTTAATGCGGTCCTGTAAAACCTGGGTAAGGAGATTTATGAAGCGGGGTCCAGAAGCTAAGAGAAGAAGGATGGTTATAGCTGGGCCAAGGAAGAGTAGCAGCTAGGGCGCCCAAGAGCTAAGGGACGATGAGGGCCCGAGGGACCAGTTAGAAGATGTGTTTTTGGTTTTTTTTACGTTTTGGCTTGGTCTTTGAGTTTTTGACTGCATCTTGTACTAGGCCTGATTGAGATAAAAGCAGCACTGTTCATCTAGAAAGATGCAGAGACCTCCTTTCAGCAGTGAGCAAATTAAGGCCTCTGCGATTTTGAAGGGCAACTGCTGCTAAGGAGTCTATTTGTGATTGGAGGCTTGAAACAGTGTCAGCTAAGTCTTCTAAACTGTCTGTAAGATCTCGTGAGAGGGAGCGATAGTAAGTGAGGGAAGTAGAAAGCCCGGCCACTCCGGTTCCAACTGCAGTAGTAATTCCCAGCCCTACTAGAAGGGGTATTAACTGAATGGCCCTGCATTGGCACACTTGAGTTTTTACAGGGATTGGTAGGCTTTGGTTTCCAGGGACAATGTCGATTTTTGGGCTTAGAAAAACTAGAGTACAGGTACAGCCCAGTTGGTAGGGAGGCAGAGATAGGTGGAGGCACCGCACAGGAAGAATATGCCTTGGCTAGGTAAGCAGAATTAGTTGTGTATATTAAAAAGGTGTGTGAGCTTGTGGTCTTTGTATATCCATGCTCCTAGGGTGCCTGCTAAGGCAGCTGTGGTGAGTGGCTGTAAGGGAGTATTAGGAGACAGTTGGGTTGAACCTGGATTTGTGTTTTCCCAGTGGAGGAGAAATCGTTTTGTATCTACCAGGAGTCTTTTGTTATCATTTAATAAAGGGATTAGAAGACATTCATTTGTGGTGGGGGGATGGACCTCAGAGGGGGATGGAGTCCAGGGTTGAAAGGATAGGCAGGGTAACTGCCTTCCATTGTAGTATCCTGAGTTTAAGTTTTATAGTAGAGTGGTGTTGATTTTGGGGGGACCAGAAAAGCACATGGTAACCTGGAAAATGGGAAGGTGAGTATGGTCAATTGGGCCTTGGAGTTGCAGAGTGAAATTGCAGTGGTTTGAAGGTAGATGTCCTAGAAGGTGACCTGAGGGTAGTGGTGTTGTATGCATAGAGGGGCTTGGGAAGTTAAGAAGGTGGTGGTTATAGGACCAAGGATGGGCTTGGTATGGTTGGTTTTGGGGCTAGATTATCAAAATAGGGGTGCATTAGCAGAACTGCTCGCCCTGTTGTGGTGAGGAGTTTGTTTGTTTTAGAATAGGAATTGGAGAGATTAATTTAGTACTGTAAATCTGGGTATTGGTAGGGGCCGCTTAGCTCATAATGGGGGTATAAAGTTATTTGAGTAAAAACCCAGTCACAGGTTGAAACAGGAATTGCGGTGTAGGCTACAGTTGATAGGCAAAAGCAAAGCCACTAGTTATCAGCAAGGGTGGGGTTGGCCTATTTTAATAAGGCATGGGTAAGATTTAGGATTTTGTGAAGGTAATTAGGCATTGGTGGAAGAAGGAGAGCTAGAGTGTCAGGGACCAGGAGGGGTAGAGAGACAAAGGGTAAGTAGGAAAGTAAATAAGTGTGTTTCATCTGGGGAAAAATCGCACAAGTCACCTTGGAAGAGAAGGTCATTTATCCACTCTAAAAGAGAATCAAAAGTGGGAGCTAGGGGATAAAACCAAGAGATATCTTGGCAAACAGAGGTGAGGAAGATGGTAAAGCGGCAATATAGGCACAGGCAGGGCATTTAGAGGTGGTGATTATTTGTTATGGACTGTGATTCCAGTTATGAGGATAATTAATAGGCAAAGGGTTTAAGTGATTGAGATTTTTTGCCTGATACTCCACTTGGAAGGTGCTACAGTATATAATCCTACTGCAAAGAGTATGGTTAGTATGCTCCTTATTGCAATGGTAGCATAGAGAGACTTCCATTAGAGAATATAGAGGTAGAAGTAGGGCAGATGTTGAAGATTAAATTGGATGTTACTTATCTTTCATATCTTTAGGGAGAGAGGGGTTCTTCTGAAATAGGAGTGAGGTGAAGTCAGATTGGTCCCAGGGCGGCGCTGAGGTATTTGCGAAGGACGATTGGCGGATCAGCTGTAAGTGGGTCAGCTGTAGGAGCCCTTTTTAATCTGGAAAGATGGTACCAAGAGGTATGTCCTGAGAGTTTGGCTGCAGTGGGGGTTGTGAGAATAACCTGGAAAGGGCCTTCCTACTTGGGTTTGAGACTTGTCAGGTTGAAGGTTTTTAGGAAAACATGTCCTCCTGGTAGGAGAGTCTGGTCAGTGGGGTCTTTGTGGGGTTTTGGGAGAGCTTGGTCCGCTTGTTCACGAAGGAGATGGCAGATAAGGGAGAGTGTGGGAAAGTATTCTCCTAACTGAGAATCAGATGGGGACCTGTTTTGTAGGAGGAAGGGGCGTCCATACATTAATTAGAATGGGCTGAGGAAGGAGGGTGCCCTTGGACTGGTTCTAATGCAGACTAGAACTATGGGCAGAAGAGAAGTCCAGGGTTTCTGAACTTCAAGAGTGAGTTTGGCCAACTAGGTTTTGAGAATTCCATTTGCCCTTTCAGCTTTTCCTGGTGACTGGGGTCAGCATGGGATATGGAGGCACCACTGGACACTGAGGGACTGAGAAGTCTGTTGGGTCATTTGGGAGAGGAAGCAAGGGCCATTGTCTGATTGTATAGAGCGAGGGAGACCAAATCTAGGGATAATTTCTGCTATAAGAATTTGGGCAACTACTGCGGCCTTTTCTGAAGAGGTTGGAAATGCTTCTACCCACGCAGATAAGGTGTCTATAAGAGTAAGAAGAAATTTTTTTCTTTTGATGGGAGGCATGTAGGTGAAGTCTGCCTGCCAGTCTTCCGCTGGGAGTGTTCCTCTGAGCTGATGTGTAGGGATGGAGGGAGAGTGGAGGGCCCCTTGGGAGGAAGTAACAGAGCATATATGACAGTTGGAGGTTGTGTCTTTCAGTGAGGTGAATAAGTGGGGAGAGGAGAAATAAGGGTGGGGGAGGATGAGCTTTTGATTTTTGACTATCCAATCCCCTTGGAAGGAGGCTCCTTGTTGTAGGAGGGAGGCTCCTTGCTGTAGTAGCGAAGCTTTTTCAGTCGGAGAGTACTTGGGTTGGATTGCTAGGGTAATGAGGAGGAGAGGGGCAGGGACAGAAGAAAGGGAGGCGTCTTTTGCTGCCTCATCGGCCTTTCTGTTTCCTCTGGAGATCTCATCTGAACCTGTGTGATGCCTTCTACAGTGTATCACTCCTGCTTTAGAGAGGAGGTGTGTGGCCTAAAAGAGTTGGTAAATAAGGGGGCCGTTAGTGATGGGGGTTCCTTTGGCAGTAAGGAATCCTCTCTCTTGCCAGATGGTAGTGTGGGAATGAAGAATGTGGTAGGTATATTTGGCGTCTGTATAAGTGTTGACTCCTTTGCCTTTGGAAAGGGTTAGGGCCCTGGCGACAGCTATGAGTTCTGCTTTTTTGGAGGAGCTTCCAGGGGGTAGAGGTTTGGCTTCAGTTACTCGGTCAAGGGAAACAACTGCATATCCAGCAATTTTGGGGGAGCCAGTGGGCCCAGAAGAGGAGCCATCTATGAATAGTTTGTCATCGGATTTGGTGAGAGGCTTGGAGGAAATTTTTGGGAAATGTGGCCATACACGGTCCAGGATGTCAGTGCAAGAATGAGTAGGGGGGAAGAGGATATGGGAAGTAAGGATGCTGGGTTGAGGGGAGCCCTTTTGGCAAGGCTGAATTAGGGATTTTTAATAAAGAGGGCATGGAGTGATTGAATTTGGGAAGGAGAGAGGGAACTTAACACCCAAGAGGAGAGGAGACCCTGTAAACCCAAGAGAAGAGGAGATCCTGTAAATTGTGAGGACTGTGGACAGTGGTGTTTCGGCTGAATGTCAGTTTTTTGCTTTCCAGAGCTGAAATGGCCACTGCTGCCAATGCTCTAAGATAGGCTGGCCACCCTTTGATGGTGTTGTCTTATTGTTTAGAGAGATGGGCTACAGGGGCAAAGGAAGGAGGATCTCCTTTCTGTTGCCCTAAGACACTGAGGGCTATCCCCCAGCTTTCAGTGCTATAGAGAATAAAAGGTTGGGAGATATCAGGTAAGGACAGGGCTGGTGTGTGGTGACAAGAGCGGTTTGGAGTTTATGGAAACTGGGAAGTATGTTATGTAAGGGGCTTAGGAGTTCATTGAGGGAGGCTTTGACTGCTTCACAGAAGGGGTGAGCTAGGAGGGCAAAGTTGGGAATCTATATCCTAAAGAAACCTACCAGTCCTAAGGAAGAGAGAATTTCATTTTTTGAAGAAGGTGGAGCCAGGCTGTCTATTAAGACTGCCCGTGCCGGGGCCATGGTCCGAGCCCCAGGGGAGAGTTGGGCTCTCAAATATGTTACTGTTGGGGTGGATAGTTGTGCTTTGGAGGGGGAGACCCTATATCCTTTGCTAGCAAGAAAGTTTAGAAGGGTAATAGTGTGAGTTTGAGAGTCTTCTAGGGAGGGGCTGCAAAGAAGGAGATCATCTACATATTGAAGGAGATGGCTGGGGGAAAGGTCCAAGGAGGTGAGGTCTTGGGCTAGAGCTTGTCCAAAGAAGAGAGGGCTGTCCGTGAAGGCCTGAGGGAGAGTGGCCCATGTGAGTTATTGTGATTGAAGGGTGTCAGGATCAGTCCAGGTGAAAGCAAAGAGGTTTTGGGAGTCAGGGTGCAGGGGAATAGTGAAGAAGGCATCCTTTAGGTCAATGGCAGTGTAGTGGGTGGTATTGGAGGGAATAAGGGAGAGGAGTGTATAAGGGTTGGGAACTACTGGGTGAATGGGAAGGACTGCCTGATTGATAATCTAGAGATCTTGGACTAGTCGGTAAGAGCCATCTGACTTTTTAGCAGGAAGGATGGGGGTGTTATATGGAGCATGAATTGCTCTAAGAAGACTGCATAAGCAGAGCTTGTTTATAATGGGTTGTAGGTGTTTTTAGTGACTGAGAGAGATGGGGTATTGGGGTACATTGGGAAACTTGGAGGGGTCTTGGATTATGATAGGGTCATGGTGAACAGCTAGGGATGGGGTAGTGGTGTCCCACACCACTGGGTTAACAAGATAGGCAGGAAGCAGGTACTGGGGAGAAGGGTCAGGGGTCAGACTGGTGGAAAGGAGCAGGAGGGACTCGCTTTGAGGGAGACAGGAAAAGGTGATAGAAGCCTTAAATTTGGCTAACAGATCTTGGCCTAGAATGGGGGTAGGGCAGTGAGTCATGATAAGCATGCAGCGAGTCATGATAAGAAAATGGTATTAAAAAGGGAACAAGAAGGGGGTCCAGTGGCACACGGATTGGAGACAAGTCCATCAACTCCCACAACTGAGACCTGAGAGGGATGAATTAGTCCTGCAAATTCAGTTAAAGCTGAATAGGTGGCCCCAGTATCGATTAGAAGAGATCGGCTTACCTGCTACTAGTAGGATTACCCTGGTCTCCGATGCAGTGATGGAAGAGGGGTTTGGCGGCCCTGGGCCCTGTCAGTCTTCAGAGGCCAGGCTGAGGAGCTGTAGCAGTGTGAGGGATTCTTCACTCTTCGGCTTGATGAGGGGACAGCGGGTTGGGGGAGCAGGCTTTTCTGTTTGCCTGTTAAGAGGGCAGTCAGACTTCCAGTGGCCAGTCTGTTGGCAGACCGGGCAGGGGCTCTTCGGTACTCATGGGTTAGGACATGCCCGTGACCAGTGGCCTTCTTTGCCACACTTAAAGCAGGCCCCAGGAGGAAGACTGCTTTTGGGTCTTTTGTGCCCTTGGGTGCTATTGCCAGGTTGACAAATAGCTGTGGCTAGTTGCTGGTATTTGGCATGATCTCATTGGGCCTTATTTATTTTTTCCTGCTCATCCCTATTATTAAAGACTTTACAGATTGAGAAGGTCTTGATGTGGGGTTTGAGGGCCTTTTTGAGTTTATGCCAGATGTTGGGAGCTGATTGGGAGATAAAATGGGTATAAAGAACTATAGTGCCTTCTCAGGAAGCAGGATCAATGAGGGTGTATTTTTGCAGAGCCTCTCTAAGACGGGAGAGAAATTCAGTGGGATTTTCTTCTGCCCTCTGGGAAATTTCTTTGAGGTTTTTAAAATTTACAGCTTTATGGTCAGCTTTGTTAAGGCCTGCAATGAAGCAAGTGACCATATGGTTACGGGGTGCTCAGCCTGGGGTCTGTTGGTTGGTATTCCCAGGACGGCTCTTCTCGGGGAACTACCATGGCCCGTACCAGAGCAGGATTGGCAGAGAGAAGGGCGATTATAGAGGGTGAAGAAAGGCTGAACATAAGCAATTTCAGACCATTTCCCATTGCAATAGCAAAAATTGTCTAACTCCCTGAGTA
The DNA here is from genome assembly GCF_003255815.1 of Theropithecus gelada. NCBI lineage: Eukaryota > Metazoa > Chordata > Mammalia > Primates > Cercopithecidae > Theropithecus > Theropithecus gelada. The sequence continues at coordinate 162,298,754 of NC_037673.1, forward strand.
TATTGAAATCGAAGGTACCATTTTCAGGCTATTGGGAGTCATCATCTAATTTATATTCTGGCCAAGCTGTATTACAGTAGAAAATAAGTTTTTTGGGACAAACCTCTGAACAGAGGCCGAGAGTGTTAAGATGGCGAAGGAAGCACCCCAGGGGAGTAATCTTAAATGTAATAGATTGAGAGGCTCCCTTGTGAATGGAATAGGGGGTGAGAGAGGAAGAAGAGACTTCCAATGACAAGGATGGTGGGAGATGGTGTCCACTGTCCCACGGGCCTTGCTTAGGAGGAGGGAGGTAACCACCAAGTCAGGCATCCCTGAAACGGAGGAACCAGAGGCCCAGATGCTGGGAGGAAGTCCTTGGCCCAGGGCTGGGTCTTTCGGGCAAATAGGGACATTTAAGGGTTCCAGGTAAATGACAAGAGTCTCTCTTACTCACCCCTGTACAGGCTTTGGTGATAAATGGAGTCACCAACAGTGAGAGGGTCTGAGAAATCCTCCAGGTCTTTGGCAGGTTCAGGAAGGGAGGATGGCCTGAAGAGGTGGAAAGGCACCGAGGCTCTAGCATGCTGTGACGAGTGAACCCAGGAGGAGGAAGTGAGTGAGAGGGAGAGGGAGGGGGAGAGGGAGAGGGAGAAGGGGGGAGAGAGAGAGAGAAAATGAGTCCTCTAGGGATGCCTGACCAGAGCCTTCCTGGGTTTCAGCACCAAAATGTAAGATTAGCTGAGAGTAAGGACGAGTAGACCCAAAGTCAGGCAAACAAGTTTTATTAACCTGTCAATCTGCTCCACAGTAGGCAAAGGAGGCAGCCCAGCTTACAGGCTGATGTGGGGTTTTATAGGGCAAGGGGCTAGGTTGGGGTGGGGGAAACTGAGCAGGACTGCAGGTGTTTCAACCATTTCCTGGAAATGTTTTTACCTGCTCAGTTATGCAAGGTAGGCAGATGTCTTAAGCACATTCTGGAACTGTTTACCAGTTCTACTGAAAGTCTTGCACAAGCAGCTGTAAAAAAGGTGGAGGGGGGAGTTTGTAGGTGGTCACAAAGGACTGTATTGTGAGGATCATGGAATGAGGAGGAGGGGTAGCTTGGATCTCTAACAGTCTCCACCCTCAGAAAAACCATGCCACAGCCTCCACAAACAACTGCAGAATAAGACCATGAGGTACTCACAGACGCGGTTGTCTTTGATTACAGCCGAATAAATCACTCAGAGACTACATTGTTGTGTTTACACCAAACCAAAGCCATAGCAATCTATACAGCCAACATTATAGGACATATCCACAGGGAAAAGTCTTTTTTCTAAAAGGGCTATTTTGAAAGAATAGAAGATGGTGCTATGAAATGAGATGCACAGATATCAATGTAGGGATAAAAGAAACATGAAAAAGCAAGGGAAAATAACTCTTTCATAGGAGCACAATAATTCTTCAGTAACAGAACTCAAAGGAAAGGAAATCTATCAAATGCCTGCAAAGAAATTAAAGTAATGATTTTTAAGGAAACTTAGTGAGCTACAAGAGAATATAAATAGATAATTCAACAAAACTTGGAAAATAATTCATAATCTGAATCAAAAATTTAACAAAGAGATAGATATCATTAAAAAGAACCCAACACAAATCTTGGAACTGAAAAATTCAATGAATATATTTTTTTTAAAATGCACTTGAGAGCTTTAACAGTTTACTAGATCAAAGAATAAAGATTTTTTGATTCTGAAGACAGGTATTATGAAATAACCCACTTAGGTAAAAAGAAAAGAGGAAGCAGTATAAAATGAGACTTATAGAAAAACATTAAGCAGACAAGAATTCACATTATGAGCATTTCAGAAGGAAAGGAGATAGAAAAAAAGGCATAGAAAACCTATTTAATGAAATAATAGCTTAAAAATCCCCAAAGGCTTAGAGGAGATATGGGTACTCAGATCAAGGGAGTTCAAAAATCCCCAAGTAAATTGAATCCTACAAGGTCTCTGCTGAGCCACATTATAGTCAAACCATCAAAAGTCAAAGACAAAAACAGGGTTTTAGCAAGAGAAAAGCATCAGGTCACATAAAGGAGGATCCTCATCAAAAAAAACCAAAAAAATTCTCAGTTGAAAACTTACAGACCACGAAAGAATGGGTTAATATATGTAACGTGCTGAAAGAAAAATATTGTTGGCCAAGAATGCTATACTCAGCAAAGCTATCCTTAAGAAATGAAGGAGAAATAAAGTCTTTCTCAGACAAGCAAATATCGGCAAATTCATCACCACACAACTGCCCTTATAAGAAATACTCATGAGAATTGTACATCTGGAAACAAAACGATGATAACTACCATAAGAAAGCACACAAGGAAAAAAATCACTGGTAGATCAGATATATGAATGAGAAAGAGGAAAAAATCAAATATTATCACTACAGAAAATCAGTAAACCACACAGTTAAACAATGAGAGAGAGAGAGAGAGAGAGAGAAAGAAAGAAAGAAGGAAGGAAAGGAAGGAAGGAAGGAAGGAAGGAAGGAAGGAAGGAAGGAAGGAAGGAANAAAGAAGGAAGGAAAGAAGGAAGGAAGGAAGGAAGGAAGGAAGGAAGGAAGGAAGGAGGGAAGAAAGGAAGGAAGGAAGGAAGAGTATACAAATCTACCAAAAAAACAAATAGTACAATGGCAAGAGTTATTTCACATCTACAAAAACACCTAGAATGTTAACGGTTTACACACCCAATTAAAAGATATAAACTGGTCAAATGAAAACATCCAACTATATGCTGCCTTCAATAAACTCACTTCATCTATAAAGACATGGCCTGAATGTGAACAAATGGGAAAAGATGTTCCACACGAATAGAAATAAAAAATGAGCACGAGTAGCTATATTTTTATCAGATAAAACAGACTTTAAAAATTTATTAAAGAGACAAAGAAGGTAATTATATGGTGATAAATGAATCAATTCAGTGAGAGATATAACAATTGTAAACAGATTTATACCCAACATCAGATATATAAAACAAATACCATTAGAGCAAACAGGAGAGATAGTTCCCAATGCAATAATAGTTAGGAATTTAAACACCCTACTCTCAGCATTGAAGAGGTCACCTAGATAAAAAATCAGCAAAGACACATTGGATTTGAACTGCATAGACCATATGGATTTAACAGACATAGGGCATTTCACTCAAGAGCTGCAAAGAATACACATTTTTCTCATCAGTACATGGAACATTATCCAGGATAGACCATATTTTAGAACACAAAACAAGTCTCAACAAATTTTTAAAATGAAAATCTTATCAAATGTTTTCTCAGACCACAATGGGGTAAAACTAGAAATCAATAACTACAGAAATTTTGAAAAATGTACAAATACATTATTTATTTATTATTATTTTTTCAGATGGAGGCTCACTGTGTCACCAGGCTGGAGTGCAGTGGTGTGATATTGGCTCACTGCAACCTCCGCCTCCCAGGTTCAAGTGATTCTTCTGCCTCAATCACCTGAGTAGCTGGGACTACAGGTGTGCACCACCATGGCCAGCTAATTTTTGTATTTTTAATAGAGATGGGGTTTCACCATGTTAACCAGGCTAGAGAAAACAGATAAATTTCTAGACATGTATATCCTTTCAAGGTTGAATGAAGATGAAATAGAAAACCTAACCATACTGATAAGGAATCACAAGATTAAATCCAAAATAAAGTCTTCCAACAAAGAGAAGCCCATGAGCAGAAGGCTTTACTGCAGAATTGTAGGAAACTTTTAAAGAATAACTAATACCAATTCTGAAACTACTCCCAAAATTTTAAGAGGAAGGAATTCTTTCTTACGTATTTGATGAAGCCAGAATTCCTTTGATACCAAAATCATACAAGGACACAGCAGCAGCAGAAACAACAACAACAACAATAAAAACAACAGGCCAATATTCCTGATGAACATAGGTGCAAAATTCTCAACAAAATACTAGCTAACTGAATTCAACTGAATTCAGCAACTAGCTAACTGAATACACAATGATCAAGTGGGATTTATCCTAAGGATGCAAGGATGGTTCAACATACAAAAATCAATAGATGTAATACATCACATGAATAGAATGAAGTGCAAAGACCATATAATCATTTCAATAGATGCGGAAAAGGCATCTATTTGACAAAATTGAACATCCTCTCATGATAAAAATTCTCAGTAAATTAGGTAGGAATAGTAGAAGGAACATACCCCAACACAATAAAGGCCATATATGACAAACATCGTAACAAATGGGGAAAAGTAGAAAACTTTTCTCTAAGAACTATTATATAACAGGACAAGAATGCCTACTTTTACTGCTCTTATTCAACATGTCATTGGAAGTTGCGACCAGAGTAATTAGACAAGAAAAAAATAAAATAAAGGGCATCCAAATTGGAAAAGAGAAAGTCAAATTGTCGCTGTTTGCAGATAACATGATCTTTATATATTAAAAAATCCCTAAAGACTCCACCAAAAACCTCTTAGAGCTGATAAATTCAATAAAATCAAAATATAAAAATTCATAGTATATCTATACACCAGTAATAGACTACCTGAAAAAAAATCAAGAAAGCAATTTATTTAAAATAGCTACCAAATAAAAAGCCTGCAGATAAAATTAACCAAGGAGTTAAAATATCTCTACAATGAAATCTACAGAACACTGGTGAAAGAAACTGAAGAGGACACCAAAAAATGGGAAAACATGTTATATTCATTAATTGAAAGAATTAATATTGCCAAAGTGATTACACTACCCAAAGTTATATACAGAGTCAGTACAGTCTCTATCATAATACCAATTACATTCTTCAGAGAAATAGAAAAAAAACACAAAATCAAAAACCAAAGGAATTGTGTTTGGAATCTCAAAAGACCATGAATAGTCACAGCAATCCTCACTAAGAACAGTCAGAGGCATCACACTACCTGACTTCAAAACATACTAAAAAATCATAGTAATCAAAACAGCATGGTACTGGTATAAAAACAGACAAACAAACCAATAGAACAGGATAGAAAACCCAGAAATAAATCTACATATTTAGAACAACTGATTTTTAACAAAGGCATTAAGAATATACATTGGGGACAGGACAACCTCTTCAGTAGATGTGCTGGGAAAACTAGATTTCCATATGTACAGAAATGAAATTAGACTCCTATCTGTCACTATATCCCAAAATCACTCAAAATGGATTGAGAACTTAAATGTAAAACCTGAATCTATAAAATTACTAGAATAAAACATAGAAGAAATGCCTCAGGACACATGTCTGGGAAAGGATTTTATAGATAAAACATCAAAAGCACAGGCAGCAAAACTAAAAATAGATCAATGGGATTATATAAAACTGAAAAAGCTTCTGTGCAGCAAACAAAACAACAGAGTAGAGAGACAACTTGTAGACTGGAAGAAAATATTTGTAAACTATTCATCTGACAAAGGATTAATGTTCAGAATATACATGGAGATCAAACAACTAAACAGCAAAAGAGCAAATAACCCAATTTTAAAATGGGCAAAGGATATGAATAGACATTTTTCAAAGGAACATACATATGGCCAACAATTATATGACAAATTCTCAACACCACTAATCACCAGGGAAATTCAAATTAAAACCACCGTGAGATATCTTGTCACCCTAGTTAGAATGGCTATTGTCAAAGAGACAGAAATAACAAATGTTGGCAAGGATACAGAGAAAGAGGAACTCTTATACACTGTTGGTGGGAATATAAATTAGTACAGCCATTATGGAAAACAATATGGAGGTTTCACAATAAAACTAAAAATAGAATTACCATATGATCCAGCAATCCTACTATTTGGCATTTCTGTAAAGGAAAGGAAATTAGTATATATAAGAGATATGTGCACATGTTTATTGCAACAATAGTCATAATAGCCTAGGTATGGAATCAATCTAAATGTCCATCAACAGATGAATGAATAAAGAAAATGTGATATGTATATATATACACAATGGAATACTATTCTGTCATAAAAAAACAATGAAATTCTATCATTTACAGAAACATGGATGAACCTGGAGAATATTATGTTAAATGAAATATGCCAGACAGAAAAATAAATAATTCATGTTCTCACTCAAATGTGGGAACTAAAAAAGTGGAGCTCATAGAACTACAGAGTAGAATTTTGTTTACTGGAGGCCGAAAAATGTAGGAAGGATGAGGGGTAGAGAAAATTGTGTTAATGGATACAAAATTACAACTAAATAGCAAGACTAACTTTCTAGTGTTCTACAGCACTATAGGGTGACTATAGTTAACATTAATTTATTATATATTTTCAAATAGCTAGAAGATAAGATTTTGAATGTTCCCAACACAAAGAAATAATAAATATTTGAGGTGATGCTTATGCCAATTATCTTGATTTGGTCATTACACATTGTATATATGTATCAAAATATTATACTCTATCTCATAAATATGTCCAATCATTACATGTCAGTTAAAAATATTTTCAGAATGAAGACCTGCTCCCTCAACATCTATTAAAGCCATTCAAAACATATCTCTAAGAAAAATATAACCAATAGATCTTAAAAGTCTGTACCTGACTTCAGTACCTACTCATTTTGAGGGTAACACTCAAGAAAAGAATCAGTATTTTTATTTATTTATTTATTTTTTTCTTAGAGGTCTCCTTGACCGTTACACAAATTGCTGTACCTCCTTCATAATAACCTTACTACCCTAGTGTGGTTATGAATAGGGGAGTCCATTGTCAAATATTGTCACATTCTTCCCTTAGAATAATTGATTTCTATTCAATTGGCATTTCACAGAACAATTTCTCTAGCTTTACTTACAAAAGTAACTGTCAAATTCCACCACACAGAATTCAGTTACAATAACTTTATTAGAAACATGCATTAATCAAACATAAAATAAAAGATAACTCATACTTGAGACAGCAAGGTTTTCATAAAATCACTTTCTGTCCTAGAAGCAGATGTCTGAGACATTTTCGTTAATAAAGATCACTAGATATACATCCTTACCAAAATAGAACATGTCCTATCATGCACTTTGAAAATAGATACAATTATTGTACTATATTCCTCCTTTATATATCTTTCTCAAGTTGTAAATTCTGAATTATTTCCTAGGGAAGAGAAAATGGGGAAATAGTAGGTTCATATTAGAAAAAAAGTAAAATTATTTAAAAAATTTAAATAGGTAGTAAAATTTCAAAATATATAACTGTATTTCTGTCAACCAAAAAAATTTGTAGGTAAAAAGGGGGAAGTTAAATTAAAGCAGTTTTTTGTTTTGTTTTGTTTTCTTTTGTTTTTTTGTTGTTGAGACAGAGTTTTGTTCTTGTTACCCAGGCTGGAGTGCAGTAGTGAGATCTCAGCTCACTGCAACCTCTGCCTCCCAGATTCAAGTGATTCTCCTGCCTCAGCCTCCAAAGTAGCTGAGATTTACAGGTGCTATTGACTTCATTCTTAGAATCGTTCAATTTCATGTAGAGTATGTGAAAAACATTTAGAAAAATCTTTATTTTAACGTTATTGTTGAGAGACAAGTCAAGACTTGCCTTAAAAGTGTTCTTTGATTTATAAAAGAAAATATAAATGATTTTTTAAAAGCCACTCAGTTTTTATGAGAAATCTGATTGCATGAATCCCCTGTTTATCTCCCTTCATTCACTCAACACATATTTATCGAGTGTTTTCTATATTCCAAACACTATAGTAGGTCCTGTTGAACAAATATAGATCTGGAGTCTATGACGAAATTAGACCTGAACCCTAATGAAACTTACAGTTTAATGAAAGAGACAGATATTAAACAAATAATTATATTAATGATGGGACAAATGTTATAAAGATAAATGTATTAGTCTGTTTTCATACTGCTATGAAGAACTGCCTGAGGCTGGGTAATTTATAAAGGAACGAGGTTTAATTGGGTCACAGTTACACACGGCAGGGTAGGCCTCAGGAAACTTACAATCATGGCAGAAGGCAAAGGGGAAGCAAGGCACGATCTTCACAAGGCAGTAGGAAGGAGGAGTGCCCAGCAAAGGAGAAGAACCCCTTGTAAAACCATCAGATCTCGTGAGAACTCTCTCACTATCATGAGAACAGCATGAGGGAAACCACCCCCCATGATTCAATTACTTCCACCTGTTCTCTCCCTTAATACGTGGAGATTATGGGGACTACAATTCAAGATGAGATTTTGGTTGGGGGACACAGCCCAATCGTTTCAATAAATATGCCACGTTAAAGACACATAACAGAGCCTTGACCGTGTGATGTTAAATAGGCTTGACTAACTGAGGAAGTTACAACTGAGCAGACATGTAAAAGATGAGTAGGTTGAGGCAGAATGGAATAGTAGTCTAGACGAACAGCACATGGAAAATCCTTCTGACAGGAGGAGCATAACATCCATGGAGAGCTGAGGAAGAGCCAGTGAGACTTGAGCAGAGAGCAAGGGATGGAAAGTATGATTGGAAATGCATCAGAGAGGTTCCTCAGAATACATTTAAAGCTGTTGAAGATGTGATCATTTAAGGAGACTGTATATAAAGAAAAGAAAGATGTCCCAGAATTGCCCTAAGACATGCCAGTCTGGGTAGAGGAGATTAATACTGCAAATGATAAAGAGCAACCAGGCATAAAATCAGAGCATGAAAATGTAATGTCTGAGAGAATATAGAATCCAAGAGAGTGCAGTGTTTCTAAAAAGAGGAATTGATCAACAGTGCTGAATGCTGTTGAGGCAAAAAAAAAAAAGGAGGACTGAAATAATAAGAGAAAACTGGAAATTGTCAGTGACTAGTTTGATCCATAATGGAGACAGAAGACAAATTAGAATGAGTTGAGGAAAAAGTAAAGAGTGAATAAATGGAGGCAGAAAATATAGACAGCTCTCCTTCGAAGCTGGTTGTAAAGCACTTGACTGATTGAGTAATGGGAGTGACTTGATTGTGTATTTAAGAAAAAATTAAGCTATCGTCTTAGTACATTCAAGCTGTTACAAGAAAATGCCATAAGTTGAGTAGCTAATGAACAGAAATATTTTCTTAGGGTTCTAGAGTCTGAAATGTCCAAGATCAAGGATGCTAGCAATTTTACGTCTACTGAGTTCCTGCTTTATTTTATATATATATATATATATATTTTAACATAGATGGTGCCTTCTCACTGTGTTCTTATATGGTGAAAGGGCAAACAAGTTCCCTCTTTTGTAAGGGTACTAATCTCATTTGTGAGAGCTCTACCCTCATGACCTAATCATCCCCTAAAAGTCCCACCTCTTAATAATATTGCATTGGAAATTAGGTTTCAACATGTGAATTTGCTGGGGGAAGGACACAAACATCCCAATCAAAACATACTCAAAAGAAGTGAAAATTGGTATTCAATAAATACGTACATACATGTTCAGAATGGCACTATTCACAATAGCTAACAGGTAGAAATAGCCCAAATGTCCATCAGGGGATAATGAATTAAAAAATGGTTGTAAAAATACAATGGAATTTTTATTTTATTTTATTTTGAGATGGGTCTTGCTCTGTCACCCAGGCTGGAGTTCAGTGGTGCTATTTCGGCTCACTGCAACCTCCTCCTCCTGGGTTCAAGCGATTCTCCTGCCTCAGCCTCCCAAATAGCTAGGATTACAGGCTCATGCCACCACGCCTGGCTAATTTTTGTATTTTTAGTACAGATGGGGTTTCACTGTTGGCCAGACTGGTCTCAAACTCCTGACATTAGGTGATTCACTCACTTTGGCCTCCCAAAGTGCTGGAATTATAGGCATAAGCCACCAAGCCCAGTGGGAATTTTTTCTTCCATTAAAAAGGAATGAAATATTGATACATGCTATAACATGAACGAATCTCTAAAACATTATGCTAACGAATATAAACCAGACACAAAATGTTGCAATTGTGATTCTTTCTATATAAAATATTCAGAATAGATAAACTCACAGAAACAGAGCACAAATTGGCCAGAGGCTGTAGACGGAGGAATGGGGAACAACCATTTAATAGGTCGAGGTTCTTTTTTCCTTTGGGGTGAAGAAAATATTTGGAAACTAGATACAGACAGTGGTTGTGCAATATTTTGAATGCACTAAATGGCACTGAATTGTTCAACTTCAAATAGCTAAATTTTACATCAGGTGAATTTTATCTCAAAAAATATTTTAAAAATAGATGATGAAGACATAATTCAGAGAGAGACATTATATATGCAAGAAAGAGAAAGGATATCAAAATAAAACATTCCTGAGAAATCAGGAGGGCGTGGGAAGAGAAGTTTAGATAGTAGGAACCAATTCATTGGGAAGGAAACAACCACCATAGGATGGCTATAGGTCATGGGAAATTGAGATGTTTGGTAGTGGGAAGTTTTGAAATTCTCTACATTTTTCCCAAAGTCTATTGTAGCCTAAATATTAAATATAACTTTAAATTTTCCAAACAATATAAATGTAAGGGATATAAGTATCCGAATGTTCTCCTTTGCAAATTTGCCAGGGTGAGTGTATACACTTAATGACAATTATGTTTCTCTTTCTAATTCACATTCTTGAGCCTTCTCAGCAGTCCAGAGCTATTACCTATTGTCCAGGTTCTAATCCTGGCTTTACCACTAGCTGTGTCAATTTGGGCAAGCAACTTAACATTGTGTTGCTTCAGTTCCCCTCTCTGTAAAACAGATGTGATAAAAGTACCTACCTTATAGTGTTACTCTGAAGAATAAGTGAAATAATGCTGGTTAAAGTTTGAGGACAATACCTGGCACACAGTAGATGACCAATACAATTAGATATTATTATTAATTTTTCATAGATGAATGTGGTGTTATTAACTCATAATACTTAAAATTTGTGCTAACATCATTTTTTCTAAAGATTCCTTCTGCAATGAATACATTTTGCTTTCTGAGTCCAGTGATCCTTAAGAATCGGATGGGACAGGATACTTGTCTTTTTTCTCAAACATATGGAAAGCTTGCCATCTAAGCAGAGATCTACGGCAGTCTTTGGACTCATTGGTATTATCTGAAATCAGCTAAACTAATAACCAAAGGCAAATAGAGGCCGGGCGCGGTGGCTCAAGCTTGTAATCCCAGCACTTTGGGAGGCCGAGACGGGCGGATCACGAGGTCGGGAGATCGAGACCATCCTGGCTAACACGATGAAACCCCGTCTCTACTAAAAAATACAAAAAACTAGCCGGGCGAGGTGGCGGGCTCCTGTAGTCCCAGCTACTCCGGAGGCTGAGGCAGGAGAATGGTGTAAACCCGGGAGGCGGAGCTTGCAGTGAGCTGAGATCCGGCCACAGCACTCCAGCCTGGGCGACAGAGCCAGACTCCGTCTCAAAAAAAAAAAAAACAAAAAACAAAGGCAAATAGAGTCTAAAGCTATTATAAGGTGCCACATGTTAATATTGAGATACTGACTTATTCTCTGTAGATCCCTATATGTTTAAAATAATACAGTTAAAAAAACAAAAGTGTTATTTTAGTGATTAAAAATCATACTTTCCAGATATTTGGCATTTTGTGTCAGTCTCAACAAAAATAGGTATTCTTATTTCTGGTAAACTTGGTGAGTTAAGATGTATGTTGTTATTTACTCTGTTGGCCAGGCTGGAGTACAGTGGTATGATCTCAGCTCACTGCAACCTCCACCTCTTGGGTTCAAGCAATTCTCCTGCCTCAGCTTCCTACGTAGCTGGGATTACGGGCGCGGGCCACCACACTGGGCTAAATTTTTATTTTTATTTTTATTTTTGGAGTTTTAGTAGAGATGGGGTTTCACCGTGTTAGCCATGATGGTCTCGATCTCTTGACCTCGTGATTCACCCACCTCAGCCTCCCAAGGTGCTGGAATTACAGGCGTGAGCCACCGCACCCGGCCTGGTTTAAATTTTAAAACGCCTTTTACTAGTTTGTTTTCCTGGGGATAAGAAAGTCCCTGCAGATATGTAAATCACTCTAAAAAGGAGGAAATGATTGAGAAAGGGAAAAATCTATTGGGTAAATTGGGAATTATTCTTTCAAATTTTATATTGGTCTTTCATCAGTCAATGCTGGAAGATGTCATCAGAAAAAAAAAAAAATCCAAATTGCAATAGAATATTTACTTGCATCAGTGTCTCATTGAACCAGGAAAGAGAATCCCAATATTATAATTAGTTTAGCACAGTTCCAGGGTATGAATGCATTTTATCCTTAAGAGACCTACGATATAGTGGTTAAGAACATAAACTGTGGAAAGGGACTAGCTGGGTTCATCTGGATTCAAATTCCAGCTAATGAAACCTCATCATAGGGTTATAAGTGAAGATGAAATGAACTAATACATATAATTATTTATAGCAATGCTTGGCATCTGGTAAATACTCAATTATCATTAGCTATCATTTTATATTGTTTGCCTTTTGAAAAAATGTTATTTAACCAGAAAGTAATGTATGTTTCAAGAGAAACTATAGAAATTGATGAGTAAGGTTTGCCCTTGAAAAGTCAGCTGAAACACATAACTGTTTAAAATCCCCCTCAACTTAGAGCTATTGAGGAAACCAGGTGGTTTTACCAGGTTTCCATCTTATAACTCAGTTAAAAGAATATCAAAACATACCACAAAAGTTTCATTCATCTACAATTCCATTTTGAGAATTGTTTTAAATAGCTTAAAATGTAAGCCGTTTGATCTTTATAAAGATATATTGGACTTGCACTGCCTTCATTATTAATCAGTGGAATATAATAGATTTGAACGGATGTCTACACTGAATTTGAAACAAAAAAATTCAGTCCAGTTATCATCACTATTTTTAAAATTTACTTAGAGATTAGGGATTCTACTTAACAGCATACTCAATTGGTTATTTGTAAGTAAATATTTTATCTTGCAATCTTACTGTAAATAATTTGCCAACATACACAAAAAGTTGATATTTACACCCATGTACGTATACACACTCTCACAGGATGTTCAATTTATCATTTTTGATAACATACTGGAAATGACTTTAATGTTTATCAATTGATATTAGTGAAATTAATTCTGGTACTTCTGTCCAATAGAAGACTACTTAGCTATTAAAATAAATGCAATAGACAGTAATGTATTGACATAGAGATAGTCACAGGTACATTATTTTAAAAAGTGTAAGATGCTGAAATATCTATGGAATAATCCATTAAGTTAAACACAAGTATATGTATGCACATACGTACACAGGAAGCTTTTAACAAAATAGCTTCATGGGCATAGTTTTATAGTTTAAGTATATGATTAGAAGGGTTTTTTACCTTATGTGCAGGACTTATTGATAGTGCTGGTAATTTCTAACATCAACAATATCTGGTCGATGCCATCCTAGACCATTTACTTTTATGTGTTTTGTATGTAAAAATAGTGACAAATTATATTTTAAGCTAACATGTCATACTGAACATTCTGATAAAATAATACGTCTTCCGTAGTTCATCTGTATTTATTATTTTTTCCTCTTAATTTCCATTTCTCTTCTATTATAACCATTTACTCATCAATTTGTATTCCCCCTTTAACTGTGAAATCTTTAGGGCTCTAAGAATTTAGCCTAACACCTAATAGGAATGGCAGACATTTAATACATGTTTGTATGATCCAAGGCAATATACTGTAAGAACATAAGCTTTGAAATAAAACAGACATGAATTTAAATTTTGATTTTGAAAATATCTATCTGATTATCATGGGCATGTTACTTGACTTTATTAAATATCCAGAAAAAAAAATAAAATCACACAGTCCTATCTTATGGGACTTTTTCCATGATATCGTGTTGCTAAAGAGCATACTTCTGTGATTGTCATGCAGTAAGTCTTCAATAAATTAAGATCGTGTCCTCANCTCACTGTAACCTCCACCTCCCGGGTTCAAGCAATTCTCCTGCCTCAGTCTCCTGAGTAGCTGGGATTACAGGCACCTGCCACCACTCCTGGCTGATTTTTGTATTTTAGTAAAGACGGGGTTTCACCTTGTTGGCCAGGCTGGTCTCAAGCTCCTGACCTCAGGTGATCCACCCACCTTGGTCTCTCAAAGTGCTTCGGATTACATGTGTGAGCCACCATGTCTGGCCTCATTTTCCTTTTTTTACTCATCACTTAATAGTCCTCTGTAGGCTACCATGTCCTCCTCACAAATACTTTTTTTTTTTTTTGAGACGGAGTTTCACTCTTGTTGCCCAGGCTGGAGTGCAATACTGCAATCTTGGCTCACTGCAACCTCTGCCTCTCGGGTTCAAGTGATTCTCCTGCCTTAGCCTCCCAAGTAGCTGGAATTACAGGCATGCACCACCACATCCGGCTAATTTTGTATTTTTAGTTGAGACGAGGTTCACCATGTTGGCCAGGTTGGTTTTGAACTCCTGACCGTAGATGATCCACCTGCCTTGGCCTCCCAAACTGCTGCGATTACAGGCATGAGCCACCGCACCCGACCGTTCATAAGTGCTTTAACACATATTTTTTTATATCTATCTTAGGAAATTTAGATTGGGAAAGAAGTGAACAAACCTAAAAATAAATTGACACAGGAGGTGGAGGCTTCCCTCCCATTCAGAGGGAGTAGGGAGTTGGCTAAGAGAAATTAACTTTAAAATGGCATTTTAAAAATTTGTTTAAATGGCATTTTTACTAGAATGTTTTCATAATGTGTTAGATTTGCAAATATATACTTAAGCATAAAAAAATATGTTATACTAACTTTGCTTTCAAAAGAGATGTAAGCCACGGCAGGCAGTATCAGTAACTTAAGAGACCAGTGTGAAAAGCTTTATGTAAGATAATATATAATCCAATTATGGAGATACAAGTCATCACTGTATGTTAGTCTGAAAGAATTATAGTCATTTCACTGCCACCATATTATTTATTACTTTGAATTCCTCAAGGTGAAGGGTTGAGGGAAGTGACCTTCCAGATATTTTTTATTGTTTTTCTTGGAGGTGGGTGTCAGTTGATTTCTCTTTTCATTTTCATTTTTGTTCATTTTTCCATTTTTCACTTGTTCATTTTAAGTTGGGTTCTAGAATTTAAGCTTTAGCTATCAGTTGAGAGGGTTTTAAAAAATGCAGAATTAAATCATGAATTTAGATTAATAGCCTTTCAATAATCCTTGTCCAGTGAACTAATTACAAAACCACAAGCAGTAGAAAAGATCAGAAACTGCAGTTACCCATAGATTTGAAACGTTGACACTTGGCATCTGGTTCCAAAGTGGATGTTTACACAGTAGCTGTCTTTAATATCCTTTTCCAATAAGTTATATACTATTTCTGACTTGATTATTTCATCCTATATACAGTACACTAAGCAAACAACTGTTAGCCTATGCAGAATTAAACATATTTCTTGAGGCATTTTAGATACTGTGAACATGTCTATTCACTCATTTGCAGAGAATTGTGCCATTGCCTGTCATTGGATTTGAGGAGGTCATCCAATCACAATGAAGTTCAATGAAATCTGAAGACTGGTTAGAAAAGTCTTAACCATAACTGCTTGCTATCTATTGAAATAGATTGGGAAGCACAGATTGTATCATCATGAA
This sequence comes from Theropithecus gelada, assembly GCF_003255815.1. Classification (NCBI taxonomy): domain Eukaryota; kingdom Metazoa; phylum Chordata; class Mammalia; order Primates; family Cercopithecidae; genus Theropithecus; species Theropithecus gelada. The sequence continues at coordinate 162,314,374 of NC_037673.1, forward strand.
ATTTTCACACATGGTGGAACTCCATTTGTTAACAGTCACAGAGGGTGATGCTTGGCATTTTAAACTGTACCACAGTATTAAACTCATTATCATATGAACTGATAAGATCTAGTACAGGAATCAAAAATGGGTCATTGTTGGTTGTGATTTTTATTAAAGTCATCCGATTTTGATTTTTCAATTTAATAGTCCATTTCCTCTTTTTAAGTGTGTGTTCTATGGAATCACAAATAATAGTTTTAATCATTAGTATTTCTGAGATGAGATCATATGACACCCATATGTCTCGAATTGCCTTCATACAAGGTCACAATTTGTAGCTGGGAAGAGCTAAAATGAAGCCAACAGGACAGAGGAACTTTTCAGGCAGATGTGGTGTAATAGGCCCAAAAGGTTTGGAATTGCCTTCAAAATCAGCGAGATCCAAGTAAAACATCCTTGTTCCACTACTTCTGAGCTAAATCGCTTTGGGAATAGTAATTCATTATTCATCCATTCAGTTGGTAAATTGATAACATGTATGACATGGTGGGAGCTTGGAGCCCAGCACTGTTGAGCACTGGGGAAATAGCAGTGGACTAAAAAGTTTCTTCATTCTGAGAGGGCAGGAGCACATGGAGGAAATAGAGACAATAGAAAATGTCAAGTACAGTGAGTCTCCAAAGGAGGACCTAATCATGGGGGCTAGAGGAGGTATGTCTAATAGAACCCAGGTCAAAGCTGAAGCCAGAGAATGAACAGCCACGTTAGTGAGTAGGGGAATTCAGGGAACCAGGTCTCCCAGAGCAGGGGCAGCTTGTGTCGATTCCCACAGATTGGCTTGCTTGTTTGAGATGAAACCTACTTGATCCAGACAGTAAGGGGTGAGTCTTCAGAGGACAATGGTGGCCAGATACGGAATGGCCTTGAAAGCGATGTCAGAATTTTAGATTTATTCCCCCCTAAGAACATTGTTTAGTCTTTCTAAATGCCAATTCATTTAGCTATAAATTAAGATAATATTGTCTGTCTATAAGGTTTTTGTTTAAAGATTATGTGAGATAAAGATATCTCATAGAGTCCAAAATTATATGTATAACTCCACTTCCAAATATTTATAAATATAAAATTTTGTTAGAAAACAAGACCTGGCACATTTTAGCCATTTTATAAAAATAGTTATTCATTTTGTTGATTCTGTTATTGATCGCATTCTTATTAAATTAGCAGATTTTGGGAAAAGAGTCAGGAAAGCATAATGACTGAAAGGTCAGAACTAATTGTGAGCGTATTTGCTAGTAAGGAGTCTCACAACTAGATACTTTCCAGAAGATCTTGCCAACTTCAGGAGGAAAGTGAGTGACAAGCAGATTATCTTTGTTCTAAACTCGGAGGGCCTAGAGCAGTGGTTCTTAACCAAAAATGGATTTTGCTTCCACAGGAAATATTAATGCTTGTCGCAGCTGGTGGGAAGGAGTGGTCTGTAGAGACCCGTGATGCTTCTATCATCCCATGTTGCACAGGACTACCGCCTACAACAAAGTATTGTCCATAGTGCTGAGTGTAGGGACCCCTTACTCAGGGCATGCTGGCCAAAGTTGGAATGGGGCCACAGTTGGCATGAGGTGCTCACTATTGGTTCATGTCCTTCACTCTATCCCTTGGTTGTCTATACCTTCTTTTCCCTCTGTTACATTTTTTCTTTACCTTGTTTCTCCTCTGTTATAATGGAATACAAAGTATCATATGGTGAATTACATACATAGTTTTCTCTGTCTCAAAGCTGCTGAAATATGTATACCTTCTCTAACTAATCAGCTTAAGCAAACCTCTGCAGTGGGTGGTAATTGTAGCTGACAATAGCAATCATGTATTCCTAAAGTGGCAGTGGAGAAACATGAAGATTATGTGGGAGTGTCAAATCTGTGATTTAGGCGGGGCAGTGTCAAACATCTGCAAACAATATTGCTGGAGCATCCAAATTAAACAAAACAAGTTTTAAAAGAATATAAAGTTAGCAGAATAACTAGAATCTAGCGGGAAAATGTAACAAATGATTTTTTACTTCTCTAGAATAAACTGAAGAATTCTACAGTCAAAGCATACTATTGATTGTGCCATGAGGTTTTGAATACAATCTCTCCAATTTCCTTAGGGATGTCTATATTTCTTTTTAGTGCAACATTGCTTTAATTGGATGTCAAGTAAAAGAAGTGGCTGGAAGCACCCATGTTTTATAATTTCTAATTTCAAAATTGATAAGAACACATGCTTCTGTGGTGTTTATGTGTATGATTTGCCAAAGTGATTGTTTAAAAAATAATTTTGTAAGTGTTAATTTTCCTTAGGCAGTCCACATTTATTTTAAATATTACAAATGAAGTTAGTAAATACATTATAATGCATCCAAGCATCAGATATGTGTATATTAATTTTTGTGTGTACACAATTTAATTTTGTATGAGGCACTTTCTTAAATAATGGTTATTAGAATCTATTAAATTCAAACTTCATTTTTCATAATGCACAGGTAACAGGAATCTCTCCCAAACCTAAAAGTATTTAACAAATTTCACAGCTCAAGCAAAAGAAAAATAAAATAAGTGTAACTTTTAAAAGGTTGCAAACACTTATGGCATTTTTAACCTTACAATTCAGAAGTAATAAAAACTATAAAATATCAGGGTGGGGTCTGGCTAACTGAGTAAAAGCCACAAGATCTAGGCTATACGTATTTCAAAGCAGCAATCTGATTATGTCATTCCTCTCTTAACATGTTTTCATGGTTTCTCATTACTCTTGTAATAAAAAACGCTCTCTAACCTGGCCTAGCACCTTCTACAACTTCTGACTACCTCTCCAGCACCCCTCACAGCAGGTACCTGCTGCCGTAGGGCCTTTACACCTATGATTTCCTTTGCTTCAAAGCCTCATCTCAATTGCTCCCTGTGCCACTCATGTTTAATCACTCAGACTAAGTCAAATCTACATATAATGCATAATCAGAACACCACAACCTGTCCTTTATATTTTTGTTGCAGTGGTTAATTTTTTTTATTTATGTGCTGATTTCATGCAAGAAGCACCAAAGAATTGCTGTTATTTTTGTAATTAATTTCCCACAGATATACAGGGTTTATCAGTCTTATTTCCCAATCATTTCTTATGATGGCCCAATTGTGGAAAAGACGAGCCCACAAGAGAAGAGGTTAATAATTATAAATGTGACTCATGTTTGTATAGAGCTTTATATTTTGCTAAGTCTATTCTATGTCTTATTCTCATTTGATCCTTGTAATAATCTCATTGGTGATGTAGGAAAGTTATCTATTCAGTAAACATATTTTTAAGCAACTACTATGATGCTGAGAATTAGGGAGATATATATATATATGTTACTTTGATATATATATAACATTTATATATAAAAATAATATATAAACGTGTATATATGTGCGTATGTTTGTGTATATATATAATGGGGAGGAGAGTAACATATAGGTATAAATTATATAGATAACATTATACAGGTAACATATAGGTAAAATTATATTGGTATAAATTATATAGTAACATATAGCTAACATTATAATACAGTAATATTATATAGGTAACATGATATAGTAACATGTAGGTATAAATTATTATACCTATATAATATAAATTATATGCTTTATATATAAATTATATAATAAACAAATATGAAGATATAAATATATAAATTATACCTATATAATTTATACCTATATAATATAAAATTATATACCTATACCATATAAATTATATAGGTATAAATTATATAGGTATAATATATAGGTATAATAATTTATACCTATATAATTTATATTATAGGTATAATTTATATTATAATTTATATTTATATTTATATATTTATATTTATATATTTTATATTTATATTTATTATAATTTATATTTATATTTATAATTATATATAACTATATAATTTATATTATAGGTATAAATTATTATATACCTATATAATTTATATTATATAGGTATAAATTATATGGGTATAATTATATAGGTAACATTATATAGGTATAAATTATATAGTAATGTTTAGGTGACATTATAGTATTATATAGGTAACATATAGTAACATTATATAGGTATAAATTATAAAGGTATGTATATATACCTGTATATAAAATTATATATATTAAGTATATATTTATAACATATATTTATACTTGTATAATTTTATGTAGGAATAAATGTGTGTGTGTGTGTATATATATGCACACACACACACATACATAAATGTTGCTCTCCTACCTTCAAGGAGATTTTTTTTCACTGGGTGTGGGAGAGGTATGGAGAAACAAAAATAACTACCTACTGTGGAGTGTCTTTAGGGCTGTGTTCAACATAAGACAAAGCTGGTGCATGAATGAGAACAGGAAATGGTTAATTCAGCCTGAGGAAGGCAAAGGAGTGAGAATAACATTCTGGGCAGAAGCAGCAACATAAATAAATGGACACATGACCGTACATGGTTTGTGTTGACGGAACTCTGAGATGCTGAAGATATTGACAGAAGATGGCATAGCTCCACCCACCTTGGTCTCCTTTGTATTTCTCTGTGTTGGTTCCATTCCCAAAGCAGGCTTTCCCTTAGCAATGACAATAAAATCGAGTCTCATATGATTTCCTCGCAACATTTCCAATGACATTCTCAAAATTGTGTCTCATGGCTCCATATGGGTGAATCAGCCACTTTTTTAAGCCTGATTGGCCACATCTAATGTAAAAGCCCACTCCAAAACTCAGATCCAGATTAGATGTATCCAAGCCACGTGTCTTAAAACAGTAATTCTAAAGCTTTAGCACATATTAGCCTTCCCACAAGAGCTTATTAACATGCAGATTGCTGGGCCAAATTTCCCAGAACATCTCATTCAACAAGTTGGGGTTGTGGCCTGATTATTTGCATTTTTAACAAGTTTTTAGGTGATGCTGATGCTGCTGCTGATACAGGGGCCACACTGTGAGAACCAGGGTCTTTGAGAACTGGAAGGATAGTTTCCCCTGAAAAATCTGAGGGCTGCTGCCTGCAGATGTGACTGGATTCCAAGTTACCTGATGGCACAGAAACTATGACTGCTTGTGCAAATTTGGGAAACCTATGGCAATTGTTCGCATATTGGTCTTGTTTTTCTTATTGATCTTTCTACTCTAGTTATTCGGTAGCTTCACCATACTTTTCTGGCTATACAGGGTTGCTCACCCCTAAGCACTGGATCATTTTCCACTGAAATGTATATTCTGTGTTTGCTTTTCTCAGAATAACTTGACCCAAAGATCTGATGATTGCATTGCCACTACACGCACAAAATGGATCCAGAGTTTTTGGATTAAGGACCCTGTTTTGCCATTTATGTGACCTTTGGCGTGTTACTTAATAGCTGTGTGCCTTGGTTTTCTTACGTGTAAAATATTGGTAATAATATCTAGTAATTGTAACTATGCCATAGAATTGTCAGGATTCCATGAGCTTATATATAGAGAGTTTAGAATAATTCCTGACACATACTTAAAGACTATATAAGCCTTAGTCGTTCTTATGAAGTGTTCACTGTCCGTGGCTTTAAATAATTAGATTTGATAGGTTTTAGAAAGGAAGGGGTCCTGATATGTTATTAGAATGTAATTCCATCCTTTAATAGTTGATATAACTACAGAGAACTACATTATCTCACCAAGGATAAAGAGATGGTCAATGGACCCCGAACTCAGGTTTTCTTTGCTCATGCTGCAATACCACGTTAAGTCTTACTTCTTTCCAGTGAAACATGACTCCTCATGGAAAGACCATGGATTTGGGAAGCACAGAGGTAGACTAGGATTCCTTCTTTTTCCCCTATATTCTAACCAAGTAGCTTTAAGCAAATTAAGTGCTCCCTTGGAGCCAACGTTTACCTGTCTTTGAAATGGGATTAAAAATGGACTGGGCATGGTGGTGTGTATCTGTAATCCCAGCACTTTGAGAGGCCAAGCCAGGGAGACGAGTTGAACCCAGGAGTTTGAGAGCAGCCTGGGCAACATAGCCAGATCCACCTTTACAAAAAATAAAATACATGTTTAATTCCTTTCCTTTTTCCTATTTCTTTGCATAAGCCTGCTGCAGCTAAGCAAGAGTCTTTTCCTGTTATGTCAGTGGAATGACTAATGGTAGAAATTGTAGAGTGTATGTAGATTATATGGCATCACGATGAGGCAAATGTTCTTCCACAAGAGGGCTTTCCATGCTCACCACCAGCACTTTTGCCAGTCACTGCCCCCTTCAGTTATCTCTAGAAGTAATGATTTACAGTTGTTAACTGCTACCACCTGTGGAACTGTTTTCCTGTGCTTGGTATTCTACCTGACTCAGGACTTGACCTATTGTATCCTTCACATTCCTCATCACAGCACTAGAAGAAGGCACTAATGTTAGGGCAGTTTCGCAAGAGACAGGATTTTATACCCAAGTATGAATGACTTCACAGTGTGATGTGATGCCTATCTAATACAGCAGGACCTTTGAGCCATGTAAGGGGTAAAAAAGGAACAGCAAAGATGGTGGACCATGACTAACATGACTGACATGCTATTTTGAAAGTGAATTGAATTTTAGTTTTTAGTTGAGGATTTACATATTTCCAGACTTCTTTATGGGAATGGTGGAGGAAAGGCTGAATATACTCATCCTGAATACTGTGAAATAGTGGATACCTTTCTCCTTATGACACCCCCTTTTTAAAAAAATATATGCTGGCCACTATCTGGCGTAGAAGATTGGCCTGTGCTTGTCTTTAGAATACGCTCCCAGGCATGCCTCTGACTTTGCTGGAAAGGTTTTCTCCTGTCTCTTGATGTCTTTTTCCACGTTCTCCGTTTATGTAAATCTGATGGAATCTTTTAGACTAGCTCAGTTGCCTTCCTTCATGAAGTCTGCTCGGGTTGAACTGTGTCAATTACTGATCTCAGAGTTCTAGTTTGCTAGATGTCTTTAAAACGTTTATTATACAATTAATACATATACAAATTTGAAAAATAATCGACATAAGCATAAAGCATAAAACAATCACTTGCAATTTCACTGGCCAGAAGAAAAGTGCGCTCACATTTTTCAAGCATGTATGTGTGTATGTGTAAAGAAATATTTGTATGTATGTGTGTATATACTTAGGCACATATAATTATATAATATCTAGTATCTGTATCTTGCTCATTTACTTAACATGATATTATAAAATAAACTGTGAAAAATATGGCTAGTATGTTTTCATCTGTATATTTACATGAATCTTATTAGTCAGATATAAGTTCTTCATAAGACATTTTAAAGTTATAAATAAGCAGCAAGACATGACTATTTCCTGGCTACTTATTTACTGTGGGATCTTAGGCAAATTACTTATCCTGTTAATTTTTATGAAAAAATATTTAACTTGGTTGTTTTGAAAATTAGATGAAATAATGCAAATAAGATAAGTAATATATGCCTGACACCTAATAAACACTCAAAAACATTTTCATCAATATTGTTCACATTGTCAGTATTTATTTGTTAATTCAATATATGACAACTACGTATCCAGAAATATGTTAGCTCTAACTTACCTTCTAGGAGCTTAAAACCTATTTAAGGAATTTTTACTACATAACAGTATTTCCACAATTGACAATGGGATCTGATGGATAAGTTTGTACTAAATTAGAACAGCCAAGACTTTAGTTTTAAAAATTAGGTAGTGATACAAAAAAAATTGCAGAGAACAAGATTTTCTATATCTCGATAGAGATTTTATGATGAGCTATCCAAACTTGTAACCTGCAACCTCAGTAATTTTCGTTTATCTTTTAGATTCGATAGTAAAAAAGCAAAACCAAAATAGCCCTGTCACATCCAGCCACTGTCAATTAATGCTTGGAACTGGATTAACTACGAGTAAACCAATTCAAGTAGCGTGAGACTCACCAGCTGTCAGGCACGGTTAGTCTCCTTAGAGGGACCACATACATATCCTGTTGCCAAGGAAAACAGCCTATAACATCATCTTTTTTCAGGGCACGGGTAAATTCCTGTCTCATTCGTACAAAACCTTCAGACCTCTAGGAGACCATGGGGTATAGATTAAAATTCATGCCTAGCAGAAACAGCTTCCATACTCCTCACAACACACTCCTACACAGTATTCAAAAGAGGATCCCAAGGACTTAGCTGTGTCTCATCTCTGCATTTGAACTCCATTCATGTACATGTAGAGAGCAGCTAGTGTTTTACAAAGGGCAGAGGTGGTTACATTGAAAGTACTTGGCATTATCACAAATCCCTATGTTTGTATTCTTTTATGGGAGCCACAAGATTTATCTACTGCATTCTTTTTTACCTAATGCCTTTGTTGTCAGGGTTGAAACATTTTTGAATCCAGCAAACAATGGGAAGGAATTGGTTTTATACAAACAACTTTGGGTGTGTGTGTGTGTGTGTGTGCGCACGCATACGTATGCATGTTTCCCAAAGACCAGAACAGCAAAGGACACTACTAAAAGAAAATCTTAAAGCAAATCTGTGGGTTACTAGGCCTACCTGGGTCTTTACTGACTGTGTTACACTGGATTATTGACTAGAAACACCTGTTGTTTTCCCTGCAGAGCCGTTGGGAAGAGGAGGAGTACACGTGGCTGGTGCATGAACCTTGGTAAGTCATAGTAAAGCAAGAGTGTAAATACTGGAGTATGCATTCTCTGTCAGTTCCATGCTACTTTTGGAGAAGTTTTGGCATTTGCTTCCTTGCATTTGGCACTATAGATTATTTTAATAATGTTTACACTCTTGTTCTGCTCCCTAGCTCTACAAGCTGTTAAGAGAAGCCACATTTAAACAAGCATCCCTGCATCTTTTGCTGCTACATGAAGAGAGTAGCAGGCTGTTCCCCAGAATAGTCTGTAAAGAATCTTCTCCAAATAAACTACTTTAATGCTAAGCAAAATGCCACATATGTAAAATAGGTAATGCCGGATTATGTAAAATGCTTTTTAAAAGATGAGGGAAAAGGACTTAGCATCAAATAAATCTGTCAGCATGGGAAGTTCCAGAAATAGTTGTAACAGTGGTTTGAATTGCTTAATATTGCAATTACTATTTACTTCTTCAAATTAGCCTCCATTATCTGATGAAAGAATCTTAGAATAATTTATTTGACTCTCCAGGGGCTTGTGGCCATATCATGAATAGATGTTTAAAGAGCCTTCTAAGAGTCTGCTAAGACCTAAATTAATCTTTGTATCAAACACTTTTACATATTGCTTTTCCCCTTCCAAACACCCCCACAATCCAAATTTCTCAAGTAGGTTTTTTTCCTTCATCAGTGTTAATGCATTGACATGCAGTAGGGAAATTAGCCTTGAGTTATATGTATCAAGAGAAACAACAAAGCAATGTGCTTTGTTCCTGGCAAGCTTACTTAATCTCTCAGATATGTAAAGATGAATCAGAAAACAATATGATCCAGCTCATCTGTTTAATCGGAATCCTAGAATGAATGTTGGAGTAAAAAAGTACCATAGAGAATACCCAATCTAGATCCTTCTTTTCCTGTTTGAGAAAAAGGAGATTTCAAATGCTCCAATAACTGACCCAAGGCCTACAGGCAGGTGTCTGTCAGTATCCAAACAATGCAAACAAGAAACCAGTGCTTGATATTTCCAATTTCATTTTACCATTTTACTATTCCAGCACCATTGCCTAATCAAGAAAAATCAACTGAGAGGGTTTTTAGAGACAGAGATATCTAAGATTCTCTCTTGGAAGATCTGTATTGATAGTTGGAGTAGAGTCTGAGATTCTGCTTTTCACAAATGCCCTGGGAAATTCTTAGGATACAGAATTACAGAAAACTCCACATTGCATCATTCCGTCTTCAAAGATAAAAGATCACTACTAATCAAATAAACTGATATAGAAATTTCTAAAACATATGGTTATGAACTTATTTTAAAACATAGACTTATTGTCTGTATTTATATATTAGACCTTGGAGTCTAATATATAAATGTTATATATTAGACCTTGGAGAAGCTGTGCATTTAGACCTGTATGATGCATCCATTTATAAGTCAATTGTCCTGGGATCTGCTTTTATATTTACGGTGTTTACATGTCTGTCATCTGTAATATTGGTATTTTTTAGAGTTCATCTAGATCTTTGACCATTCAGTCAGCACTCTGTTTAGTAAGATATGGAATTCCAAAGATGCACTAAAACGATCCCAACTGTGCTATAGGAGATGTGCAATAGGAACTAATGTCAGGCAGAAGCAGTTAAAACACTTGGCAACTGCCTGAACTGCTATGCTTGCCATTTCCTAGAGATAATGCAAATTGTGCTTTGGCAAGAGATTACCTGTCGATTTTTTTTTTCTTATTTTGTAATTGCTCCCTCACAAAAAAAACCCACAGGTTAGAATGTACCGTCTGCTGTCCATGGTCCTAATTGTGGTCTTTGATGGGAAATGGTACCTTTTACAGAGCCAGCTTGTGAAATCCTTTAACAGATTTTTTGTGATCCCTGTAATTCTGGCAGTGCCAAGCATATCTGAGTACTAGATTCTACACCCAGTTAGTTTTCCCCCAAGTCACATGAGCTAAGCGTACCTGCAATCATTTAGATATACATGGTTGACTTTCAGGTAATTTTCAGAGAAAAAGAATGACAAATGAACAAAAGTTGAAAGTTACATTTAAAAAGATAGCCTTAACCTCTAAAGTTTACATGGCTTATTTTAGCCATTTCAGAGGCTGTATACTCAACTTCTTGTGTGAATTGCGCTTTTAAACCATTCCATTTGACAATTAAAATGGAAACGTGGATAAAGCCATTGTTTGTTTTTTCTATAGTCCCATCAATGTGCACTGTGCTAAACAATAGTCAGGGCATGGCAAACAAAGGCTATGCCCTGTGGAACTTACAATCAAGCTGCATGATGCAATGCAGAACAATACAATTCAGAACAAGCATGTGGTGATTAACAACCTTTCTAAGTGGCATTCTTTGCAGAATAGGAGTTTATATATATACGTATAAATCAGTGGGGTTGGGGGGCGGACATACAGTTTCATCTGTAGGGACTTTGACAGAAGATGCAAATCAGCCGTGGGTGCATAGACCAAGGAGAAAAGAAGATTAGAAGGATAGTATGATCAGTAACTAAATATTTCAGGGAGCTGTCTATGCACTGAATGGAGAACTGGAGAGCTCCTAAAAATAATGAGTATAGCCACCTTATGAAAGAAAATAAGAACCAACGTATTAATTAAGAAGAGTCCCTTTCTTTCCAGTATTTCAGAAAAGGGGATGGGTTTAAAAGCAACCATGGAGAGCACTCGGGGATAATCATGTACGGTGTGTGCTTAAAAGTTTGAAATTTTACTTGAGCCATGAGGCATTTGATAAATAAATTATCCATTGATTAATGGAAGAAGTAATGCAGTTTATCTAGAATTGCGTGTTGAGGAGTCCTTAATCCAGAGCCATGACTGTGTGGATTCAAACATATTTTAGAACTTAATCCAGTGTTGTGTTTGTGTGTCTGTATGGGTAGGTACAACATTTCAGTTAAGTAGAGCAGCTACTGGAAGTCATTTATCCTCACTCCAGTAATAATGGCTAATATTTATTGAGTACCTACTATGGCAAAGTAGTATTCTCAGCAGTATTGATCTTATTCAGTCCTCACAGAAGCTCTGTGAGGTAGGTATTGTTACTATTTTAAATCCCATCGCACAGGGCTGGGCACAGTGGCTTATGTCTGCAATCCTAGCCCTTTGGGAGGTTGAGGTGATCAGATCGCTTGAGTCCTGGAGTTCAAGAACAGCCTGGGTAATATGATGAGACCTCGTCTCTACCCAAAATACAAAAATTAGTGGGGAGTGGTGGCACATGCCTGTAATCCTAGATACTTGGGAGATTGAGATGGGAGGATCACCTGAGCCCCGGGAGGTTGAGGGTGCAGTGAGCCATGATCCATGCCACTGCACTCCAGCCTGGGCAACAGAGTGAGACCCTGTCTCAAAAAAAAAAAAAAAAAAAAATCCCATTGCACAGATGAATAATTTGAAATACACAGAGGCAAAGCAACTTCTAAACCCCAATAGTCTGGCTCCAAAATCAGTATTCTAATCACTATGTTATAAATTCTTTACAAAATTCCAGGTTCCCATTCTCAGAAAAAACTACCTTGATGGAAACCTCCTGTATTTTTGTGAAGGATAGCAAACATTAATTTATTTGTATTTGTGTAATACCATATAGTATTCTCCCTATAGGTTTGCATTCTACTAAAATCCACTATATAAACTGACAAATTAGTGTGAATAAAATGATAATATTTGTGTTAAGTACAATAGATTCAATATCAAAAAGACTAAATAAAATAATAGAGAGGAACACCATGTAAATATTCTCAGTCCCCTAAAGAATAATATAAAACTAGGAAATAAAATATTTAATAGATTAAAGTCTGAGCCCCTGAAAAATATTAGCACGGAGTCATTTGCTATATTTGTTCACTGTAGAAGGCCCCAGGGTGGTTTATGGCAGCCTGGGTTCAACAGTATCACACTCAAACAGATTATAGCTAAATGTGAAACTTAAATAGTTTTCTTATTGTTTATCTCAGATATAGCAATATCAAAGGTGTTTCTTGCTATGCAGGGATCCCCAACCTTGCTTTTTTTTGGGGGGGGGGGTTTCTGTTTTTGCTGCACCCAAGCTATTTCTTTATCCTGGAAGCATTCATAAAATTCTTAAATGTGAATTATTTTAGGTAATGTTTTATTTTAAAACACAGTAGGCTCTAAAGCACCTTTTGCTTTAGATACGGGGACATGAAAACCAACTGCCATCAGGACCTTTGCTTTCAGAATTATTATGGCAGTCCCAAAAAAGTTGAAAAACACTAGTTCAAGAAAATGAGTAAAATACCAACGGTATTGAAGTATTGTATCTTCCTTTCTTGTGAAGCTTGCATAATATTTGTGTTCCTTGAGCTTGAATAACAATTGTCTCATCTTCTCAACACCAAACAAGTGGTTCACCAAATAAACAATCAGGAAAAGAGAACACAATAAATTTTGTTAAATACTGCATTTGCAAAAGAATTTCTAAAACTCCCAAAATGATGTTAAGCAGATATGCATCTGGCTTTTAACTGTAGTAACGTAGGTTGGAGTTACAGACAAGCGACAACAACAAAAACTATAAACAGAATTTAAGGGTACAAAGCACTTTTGCTTCAACTGATGTGATTCAAGGGTGCAAAGCTTAGGGATGATTTTACCTCATTCCCAAGCACTACTATCAATTCCTAGGTCTTTTTGGAGACAAGTTTTTTTTATGTTTTTAAATCTCATCCTTCTTTTTGCTCATTTTTTTTTATTATTCTAAAAATTTTATCAGACCTTTCCTAGATTAAACAAAACTACCAAGTTTCAAGTCAAACAAGTATGATGATGTACTCCCTTTGAGGATAAAATTCCCAAAAGTACGATCTAGATTTTCTGTTTTGCAAGATACAGGGTCTGCTCCATGACCTCACTGAAATATCTCTTTCGAATATAATTAATAACTCTATTGGTACTTCTTACCTCTTCCTAAGTTAAGATATAATTTATATATCATAAAAAGCACAGATCTTAAGTAGTTATATGAGTTACATATTTTGTAAACCACATGCCTATATATATACAGTACATTTGTATCATTCCAGAACATTCCCTCATCTCATCTTCTAGGTGTGATGAAAGAAATTAGAAGTGTTGCTACTACAGAAGAGATAGACAGGGTGGTTTCTTTCATCATAGTTTATTTTTTCCTGTTGTAGAACTTCAAATAAATGGGATCATACAATGCATACTTTTCTGTCTAGCTTCTTTCACTAAGTACAACATCTTTAAGTTTCATACAAGTTGTTCTGTGTAGCAAGTTTATTCTTTTTTATTACCAAGTGCTTTTCATGTTAGGAACATACTACAATTTATTAATCCATTCCCTTGTTTATGCACATTCGGATTTTTTACAGTTTGGAACGATTCTGAGTAAAGCTGCTATGAGCATTCTTTCACAAGTCTCCTTGTGAACACGTTTCCGTTTCTCTTGGGTAAATGCCTAGGAATAGAATTGCTGAATCATAAAGTAGATGTATGCTTAACTCTGTAAGAAGTTATCAAACCATTTTCCTAAGTGGAGGTACAACTGTGTGTCCTCATTAGTAACATATAAAGTTCTAGTTACCATATACTCCTGCCAATCACTGGTGTTTTCAGTCTTTTAAATTTTGATCATTCTAGCAGATAGGTAATAGTATCTCTGTGGTTTCGATTTGCATGTCCCTGATGATTAAGGACGTGAACTACTTTTCCTTGATTTTCGTGTCCCTTTGTGAAGTATTTGCTTAAGTATTTGGTCCATTTTTATTGTGTTTAAAAAATTATTTAATTGCAGGAAACCCCTCCCTCTTACCGTATATACAAATTAATTCAAAATGGAATATGGACTGAAACATAAAAGATATCAAGACTATAACACTTTGAGAAGGAAGTATTTTTTAAAAGTTTTTTACGTTGCAGTAGGCAGACATTTCTTAGATGGGACTGAGAAACACTGTCCATATGATAAAATATTGCAATATCTGGTTTTATGAAAATTAAAAATCTCTGCTCAACAATCGTCACTATTTAAAAAATCAATAGGGAAGACACGGACTGCGAGAAAAAATTCACAATACATGCACCTGACAATGATTTGTAGGCAGAATATATAAATAACAAATGATCTTTTCATTATTAAATATATGAGCTTTTCATTTCTTCCTTCTATAGTTTGGTTTTTCATATCCTTTGGCCCTGTTTGGCCACCCACTTCTCCTTGAAGATTACTTCTCTTTTGGCCGGGCGCGGTGGCTCACGCCTTAATCCCAGCACTTTGAGAGGCCGAAGCAGGCAGATCACGAGGTCAGGAGACCGAGACCATCCTGGCTAACACGGTGAAACCCCGTCTCTACTAAAATACAAAAAAAAAATTAGCCGGGCGTGTTGGCGGGCGCCTTTAGTCCCAGCTACTCAGGAGGCTGAGGGAGAAGAATGGCTTGAACGTGGGAGCTCGTAGTGAGCCGAGATCGTGCCACTGCACCCCAGCCTGGGAGACAGAGCGAGACTCCATCTCATTAAAATATATATATATATATATACTTTTCTTTTAGCTGTTGTTATTTTCCTTATTTGCACATTTTAAACTCTCTTTAATTCATCCATTTTATGCTTTTTCACGGTTCCTCTTTGGATATCCAATTTTCTGATGTCTTGTCCTACTTATCTACTCTTTTCAGTCTACACTTTTCCCTGGATGATCTAAATTCTTGCCACTTACAATGTGATCTTCCACCCAACAGCGTCAGCATCACCTGTGAGCTCTTTCGAATTGCAGAATGTCTATACCAGGCCTATGCATCACATCTGCCTTTTAACAAGATCCCCAGGTGACTCCTATATATGCACATTAAAGCTCAGGAAGAAGCATTGTTGTAATTTATATCTATGGTTTCAACTGTCTCCTCTGGTGATAGTTTCTACATATTTAGTTCATACTATTCTCCTGTGGTCCAGATTTATACCTCAGTGTGCTAAGCATCTCCAGATGGCTGATATTTAAGTAGGTATGTAAAACACAATATGTTCAAAACAAACTTATTATCTTTCTCTTCTTTTATTTCCCTATCTCAGTTAATGAAGAGGCCAAGTCAAATGATGCTTTCTCTTACAAAATAAATGACTAAATATTTTTTAATGTAAAAAGATTCTACTTAAAATAAAATGATATTGCAATACCCAGTTCTGTGACTTAGAGGGCACGGTCTGACTTGGCATGGAAAGACAAAAAATTAAATAAAAACTGTTATAGAGAATAAAAAATTGGGATAACATACGTTAACTCCCTAAAAGAAAGATAACCATTTAGTATCTTTCGTCCTAAGTAATCTCAAAGTTTGAAATTAAAACAACTTTTTATACATGCAAACAGTTCAGCACCTCACAGGGAAAAGAACATAAAATGCTATATATTTTGTATATACCTGTTATATGATGTCAGAATATCATCAAGTTTTTATCCCATCAACAAATATCTATCAACAAAAAATAAAAATAAAAGCAGTATTTCTACTCAGTTATTCCTAGTCACAAAAATGCAATTCATTCCACTAGAATGAGAAAAGAAAATGTAAAAGATTTGATTTCTATTATAAAAAGACTAGAAATTATTGTTGAATTGCTGAACTGAATTATACACATCCCATAGGTACTGAGTTCAATGACGGTTACATTTTTAGTGAAAATATTTCATTCTCATTCCAAATGGCAGAATGTCTTCACAGTTATGTCACAGAAGGTACTTTTTCTTACCATTTCTCTAAGGTAAAGATAAAAATTCATGCATCCCATTTTATTGAGGAAGAAATTTCAGATGAACTTTTATGCCACCCCTAGCACCATTTTTTTTAATGGGCATTTTTGGTTGTAATACTTTAGTCTTGTCCTCTGCTAAGTACATAACATAAAATATCAGTAAGCATGACTGAAAAGTGGTGATAGTTTTCCCATTGTATTTATAGTAATAATCATGTCATTAATCAACATTTATAGGGAACTTTTTTTGTGCCTCACTTTATGTTCGTTATTTCACTAAATCCATACAATAGCCAATGATGTTTAGAGCTGTTGGTGACTTTCTTACCTTCTCACAGCAAGAGAAATTCTACTTTGTATTGTTTAATTGCAAAGTCAATGTTATTCACCATTCAAACATGAGGGTGTAGAAATTTGTCTTCACAGTTTTTGTTCATATCTCTTGTTTGAAGAAATAATTTAAAAAGAGGAAAACCTATCCCCTCTACACCTCTGGAGGGTAAATTTTCTGCTCTGTGGAGTCAGAAGGAGGGAATCAGTCAGAGAAACAATGAAAATGATGATAACTGTGTCTGTTCTATGGAAGAGAGGAAAATGAATTACTTCATGGCATCAGGGTGCATTTGGAGAGTAAGGGCTGCAAGAATTCCAGAAAGAAATTTTATTTTTGACCAATGTGTGGATCTTCCTCCATGCCCTATGATTAGGCCAAGAAGTACCTGCTCACTCCTAGTAGGGACAGACACTCACACACCTATTTCTGTCTAAGCTTCAACATTAGCGTGGACCCCCAAGTTACCACTTGTACAACTAGATGCATGAATGTTTGCAGCTGGGAAAATAAATTTTTCACACATTGCTGGAATCCTAACCCTGAGCAGACACAGCATCCTCCCAGTATACAGGTTTTCTGAGTGAAATCAGTGCTGCTGACAGGATCCACATTTTCAATCTATATTCATCTACACAGCATCATATCTTCTTGGGAAGGGCATTGTCATACAGTTGAAGCTAATGTTCTGGCAGGCTTTTATCTTGCTAGTCTATCATTACAATCCCAACTGAACCGGAAGGCTTCAGGGGTTTTCTGTTGCTCTCAGTCAATCAGAATGGCAGGTACCGACTTTTCGTAACATGCTGATCCAAAGGAGGCAGTCACTGCATGGGGTTTCCATGTTCGGCCTCTTTTCCTCCTTGTGCATGGGAAACCTGGAATAATTAATTGGAAAAAATTGAGAAGCATTAGGTCTGCAGTATTTGACCAGGCTATGAGTTTCAATTAATGTTTGTAAGTTTCCAGTTTCCTTTCTAGCTGTTATCTAGTAAGCTGCTGCTAAAATTTAAAGTTCAAGAAGAGCTTTCCCAGCTGTATAGCTGTTAACTGCATCTTCTTAAGGAGTCAATATTTAGATTTTGAGAGGGAAGAAGTGACTCTAATAATGCAAAACGCACATGGAACTGGTTAGATGTATAAGACATTTTGCAATATGTACATTTTCTCCAAAGCTGAGGCCTTCCTTTAAAGAACAATTTTTATGAAAATTATTATTATAGATTTTTAAAAAAATTTCCTACCTTCTTAAACAGAGTATGTTGAACGTAGTTTAGCTTTATTCCACAGGGCTCAGGAACATTATGATGAATATCCATTATTGTCTTATGGTATAGTGATGCTGTGCTAGGTTCTATGTAATTTAGTAAGTCAGATTTTCCTGTAGGCTCTTGAGTTTCATTCATTCATTTACTCACTGATTCATTCTCTCTAAATTTATTGAGTTCCACCTATGTGCCAAACACTTCTCAATATCCCTCAGAGGGATCAAAAGAGACAATGTCCTTGTTTTATTAGATTTAATCTAGTCTGAGAGCTGGGTGTAGAGAGAATGAATACACATAAAAATACGTAATACAAATCCAATACATGACAAGAAGATAAAGAATTGGATGCCACCAAAGAGAAAGAGAAGACTTATCTAATTCAGATGAAAAGGGCAGGGAAAGATTCTGAGGAGTAAGTTTCATTTTTCCAATGAGATTTTCAAAATTAGGAATTAGCTGGAGTAATGGTATGCCTGTGCAAAGGACAAGGATTGAACAAATGGCCCGTCTGGCTGAAGCATAATAAGGAGAAAGAGTTTTAAAGAATACTCGTGCTGTTAAAAAGTTTCAAGAAAAAAAATTGCCAACTACTTCTTAGGAGTGATTTAAAAATTTCAGAAAAAAATAGTCACAAAATTATGAAAACATTGATACCAAAAAAGTTGATGTTTTCAGAATTAATGAGGATTTAGGTCAAAGGCAAATATATTTTAAAAGTTATCTTTATGTTCGTTATTTTTTATTAAATTTTTTCTTAAGTTATTTGAGAATTCTCCATGGAAAGTTAAATGAGTATGATGTGAGAAAAAACACACACAATTATTTATACCAATTGACACCCTGATATCATTGTTTCCCAGATTAACACTTCATTAAAACCCGGAAATGTCTATAAGCGGGATCTTTAAACAAACAAAATATTATTTTACTTACAACAGCATGTTGCTGGTGTGAGAACAGTTTGTATGTGAAGCAAATGGAATTATGGTTAATTAGCATGAAGTTTCGTTCAATGAATAGTGAGTGAAACTCAAAATAGTGGAAGTATCTATTTGGATTATTACTAAAATCAAGAACAAGATGATTTTACCAAATGAACTCCCTGCTTTATTTTATTCCACAGAAACAATTTTCTCTTGAAAAAAAAATCAAAATTAAAATATCCTTAAATCATGCTGACAATTCCTTTGAATTATTGATTACTTAAATTAGCATGTAGAAAATATTTTACTTCCTTGAAATTGATTTTCTGTTGATTTTTTAAAAAGATGCATAAGATACGTGGATTGATGCTTAAATTCATTCTAAGCATTGAAATTCACTAGCCAATTAATGATACTCAGTATGTGTTATTCATAATATACCCATAAAATTGATTATTAAAACCCAGAGCAACAGATTTTCATACTGCAATGTATGTGTACTCAAGACAAAACTAATTCTAGTGCCTGCTAATACCAGCATTATTAGAAAACCTTTTCCTTGTTTTACTTTTTGAATGTAATTAGAAATTTGCTTAAAAATCCCCACTGATGTGAAATGTTAATATTAGTGCAATTAATGAAATGCTAATATTTATGAATTAATTTGTGAAAATCTTGATGGAAGGAAGCTAACCGAAATCATTTATGCAGAATCTACCAGAGGACACAGTTTGTCCTTGGTGACTTTCTCATTTTGCCTTCAGAATATTATTTAGTAAAATAGTCAGTTATATTTCAGCAAATGTTTGGTTGAAAGGGCTCTCTAAGACAAAGTTAACAGCAGCTTCTAACATAGATATATTAATTGAAAATATTAGAGATGATATTTCTCAGCCACTAACTCAGATGTGTAGGGGAAAAATGTAATTTTTGTTTTCCACAGTTTAACTTTGTCTCTATCTTGAGCTTCCATTCTTCCTGATGACCAAATATGTAGTTTTAGTCTGAACCATGTGGACTCCTTTATTTCAGGATTAAATGCAATTAATCCAGTGTCTGTTCCTTCCACTCCACGTCTACATCTCCAGGTACATCTGATTTCCTGAACATCCTATTGGTATTTGCTCAAGCTTCCTTGTTCAGACCAATACTCCAACCACCGTGGCAAACTCTTTTCTTCTTTGGCATCTTTGCATCATGTCTGCAGTTTCTCCATGTCTGCCCGTTCTTAGTGTCACAGTGTCATCGTCTTTTATTACACAAGAAAACAAATAGCATCCCCCCCATGCCATGTGACATGTGTTGGGGCTGATTTGTTTAGGCATGCTCTATTCGTCCTAAGATGTTGGTTCTAGAAACACAGTGGGGTTTGTTGTCTACTAGGGCATATGGCAGATCCTGTTTCACTTCAGCTCTCCTATTGCCTCACAGAGGTCATAGCAGAATTAACTGACTTGGCAAATATTCTTCACATTTTTTTCTTAGTTTTGTCTGGATGTTGACTTTTTAAATTTACATCCACAAATTTGATATCCATGGCAACTTCTCTTTGGAGCAATAGTGGCCTCTTGATGGATGGTTCAGGCAAGAAATGAAAAAAATTGCTGATGTCAAAAGAGCAAATAGCTCCTTGGTCAATGCTTCACATTGACTAAAAATTTGCAAAAGAAAAATGAAAGAAAAGAAAGTAGGAAGGAAATTATGCATATTAGCATGGGACTTAGATAACAAACCTTTGCAAAGCCTTTGTTATAAGACCCCAGAATATCATTATAATTAAGGGTAGCTGAGGCAAAATAGCAAATTCAGGAAGATGCCTTCCAATTCCTCTTCATCCTGTCTTGATACTACTCTTCTTTCATTGCACAGTCTTCTCATAAATCCAAGTCTCAACTTCAGAGACTTCCCATGGATCTTTTAACCTACGTTGTATTAGCATTTCGTTGTTTGAAAACCTTTCCTCCATTGACAGATGGGTGGATTCCAAAAGTTATATATATATGCATATATATATTCACACACATACACACACACACATACACAAACATGTGGAACATAATTCAGCCATTAAAAAAGAAAGAAATCTTGCCAATTGCAACAACATGGATGAACCTGAAGGTTATTATGTTAAGTAAAATAAATCAGACAAGGAAAGACCAATCCTGTATGATCTCACTTATATGTGGAATCTAAAAAAGTCAAACTCACAGAAACACAGAGTAGAATGGCGACTGCCATTTCTACTGGGCTGCGGGATGAGGGAAACGGGGTGATGTCGCACCGTACACACAATGTGAAGGGTAACTGTGAGGTGATGGATACGTTACTTAACTTGATTATGGTAATCACTTCACAATATATGTGTCTATTAAATATTCACAGTGTACACCTAAAATTTAAGTAATTTTATTTCTTAATTATATCTCACTAAAGCTGAAAAAATTTTAAAAATAAAATCCTTTTCTTTAAAATCTCTCTCTGTGGATGCAACCAATACGCAATGCTGCGTCAAATATACATTTTGACAAGGGTCTTCTAGAGATCACAAACATAGCTGAATTATTCTGAGGTACAAAACAAGATAATGGTGGAGAGAATTTTATCAGGCTAGCTACTTTGTGGACACCCCATGGATAAGATAGACTGCTTCACAATTAATAGTTAAGATGCAGAGAATTTTAGGAAGTTTGAAAGCAAGTTTATTATTCATACAAGGGATACCTGGGGAGAGCAGGGTGGGCACAAACAGATCCAGGCTGGCTTGGTCAAGGCAGAAGGAGGGGATTGAACCATCATAGAGGTTAGGGGATAAGGCTGGGGGTTGGCTAGATTTGAATTTCCCACTGGGGCCAAAGGAGGGGGCATGCATGGGCTTTTTGATCAGCCTGTCCAGATGTGGGGCTAGCAGAAAAGAGAAAAGTGAGGCTTCGGAGTGAGTGGTCAAATGTCAAAAAATGAAGGTAAGTCTCTTTTTCACACTGATTTTTCCCTGCTATTTGGGAATGACTGGTCATTGCCCAGGGCTTCCTTATTCCAGAGAACAAAGGCAGCCTCCCCCCAGAATACACGAAACTGCAGTGAGGGGTGGTAAGAGACCATGATGATTACACAGATTTGGGGAATATGAAGAAATCCAGGGTCTGGTTCCTCCTTTCCTTTTGTACATATTTCCTGAAGTAGATCTGGAATTACACACAGGACCCCATGATCCATAGATCCATCTTCTCTAAAGCTAAAATAGT
Source organism: Theropithecus gelada (assembly GCF_003255815.1). Lineage (NCBI taxonomy): Eukaryota > Metazoa > Chordata > Mammalia > Primates > Cercopithecidae > Theropithecus > Theropithecus gelada. Next base: position 162,336,585 of record NC_037673.1, read on the forward strand.
AGAAAAGGATAAAAAATACTTTAATGCTTCAAACATGATGTGCTAATAGAGTAATAGTATTTGTAGGGCAGGAGCAAATGTGTGGCATTCACAATCAATTTTAAAATTAGACCTCAGTGTATATTCCTTTATTTATTCATTCATTTTTTTTAAACAAATAAGACCATATCTACTTATTTATCCAAGCAGCTTTCCAGGTGTTGAGATACATGAGCAAGAAAGATAAATGACCTGACCTTATGGAGTTTGCTTTTTTTTGAGACGGAGTCTCGCTCTGTCACCCAGGCTAGAGTGCAGTGGCATCATCTCAGTTCACTGCAAACTCCGCCTCCTGGGTTCAAGCAATTCTTCTGCCTCAGCCTCCCGAGCAGTTGGGACTACAGGTGAGAGCCACCACGCCTGGCTAATTTTTGTATTTTTAGTAGAGACGGAGTGTCACCGTATTGGCCATGCTGTTATCGAACTCCTAGACCTCGTGATCCTCCTGCCTCAGACTCCCAAAGAGCTGGGATTACCGGCGTGAGCCACTGTGCCCAGCCAGAGTATGTTTTTTATAGATGACAGTTAAAAGAAAAACAGTACAACTTTAATTCTATTAAGTACTATAAAGGAAGGCCTAACCTAGTTTTGGGTACAAGGAAGGCAGCCCTTGGGATTGATGGTTTGCCTGAAACCTGAGGCATCAGCCCAGAAAGTCTTTGAAGAAGTCAATTCTGGGCACAGGAGTTCCCATTTTCTAATTTTAGTGTTTAGCCAGCACTATATTTAATTGGCCAGATAGAAATAGGGCAAAAATTGAAATGGGCCTCTCTGCCTCTGTAATGAATTAAATAGTTTTCCATAGCATTAGCTGTAAATGACACTACTGAACTGACAATTTCTTTCTTGTTTGGGCTTCATTTAAACTTCTGAATGATATTAAGAGGTTATTAGAGATTAATCTCCAATTAGGTATTCTGATAGCCCAAGAAATTGTCAAAGGGTCCCCATGGCCATACTTTTTTAGCATTAAAGAGATACTGAATTAATAATATTTTGCCATCTCTTCAGACCTTTAAACTCCTGTGACTGATGTCCAATCATTTAGCCCACTTAAACAGAATGTCACACTGTGAGCCTTCCATTCTGAATAGGTCACTGTAGGCTAGTGCTCATTAGTGTTGAGTGTGCATTTCAGAAGCTGCAGCAGTCACTCAGCCCCCATGTTTTAAGATAATAAGTAGAAAATTGTTTTCTCCCAAATGGAAGGGTTATGAAGACAGTGCCATATGTCATTATTATTGTGACTAAAAAATGTCATCGAGGCTCTATAGTGCTCTATAATGCTTCACCATAAGGCCATAAAATCATGTTGGGTTAGTGAGTGAGGCTCATGGCGTGGTTCCCAGACCCATCTGGAGTGCTGTGGACTGCACAGGACAGAGTCCAAGAGCCCAGCATCGAAAGCAGGAGGGGCTGGGCGAGGCAGCTGTGAGTTATGTGGGATTCTCATCCACCAAAGCAAGACGTGAATGCATTAACCAAATACTGGCAGTGAAAATTTAAAGGGAAAGGTCAGGAAGGCATTATCTGGAAAGAATCTCCCTTACTTTGTTCCCCTGAAAAGTTAAAGGTTTATTTTCTTTCTCTTTTACATGTTTGTTTTTCAAAGCTTACCTCTTTACTAGACTATGAAAGGATATGTCATCACTTTGAAATTTATTTTTAAATTAGCTTTTTCTTTTCCTCATCTGGTTTCTTTAATTACATTGCGTGCACCAGCTATGTATATTCTAGTAATAATAAGACTTCCAAAGGTGTAGACTACAAGACTTAACTAGTAATTCTAAACTGGGAATTTCTAAGGGAAACATGGTAAAAAGGACTCATATATTGGTTAGAATTAGATGAATTTTGTAAACATCTGTTATTTTTGCCTTCTAACATTTCTCCCCCTTCTGGCAGGAGCTCCTAGATTTTATTTTCCTTCAGAGAACTAATTTCACCCTTTACCTTGACTCTATGGTTTTGATGGGACTGTCAGTTAAGATACGTCACCTTCCTGAGCCAAGGGAGGATGGACATGTGATCTAAGTTACACCAACAAGACTATATTCTTCTGTATTTGAATTTTAAGCAGAGAGACAGAAAGGTGGAAAATGGTTTTCCCTGACACATTCCTGTGGGGAAAATGTAAAAGAGTGCCTTTAAAAAATGTTGTTGTTGTTTTTGTTTTTTTTTTTTAATTTTAAGTTCTGGGGTACACGTGCAGGATATACAGGTTTGTTACATAGGTAACCATGTGCCATGGTGGTTTGCTGCCTTTTAACTTTTCTACCTTAGATTGCCAAAGCAGCCCTGAGTCGTGTTCTTACCAAGATCTGGTTGTAAAAGAGTTAGTCCTTTTACTTGGGGAGCTATTCTATGTCCTTCTAATATATTAAATTTTAGGCAAAATTAGTTCTTTGGGCTGTATCTAGGAAAATTACCTGATTCCGTGATAATCAAACCTTCATCCAACCTGATAAACCAAATAAATAATTAGCCAAAAAATTGGCAATATAGTAGATATATTTGATTGTGTTGTTAGGGACTAATATGTGTTCGGAGGAGGGGGCCATTGAAAAATCAATGGGGGCATTTGAATTTGGAAGGTCATAAATTATGGGCTTTGAAATTTGCTGTTTGATACAGTGTAATCTAATGGACTGGGAGGGAAAAAAAAAAAAAAGGTAACCCATTTTCTGACCTACTCCCATGACATCTGCTGCCTTGCCCCATGGCATCTGTGGTGGGTTTCGGTTGCCTTATTTACAAAGTAATGAGTGAGCTGGATGATCAGAAAATCTTGTTTGGTTCTATGATCTTGTAATTATATATTTTTATTCTTTAAGCTCGAGTGAAATGTTGAAAGTTTTTGAGCAGAGGGATGACAGTATAAAAGCCATGTTTTATGATAG